>NC_045447.1:21162442-21207325 GCF_002776525.5 Piliocolobus tephrosceles | reverse complement strand
TTTATTTATTTATTTATTTATTTATTTATTTATTTATTTATTTATTTATTTATCTTTAGCACCTAGCATCCTCGCTTGATGCTCAATAAATATTAAGTGACTAAATGAAACAAAGAATGAAGGATTCACTGTCATGTTTGTTGAAAAATCATGGATCAGATAGCTTATAGGATTCTTTCAACATAGGGTACCTAGTTCTCCCAGGGAAATATAACCCTAAATGGAATTTCTGTGACTGCCTCTTCATACTTCCTTCATTCTCTCTATATAATTAATGGGGGCCCAGTGAGCTATTTGTGCTGATACATCATCTGCACCACACAGCAAATGCATTTGTTATGGAGTTATCTGGGCCAAAGCTAGTGAATCATTTGCAAACATCCTGATTTACAAAGAGAAAATTGGTTCACCTGAATAACAATGTTTATATGTAAGGAAAATCTTTCCAATTTTTTCACTATGTTCTGGGATGCCTCAAAATCCCAAGGAAACACACAAAAGCAGTCCCCTGCAGAAGACAAAGTCCAAAGGTCACCTTGGAGGAGAACAAAAGCTCTAAGGTCAATATTCCCTCATGGCAGTGGCAATCCTCTTATGAGCCTTCAGATGCCTGAGAACTCTCTGAAATTCTCAACCGAGTATTTCCTTGTATATGTACATGCTCCTAAAGACCACATCAGATTTATCAGCTTCTCACTGGGGCCTGTGGCACCCTGGTAACCAGTGCTTTAAGAAAATCCTGGGATCCCTTATTCTTAAATGTATTTGTTATTATTATTATTATTATTATTATTATTATTATTATTATTATTATTTTAAAAGAAGATAAGATAACGAGCGAGCAGAGATGACTGTAAGTCCTGAAGGGATCCTTCATATGTTTTGTCTCAACCTTCTCTGACCCACTGTGCAGATGAGAAGATTCAGATCATTTGAAGAGCTGACTTGCCCAGGGCTTTCCAGCAAGTGAGACACAAACCGAGGACTCAGATTCTGTCAGCTCACTGTCCTTTCTACTATACCCTGCTCTCCACCGATATACAATTGTTTATTTCTGCTTTCATTCCTTTTCTCATTCACTCACCCAACTTTTTTCTTCTTCATGTATTCTCTCACTGTCCCACATTATCATTTTCTCAAGATTAATTTTTAAAACTATTTATTATTTGTGACTAGATTATTTCTAAGAAGAATTGTGACTTCAATAAACAATCGTTCAATAAGACTGTTAAATTAGAAAATAACATACAATAGAAGAACACATTTATCTTTTCCTTTCCGAATGCATCTCTCAAGTGATAGTAAAGAAATAAAAAATTGCATAAATCTACAAGAACCAAAACAATGGAAGAAGAAAGGGCACTACATAAGAGACTTCAACAAGTTTTAGGAATTGAAGACGGAAGATTCAACAAACAGAGGCAGAACCACAAAATAAGTGTCTGCAGAGGGCGACACTGATGAAAAACAAACCAATTTATCCTAAGAAGTCAATATATAACAACAGATATACGAGGATGGTAAAAATTTGGGGGCTGATTGAATGTCTATATATGAAGGAGTTGAATATCACTCCATCTCCGGAGTTCTCGTAAACCACAGAGCAGTCGTGCCCAGAGACCAGAGGCAGGAGGATGGAAAAATCTGAATGGCCCTAGAAAAAGGACTTTCAAATATGGTTATCGTGATCAGTCAGTGAAAGCAATGATTTCCCACCCCTTCACTTTGATAATAAAGCCCAGTGATAAACCTCTCCAATTTGCTTAAAGCGTCAAATTAGTTTTTTTGTACCTAGAAGGTGAAAAAGCAGTAAAGGACCAACTGACAGTTTACAGGCATCCAAAATGACTGGGAAAATTCTAAACCAATAAATATGAAAGGAAAAGCTGGAAGAAAACAGATATGACAGGGAGTGAAATAAAACTTCTGAACCAAAGCTATTAATAATGTAAGCCTAGAAGTTATATCTGAAAAAAAAAAAAAAAAAAAAAAAAAAAACAAAGAGGCTGGCATAAAAGATAATAAAAAACAGAAAATAGTTCTTATAAATTACGTGTGTATATATATGTATAATGTATATATGCACATATACATGCATTGACTGAAATTTTAAATCCAATAAAAAGTTGCAAGGCAAAGTTAAGAAAATATTCAGACAGAGAAAATGACAAAAAGATAAAAAGCATGTGGGACAGTTTTCCAAGTATTGCCTGTAAGCTCTAAATGCACCATTTATAGCCTTCTCTAAGACAAGGGAGATGGGCCTTATGAATATTTCTTCTTTGCCAGTTGGCATGAAACTGGAGGAAAACTAGAGAATGAAGGGTCTTTTCCTCCAGGCTCTAGTTTGCTCTTCTCCCTAGGTTCCTGTAGTGCACACAGCTTCTACAGCACCCAGCCCCTGTAGAGTGTAGCAGCCCAGTGGTCAGCAGTACATGGGACCTGCCTCACTTCCCCAGAACTCTCTTGTGTCGTTTTATGTTGTGTTCTTGGGTATGGAACCTCTCTGTGGAAGGCTACAACATGGCAGTGCAGAGCACAGACTGTGGTAAGTCCTGCTGGTGAAGCACCTCAGTGAACTTCTCTGAGGTGAATGGTAATTCAGTTATCCATGGTCACATCCTTTCCAGTGGAATCTAGATCCACCTTAGAAGCAGGGGAGGGATTTTCCCTTGGTGTTCTATTATAATCTTAGGGATTGTGGCCCTTACCTATGCCTGCTATTCTTATATTCTCTCGTGTTATCTTTACCTTTTACTAGCTAATTCCTCATTACTACAATATCACATTTTAATTAATAATCTTCATATTAAATGTTCCCTGTTAAAATTACTGTGTGAGTCCTGTCTCTTGGCTGGACCTAATGGTTGTGGTGGGAGATAAAAGATAAGCATATTAAAGAACCAATTTAGAAAGAATGATTATAGGTAATAGGTATTACAGGTATTTCTAAAATACAAATAAATAAAATTCCTTGAACTGAAAGAGAAAAGAGTTTCCAGATTGAAATTTTCCAGCAAGTGGCCAGATTACAGAAAGAAAGAGAAAAGAAAAGATCCTGAAAAGGCCACAGCATCATACATTTTCATGATTTGAAATGAAAGTGTAAATAGAAATGTCTAAAAACTTCCAGTTTGGATGGGGAAGACCATCTTCAAAAAGAAAAAAATAATCAAGATATATCAATCCTCTCAAAGACAATGCAGAATTGTTAGAAGACAAAGAGTAATGTTTTAAAAAATTTGACAGACAACATTTCCAACCAGCTGAATTATAAACATACAGTAAACATGAAATAATAACTTCAGGTAAGTAAAGGTTTGTAAGTACTACTTCCCATATCTTTGCTTAATAAGCTATTGGGAGATATGCTCCTATAAGGTTGAAGGACTAAATATTAAAGTGGGAGTAATAAGATCCATGAAACACATCTTCTATTTTAGAAAAATCTCATAATGAAATCCTACAGTTATATTGGAAGGAAGTTCTAGATGGATCATTTTATATCAGGCTCAGGGAACAAACTTTTCAAAATGGAGCAAAAGAACAAGGTAAGATAGGTCTGACACATGGAGTTAAAAAAATAACAACAACAACAAAAAACTATAGATGACGTGAAATGATCATTTAGTACTTAGTATATGTGATGATGTATTAAAAAATGGTGTGGCTGGGTCCAGGGGCTCACGCCTATAATACCAGCACTTTGGGAGGCCGAGGTGGGCGGACCACTTGAGGTCAGGAGTTCAAGACCAGCCTGGCAACATGGTGAAACCACATTTCTCCTAAAAATGCAAAGAATTAGCCAGACATGGTGTCAGGCACCTCTAATCCTAGCTACTGGGGAGGCTGAAGCAGGAAAATCTCTCGAACCCAGGAGGTGGAGGTTGCAGTGAGCCGAGATTGTGCCATGGCACTCCAGTCCAGGTGACAGAACAAGACTCCATCTCAAAATAAAAAAAAAGAAAAATGATGTTAGCCTATAAAATATTGTGAAAGTAAAGATAGGCAATTACTAACTCCACTAAAATAGTCAAAAATATTTGAGGAAGAAAAAGCAAATTTTATGTTCATTTATGTAAATATGACAATATGAACATATATATTTTATTTTAAATAAAACAGTATTATAATTATGCTTACTTTGTGGAAAGATGTTAAGTGTGGAGAAAAACATGCATAAGGTTGATAAGTCAAACAATATTACCAGGCACATAAACTTTTAGAAGTATGCTGCTAAATACTAGAAAATAATGCCAGCATTGATTTTGAGAAATGAGATTCCTTTTGAGTAGCAGGAATAAAGAATGTGGTATGGCAATACTCTTTTTCGTCATAAACCATTCTGATCACTTTTTCAAACCATGGGTATGTATATATTTGGATTAACTTACAATAAAAATCCAAAAAAATTTCCATCAGGGAAGTAAATGAGATAACGAATGGAAGAAATCAGCAAAGTGCTTAGCAGACAGTCATCATTCGATGAGTGCTGGTTGTGATATGGTAATTGTTGAGTAAATTAGTTTGGAGAGAAAAACCTACTATTTAGCATTAAATGTGTATTTTATCTTCAAGTAATGTGGTATAGAAGAGGTAAAGCTTGGCTTGACAGAGTAAACATATCCATTCCTGATACAATTATTTTCTGATACGTGACATTAGATAGACGTTATCACTTGGGTGTTTCACAAGGGTCAATGACCAGCCCTTTAAATTATGCCTTAGACAAGGCTTTGACTGGAAAGAAAAAAAATCAATCTTCTAGGAGTGTGTTTTTCTTATACTCTTGCCTTACATTAACAAGCAAACCAACAAGGAACTCCCATCCCCACATCCACATAACAGTAGCAACAGCAATAATGCAGATATCGGTATTAAAATCTTAATAGATACATGCATATTTTTAAAACTGTAAAAGATAGCATCAATTTATGTGGATGCTCTCTAAATTAGTAAGATTCTGACTGTGTAATTAATAAAAATTCAAAGATAGAATATTTGGAAGAAGAAATCCATAACAAGCTTTCTAACTAGCTTCTTCCCAGGACTGAGGTCAGTTGAAAGCCTTTTGACATCATTTGCAATCAAGTAATTGGCCTCTTTCAACAATGGTCAGTGATGGGCTGACCAGGTACTTTAAGCATATCCAGTAAGTCAGAAACTGGGTTGTCCAAAACAAGTGACTACAAGCTTTTAAAAGACATGCTAAAACTGGGTTGTACAAAACAAGTGATCACAAGCTTTTAAAAGACATTGCTAAAACCAATCATATGTTTACATTTCAAACATACCACTTTATCTAAAGTCAAACTGATGTAATGTGATCACATTGCATCAACCTGTTTCAATTTAAGGCTGACAGTTCACATTTTGGAAACAAAATAAATGCATCATTATCAAGTGGCATTTGCAATGGACCTTATCTAGGGAATTCTGATCAACACCTCTAATGCATGTTTCTTAATGAAATTCTCTGAGTCAGAATGATAAATATAGTATGTGCACAAATAATACACACTATACATATATGTATACATTATATATGTATTTTACATGTGTGTTATTTTGTTATGTATTATATATGTAATCTATACATACACATGTGTGTTTATATGTATCTCATGTACATATATGCCATCTCTTTGGCTCTCTCATACAAGTGTGCATATCTTATAAATATCTCATATATATGAGAAAAACAGAGAGAGAGCAACATTAATCCCACATATTGTTAGCAATGTAGAAGTATTAACTGAACTCCAACCAATATTTCTGGATAAGAAATAGTAGGATATTGTGATAAGCTTCATATATGCCAGGAATGAACACTAAAATGTGTGGTCTGGTAGTCATACCTCAGGATGAATGAGACTAGAACCCTGCCCTAAATACCAGAAAGTTTTATTTATCTCTCAGATTCAGGTACAATTACCTTCACCAAACTCAGCTGCATCATTACTTTTCTGATTTCAGTTTTCTTATGAAAATAGTATTATGATGTAATACCAACTGATCTCACAATATTGTCTTGGGATTAAAACAAGATAATGGTACAAAATACTACACATATTTGAAGTAGTAAAACAGCTATACAAAAATAGCTGTGTAAGAAATTCAAATTTCGAACCAATGTGAGAGTATACTGGCTCATGTAATTGGGAAATACAAAGATAGAATGACCTCAGGGAGCTCTAGACACTTAAAAATTATCCAGAACTTGTTTATTCTTTATCACAATTACCTGCTTCACCTTATGGTTTGATTTCATTTTCTTATATCATGAAGAGGCTTTCCATGCAATGGCTAGAGTGGTGGGTCAAGCAGCACATACCACCTGGTTTGTTAAGTGACTTTTGTCATCCAGAGGAAAGAAAGAGCTTCTATTAGTATCTGCTTATAAATTTCCAGGGAAGGACTCTTATTGGACCATGTTGGATCACACACCAATGTTTGAGCCAATGATTGTAGCCAAGAGGAGGAGTTTACAATTAGCCTGTGGCCACACAAATGCCAGGAACACCATTAAATGGTGGATCCTTAGCTCTTCAAAATAAAGATGTGGTCTTACAAGGTGAAGGGAGAAAAAAAATACTGGCAGCAAAATATCAGATGCCCAACATCATGCCCTCTTTCTCTTTCTGCTTCTAATGTTCCCCCTGCATCCGTCTATCCCAGCCCTCATCACATTGGAATGGAATTGTTTCATTATTGTTCATGTTGCAGATGTGTGTCTGGTTTAGCTTTATAACCCCAGCACATATCACAGGACCCAGCATAGATTAGTTGGTCCAGAAATACAGACTGAAGGAATTCGTTAGATAATTATTCTGGGAAAACTTTTGAGGACTCTGATGTCCCAGTTCTTGTATGTATGTGGAGAATCAACCCCGGCATGCCTATACTCCTACATTGTCTTCTCCTGAGCTCAAATATGCTCCTTGAGAATATTCTTTATCTAATTTATTAAATATTCACTTGACACTGATTAGGAGTGAAGCCCTGATTCAGAGTAGGGAATTCAGGATGACTTCTTGGTTTTCTAAATGGTAAATGGGAAGCTCTACCCTCAAGAAGCTTATAGCCAGTTGCCAAGTCATGGCATCTGACCTAAAAGGGGTAATTCTCAAAACTGTGTGACAAATGCTGAAATAATCCACTCATATGATATATGACATTGAGGCTCAGAGATAAGACCAGTGAAGACCAACTGGAAACAATAGAAAAGCTAAATAACCAGAAGAGAAAACAAAGTTTTGGTGGAGGCAAGCAGAAAGGAAGAATTACATCTGGGAGTCTACTCTGATCCAGACACTATGCCCAGCATCTTATAACCACTATCTTAGGAGATCTTCCCAGCCCCAGGAGAGGGGCATTTCTGTCTCTATTTGGTAAGGAAGAAAACTGAGGCTCAGGGAGGTTAAGTAAATCAGTGAGACAAAGTTAAGAATACAAGGGTTATAACCATAGATTGATGTTTTCAATGCTCTTGTGCTTTCCTTCATGGTGTGATTAATCATACATACAACACATGAGTCAGTGTAAAAACTATGTAAAGATGACCAATCAGGAGATGTAATAGACAGACAATTTACAGCTACTTGGATACAGATAATTATGAAAATATTAACAGGTAATGGGAATTGATCATAAGTGATAGATTATAAAGATGAATGGGAAATGAAGACACATAAATATATAATTGAGTTAAGTTGATAGGTACATTCACATATATTCATACAGGGACACCATCACCCTACCTTGTGAAAAGTCAATTTGGCCAGATATAATGTGCTCTGGTGCGAAGATAATCAGGCAATTATAAGGAAGCCGTGATCTGCTCCTACTTCTCCCACTGTCTCTGTGGTCCTGTGTCCTTGTCTTTTCTCATCCTCAATTTCATCATCTGTAAAACGAGAACAATAAACAGAGCCCAGCCTACTATCACAGGATAGCTCTGAGAATTCTAGAAGGTAATTGTTGGGGAAGCACCTTGGAAATTATAACATGCTCTGTTGCCCCTGTGGGTTTGATCTGGATGGTTTTGCAACTTCCTTTGAAAAGAAAGTCACACCCATATTTAGGTCAGGAAATGGGTCCTTTTTGAGATGATGCCTGAGCTTGGCTACTGCCTGCCCGCCACTTGAAGCATATTTTAACAGGTTCCACATCACCTCTACCTTGCAGCTTAGCTCATATCATCAAAAACCACATTGGTGCCCTCCGTGTCAGTAAATGGTTGTTCTTCTGTTGTATCTTTTGCCCCATCTCCAAAGCTGAACTTGGTAACAGACCCTTTTTTGATGCCAGATGATCTGAAGGCAGGATAAAAGGTCAGGAGAATGTTTTCCCACTCAAGATCAATATGCCTTTAGCCTTCCTTCCCTCTATCCTTGGGGAAACATCTCTCCTTACCTCACTGGCAGCTTCTGCCCTCCCACACTCCTGTCTTTCATTCTCCCTCCCTTCACTTCCCCACCTCCACCACTGCCTGGTTAGAATTCAGCAAGTCTTCCACTTGGAGCTCTTGCATTAATATCCATCATAAGAGGTTCTGCTGAATAGCTTTTCCATGCATACTGTCCCCTGTTACTATAGACCAAAGAAACTCAGGAGTTACTCTTTTAGAGCCAGGGAGAGAAGTTCGAATCTTGCTGCTATTACAAGCAGCATGATATTAGAGAACTGACTTCACTTCTCTGAATCTTGGTTTTCTTTTCTGCAACTTGTGGGCAACAATACCTACCCTGCTCATCCTTCATTTCTGCAAGCATGAAATATTTACCACAGAAGGGTCCTACATATTAAATCCTAAGTTTAAAAATGTTGGTGACATGCAGTTTATTTTATTTTTTAAATTTAAAAGCATGTGTAATTTTTTTTTTTTTTTTTTTTTTTTTGTGAGATGGAGTCTCGCTCTGTCGCCCAGGCTTGAGTGCAGTGGCGCGATCTCGGCTCACTGCAAGCTCCGCCTCCCGGGTTCACGCCATTCTCCTGCCTCAGCCTCCGGAGTAGCTGGGACTACAGGCGCCCGCCACCTCGCCCGGCTAGTTTTTTGTATTTTTTAGTAGAGACGGGGTTTCACCGTGTAGACCAGGATGGTCTCGATCTCCTGACCTCGTAATCCACCCATCTCGGCCTCCCAAAGTGCTGGGATTACAGGCTTGAGCCACCGCGCCCGGCCAGCATGTGTAATTTTTAAATGCTAAAAATTACTTTAAGGTTTCAAAATATGATTCTAATAATTTAATCTTAAGGATAACCCCACATGGTATGCATTATAAGTTTCCCTATATAACAAAGGACCTGAAGCCAAAAATGTAAGCAATCATGCCCTAAATTACATATTTAGTAAGTGGTGGCTCTAGGATTTTAACCAAACACTTGAATTCCAGAGACTGTGAGTTTAACCACTATGCTATGATACCTAAGCAAACCAATGATCCATTCCTAGGACAGTAGATGGGTTTGATGCTTTAGACGTACACTGTGGAGTACCTAAAAGCAACATACAAGGATAGGATAGGTAATACTACGGTAATAAATGAACACTAACATATTTATTTTCACTGGTGCAGAGTCCAGTGAGTGTCTAGACAAACATTCTGGGTCAACAATCACTTCTTTTGATGACTCTGGAAATGAGAACTAGGTATTGGTGAATAATACTAACATCTACCACTCCTACCTATTTATCAGTTAGAGATAACCTACTAAATTAATACATTATGACTGTACAATATACTATTAAAAACATGACATTGTATGAAGAAAAAAACAATATGACATAAAGGTTAATTTCATTTAAAGTTAAAATATATGAAATACCTATACATGTTTTGTAAAGACCTACACTAAGAAAAAATCTATACTGAACATGTTAAAATGAATACATACCCATTTTATATCTATCATCTATCTTTTACTTATGTATGTACTTACGTATGTATGTATGTGTGTATCTGTCCTTCTATCTCTGTCTCTCTCTCTCTCTCAGAATGGCTAGTGGGGAAGGGAATGGAAGTAGTGAATAGGTATATAGGAAATATATAAATTTAAAAAAAATCAAATAAGGAAATTTGAAGAGAGAGCTTTCATGGATCAGTGGGACTGTAAGCCATGAAGTGAGAATTATGATTAACTCAATCTTCTAAAGTAGAAGTTGGCAAAATGTATCCTGCCTGCCAAATCTGGCCTGCTAACTGTTTTTATATATAAAATTTTTGTTTAAAGTTTATTGCAGTTTTTATTCTAAGACATTTTATTCCGTTGGATAAAATCTAATTGTCATTGGAAAATATCAAGCCAGCTTTTCTTAACAAATATGTATGGGTTTATAATTAAACTCAACAAAACATGATGAAATATAAATGATGCAGAGCTAAAATCTAACTACAATTATGATAACAAACAATGCCAAATTTATTTTGGGTAGAGTACAACACGTTTTGTTTTGTTTTAAATAATTTCTACTTTTATTTTAGATTTAGGAGGTACACATGCAGGTTTGTAACATGTGTTTATTGCATGATGCTGAGGTTTGGAGTATGAGTGAGCCTGTCACCCAGGTAGTAACATACGACCCAATAGGTAGCTTTTTAACCACTGCCCTCCTCCCACTCTTTCTTCTATAATGTCACCAGTGCCTATTGTTCCCATCTGTATGCCCATGTGTACCCAATGTTTAGCTCCCACTTGTATAAGAGAACATAGGGTATTTGATTTTCTGTTCCTGTGTTAATTCTTTTAGGATAATGGCCTCTAGCTCCGTCCATGTGCTGCAGAAACCATGATTTTATTCTATTTTATGGTTGCATAGTATTCTGTGGTATGTATGCACTGCATTTTCTTTCTTCAATCCACTGTTGATGGGAACCTAGGTTGAGTCCATGTCTTTGCTATTGTGAATAGTGGTGTGAGGAACATACACATGAACATACGTATGTATTTTTGGTAGAAGAATTTATTTTTCTTTGGGTACCGGCCCAATAATGGAATTGCTGGTTGAATGGTAGTTCTAAGTTCTTTGCAAAATCTCCACACTACTTTCTACAGTGGTTGAAGTAATTTACATTCCTACCAACAGTATGTAAACGTTGTCTTTTCTCCAGGGCCTTGCCAGCATCTGTTGCTTTTTGACTTTTTAGTAATAACCATTCAGACTGGTGTGAGAGGGTATCTCATTGTGGTTTTGACTGTAGGTGTGCAGCTTTATTTCTGGGTTCTCTAACCTGTTCCATTGGTCTAGGTTTTGATTTGCATTTTCTATGATAATTAGTGAAGCTGAATATTTTTTCATGTTTGTTGGCTGCATGTGTGTTTTCTTTTGAGAAGTGTCTAGTCAAGTCCTTTGCCCACTTTTTAATGGAGTTGCTTGTATTTTGGTTGTTGAGTTGCTGAAGTTCCTTACGGATCCTGGATATTAAACCTTTGTCAGATGCATAGTTTGCTGATATTTTCTCCCATTGTGGAGGCTGTCTGTTTACTCTGTTGATGGTTGATTTTGTTGTGCAAAAGCTCTTTAGTTTAATTAGGTGCCATTTGTCAATTTTTGTTATTGTTGCCATCACTTTTGAGGACTTAGCCATAAATTATTTGCCAAGGCCTGTGTCAAAAAGGGTATTTTCTAAGTTTTCTTCTAAGGAGTTTATAGTTTAAGGTCTCACATTTAAATATTCAATCCGTCTTGAGTTAATTTTTGTATATGATGAAATGTAGGGATCTGGTTTCATTCTTCTACATAAGGCTAACCAGTGATCCCAGTACCATTTATTGAATAGGGAGTTCTTTTTCTATTGTTTATTTTTGTTGACTTTGTTGAAGATCAAATGATTGTAGGTGTGCAGTTTTATTTCTGGGTTCTCCAACCTGTTCCAATGGTCTAGGTATCTGTTTTTGTAACAGCACCATGCTGTAGCCTTATAGTATAGTTTGAGGTCAAGCAATGTGAGGACTCCGGCTTTGTTCTTTTTGCTTAGAGTTGTTTGTCACTATCTGTGCTTTTCTTTTGGATCCATATGAATTTTAGTTGTTTTTCTAATTCTTTGAAAAATGACATTGGTAATTTGATAGGGATAGCCTTGAATCTGTAGATTTCTTTGGGCAGTATGGTCATTTTAATGATATTGATTCTTTCAATCCATGAGCATAGAGTGTCTTTCCATTTGTTTGTGCCATCTATAATTTATTTCAGCAGAGTTTTGTTATTGTTCTTTCAGATAACTTTTACCTCCTTGGTTAAATTTATTCCTAGACATTTTATTTTCTTTGTGGCTATTGTCAATGGGGTTGCATTCTTGATTTGGCTTTCAGTTTGAATGTTATTGGTGTATAGAAATGCTAATAATTTTCATATATTGATTTTGTATCCTAGATCTTTTCTAAAAGCATTTTTTAGTTCTAGAAGCCTTTTGATGGAGTTTCTTGGGGTTTCTAGGTATAAAATCCTATCATCAGTGAAGACAGATAATTTGACATTTTCTTTTCTTATTTGGGTTGTTGAATCCAAATAATTTTTCTATTCTATTCTATTCTATTCTATTCTATTCTATTCTATTCTATTCTATTCTATCTTAATAGGAGTGTTGAAAGTGGGCATACTCGTTATGTTCTTGTGCTTAAGGAGAATGCTTCCAGTTTTTGCCCATTCAATATGATGTTGACTGTAGGCTTATCATGGATGGCTCTTATTGAGTATGTTCCTTCTATGAGCAGATTTTTAAAGGGGTTTTATCATGAACGGATATTGAATTTTATCAGAAACGTTTTCTGTGTCTACTGAAATAATCATATGGCTTTTGCTTTTAATTCTCCTTATGTAATAAATCACATTTATTGATTTGCATAGGTTGAACTATCCAAGAAGAAAGCCTACTTGATTGTGATGAATTAACATTTTGATGAACTGTTGTATTTGGTTTGCCAGTATGTTGTTGAGGATTTTTGCACCTCTGTTCATCAGGGATATTTGTTTGTACTTTTCTTTTGTTGCATCTTTGCCAGGTTTTGGTATCAGGGTAATGCTGGCTTCATAGAATGAGTTAGGGAGGCATCCCTCCTCCTCAATTTTTTGGAATAGTTTCAGATGAATTGGAACCAGCTCTTCTTTGTATGTCTGGTATAATTTGGCTGTGAATCCATCTGGTCAAGGGCTTTTATGGTTGGTATGTCTTTTATTACTGATTCAATTTTAGAACTCAACATTGGTTCTGTTTAGCATTTCAATTTCCTCCTGACTGAATCTTAGGATATTGTGTGTTTCTAGCAATTAATCCATTTCTTCTAGATTTTCTGGTTTTGTGCATAGAGGTGTTGATAATTGTCTCTGAAGATCTTTTGTATTTCTGTGGAATCAGTTGTAACGTCAACTTTGTCATTTTTGATTGTGCATATTTGGATCTTCTCTCTTTTTTATTAATCTAATTAGAGGTCTATCGATATTGTTTATCCTTTCAAAAACAACTTTTGGTTTTGTTGATCCTTTGCACAAATATTTGAGTCTCAGTTTCTTTCAGTCCTCCTCTGATTTTAGTTATTTCTTTTCTTCTGCTAGCTGTGGGGTTAGTTTATTCTTTTTTTCCATTTCCTCTATGTGTGACATTAGATTGTTAATTTGAGATCTTTCTATCTTCTTGATGTAGGTGTTTAGCACTTATTTTGTTACATAAAATTTTATTGGAACACAGTGGCGTTTACTTGTATACATCTTGTCTATGGCTGCTTTTTTGATGCAATGGCAGAGTTGAGTAGTTACAAAAAGGATAGTCTGCCAGGAAAAGCCAAAAATATTTGCTATTTATCTCTTTACAGAAAACAATGTTTACACCTTGGAGAACAAAAATAGAGACCATACCTTACTCCATGTATCAGTTAGTGTTCAGTCAAGAAAACAGAAACTATTTGATGTATTCCATGTAAGAAGGACTAAATAGGAAATTAATGGCTTACTCAACCACTGGAAGCTAAGGGAGCAAGGATCAGAAAGTTGTCATTGTAGACCTCATCCTGAAACACAGAAGTGGGTTGTTCTCAGACATTATCCAGAACACAACCAGAATTCAAAAGAATCTCTGGGAAGCTCCTGCCATCCATCTCAGTCCATGGTACTGAGTATACATGTTTTTTAAAAGCTTCCTGGCAAGTCATTGTAAATTTCATGACTTTCTAATGTAACTGGCTAGAAATATCTCAGTTGATAATGGATTCTTACTCCCTTCTGCTTTCCAGCTCTAATGTCTCTCACTATCAAGCTCTAACCTAGAACCACTACCACAGTGGGCAAAAATATCCTTGGGAATGTAATTTGTCTGCCTTTCCACAATGTCAAGGAGACTTAGAAGGATGTGGTAGTCACAACAGTCACAACAGTCTGTGGGACATTACCCTTTTGTTCCTACTGCCCTGAATACTATAGGAAGCAATAAAAATTTGTTTACATTAATGATGCTCTGTCCTAGAATACTTTACCTGAGGTTTATGGATGTCTAGGAGGGAAATGTTTGGTCTTTAGAGAAGTCTAAATAGATTCTGAATTTCTCATCTCATGCCCATAAGTAAAAATGTGAGTCCACATATGTGTGTGTCTATGTTTCCAGGAAAACATATCCATAACTTTTGTCTATTGAAATGTTCCAGATGCCCCAGAAAGATTAAGATTTACCTTCCTGCTATGTCTGTTGGAGTCTGTGCCCCTTAAATACAAAGGGCTTCATCTGTTTCATACAGCTGAGAGCTATGTATAATGTCTGACACAGAGTAAACTTTCAAGAAACATTATAAAATAAGTGATCAAGATAATAAGCATATATTCATCATCATTTATCTGAAACTCCAGCTACCCACAGTTAATAACATATTCAAGTCTTACATAAATCCCTTCCCAATGTGTTCTAGTCAAATCTTTCTCAGCACCAGGTACTGAAAGAGATTAGACCATTGTTCAGATAACACAGGTAGTACTTTCATTCCTGATAAAAGACAAGAGCCAGAAGCAGGACGAACAAACCAGGAAGACAGGCTCTGACTCTCATGCTTGCCCTCAACGTTATGTCTGCAGGGCTTCATGCCATCTGACTTCCCTCCGTCTCATGGATGCCTCGGCTTCCTCAATGCCTGGCAGTCCTAAAAACTGAGAAGTAGGTGCTTATTAAATCACTCCATGCTATGTGAGCCCTCTTGACATCACTAGGATTTATAACATAGGGCTTCAAGCTCTAACTTTGTCATTCCTATTTCTGTTAGCTCTGAATAATCACTTAACATTATCAGAAGCTAGTCTTAGCTTTCCATTCTATAAAATGGGTATTATGGTGAGTATTCTAGATGTAAAACCGTTCTCCATAGTGTTACATGTCAATAAAATGTAGGCTGTTAATAATTGTACCCCAAAATCCTCGCAGTTTGTCAGAATGTGAACATTTTAATGATTGGCTTAAATAAGTCAGTAAACAGCTAATTTAGGGACTCATAATGCCAATAGTTACTGAATAGTGAACTATAACTAATATCTCCCTCAAAACTATAATTCAAGCCAACACATTTTTATGAATTTAATAGGTTCTGATTAGCTGGCTTTCTTTCATATTTTTTCCTGTCCCATTTCCTGAGTTTATACAACTTCTTTTGCCAGCTAAAGTTAAATCCCTGAAAATCAGAACTGAACATGCCAGGTACATTTCTGACGGCCATAAACAAACTTGGGATTTAGTTAAGGCCTCTCATGTCTTAGCTAAGTGTTCATCCCTTTTGAGATTCCAGAAGTCCCTGGACACTCCCTCCCTCCACCCTCTTCACTCTCTAACCTCTTATCTTTTGAGATGTAACCAGGTGGTTAGCAAAGATCACCGAATGTGCAGAGAACCCACAATTATGCAGTATTCTCATTTATAAAAGGAAGGTGAACATCACCAATCTGCCTACCTGGAGGCTGTTAAGACAGGAGGGGCAGCTTTTTTAGGGCATTAGAAAATGTTTTGTAGAGAAGCCATCATTGGAATTTGAAGGATATGAGTGAAGTGACCACTGGAGAAGATAGGCATGATTTTGCAAGATTTTAATATTTGCTATTGGTGGTAAACCAAATACCATCACTGGAAAAGATCAACAGAAGAAATAGCAGAAATCAGGTATAAAAAGCCGAGAAAGTATGACATTTGGAGAGGAGATAGAACTTTGATATGTTTTGATTTTCTGATGATGCAGGGGCACTATGGGACATCAGACTAAGACATTATGATTAAGGGAAAGTCTAACGGATCTTGAATGCCATTGTAGTCATTGGGAATGTTTACTTTACTGGATAATTTTTTCAAAAATATATAATTGTATCTAGTCTTTAAAAAATGACATCATCAGCTGTGTGAAATGCAATGTAAAAGTGACACCCAAAGTGTTTGCTTAAGGCACAGGTTCAACTGGTGGTTAAAAGATGTCACACACACACACATACCTACACACTCACACACTCACACAACTGGCCATCACTCATGGTAATCATACAAACGATGATTTGTTGAAAGAATGTGTGAGTCAGGATTAGTATATTTTATGTTCAAGCAATCTACATAAAAATTTTCTTACTGTTTTTGTTGGTTTTGATTGTTTAACTCTAGGACTTCCTAGAAAATCTGGCAAACTGATATGCTTGGTGTATCCCCAGGAGGGAAGATAATAAGTAAGATTGCATAAGTTTGTCACAGGACTTCTTTGGTCACGTATCCCACGGGACCAGTGTCTCATGGAAAACACTTGGGAAATGTTACAGTGAAAAGAAAGTAAGAGACAAAAAACCTAAACAAAGAGCAATATTGAAAACTCAGGAACACAAACATGGGACTTGGACTATAACAGTGTCAAATGGGTTGGAGAAGAAGGAAGGTTGAAAACACACTATGAAAGTGAAACAGACAGGACTTAATGATTCATTATATGTCAGGAAAGGAGATAGAGGAATCAAAATTATGCCCAGCTTCTGAAGTGTAGGGAAATTGTGGTCTTATTCTATTTATATAATGTTTAAATAATTGATTTATAAAAATCTATTATAATTGAAGTCTTCTTCATTTTTCCATTGCAATCAAAGAGTACCCAAACGTGAGAAAAGTGGCAATGTCTAATACTGGCACTTACCTGCATGACATCTGTCTACCCTTTAGAACTTTTGAGCTAACATTTTATTTAAAAACTATCATAGATGCATGCAAGTGTATAAACTTAAATGAAAAATCAAAATATCAAAGAATAAGAAATTAGTTCAATATACCTTGTGTATTAATCTGAGTATATTAATGAGTAGAATGCTATGCAGTAAAAACTATATGTTACAAGAAAACTTCAAAGCATATTAGATTACAAAAACCTCCCATTGTGTAAGTTAAGCATAGAAAAAGAAGGGAGATTATAAAGCAAAATATACTAATAAGAATTTTGTTAAGGAAAGCGTGTTGCTGATACTTATGGAAAAATGGACATATAAAAACACAACATTTTAACAGTATGTTAAAACACAAATAAAACAGTTTTATTTGGACAGTGAATTAATTGCAACTTTTAGTTTTGTCTGTGTATCTGAGTTTCCCAAATGCCCATGTGGTACTTACTAAGCAGACAAAATTATATTTTTAATAGGGCAGGTTTTTGTTTAACATGATACTATTATGATTATTATTGCCAGAAAACACACACTAATTTTGTCATTCACTTTTCTGTCCTTCCTTCCTTCTTTCCTTCATTCCATTAGTTTAATCAAGAAATATTGATCAAATATATATTGTGTGCCAAGTTCTTTTCTAGGCAGCTGGGATAGAAAATAGCAAATTATTGAGTTCTCCCTCTAGGTGCTGTCAGCCACGAAGGCACTGATGGAGAGCCAGTATCAAGCAGTACAGTGGCCCCAGATTTTGCTGAAGGAAGAAAGCACAATAGGACAAAAAGAAGGGTCATTTGTCTTTCATGATATTTGTCAAAAAATAGAGCTAGCTATGGAGAGATGGGAGGTGCCAACAGGTAAGTCCTCCACATGTATCTGAAGTAACAGCTGTGGGCTTGGGAAGAGGGAGGGAAAATGTCTTTGGTGTAGTAGAGAAGCTACAACTCATTTAATTCTACATATGTGTTGAATTACAAGAAACTGAGATACGTACTGAAAGTGAGGACTATGTGAGTCTAAGGGAAGTTAGACATCAGTGGAATCTTCAGAAATATCAACTATGCAGAGGAGAGGGAGGGAGGATGATTTGAATGATGGGTCCATAGTTTGAGATGCCAATCTGACAATGCAACTCTCCTTCTGTGTGCAGGTGCATTTGTGTGTAGGTGTACGCCTTTGGGGTAGGACAGAGAGTAGGCAGAGCCTGCAGCTCTGAATGAATGGGTTAGAAACTACTAATGTGGCCATGAAGAGGCCACCATAGAGATCTCATATATAATGGAGGCAACATCTGAAACTTGGTTCTAAAAGACCTAAGATTGTTGGAACTTTGAAACTTGGAAATCTATTATTTCCAAATATGCAGCATTTCTTTTTGTTTGTTTGTTTGTTTTTTTTTTTTTTTTTTTCTCAATAGTTGAAGAAGTTTGTTATCTGGAGCAGACTGTTCTCCTTTTTCAAGTGACCAGCTGAAGGAGCTTTATTATGACACACAAAGCAAACTCCACTGCCAACCATTTATATTGGTTATAGATAGCCCATGTTAATATATGCAAAAATAAGCTTTGAGCTTAGATGAGAACGAAGCGGTCATAGCAGGGCAGAATATCAATTCTAGTCACTCAATCCACACACAACCATTTACCCGTGTGCACACACACACTCACATAGACACATACACATCCTACATACATATACATATCCTGTCAATCCTTGTCTGAGTCTTGATGGTTAGAGGAGTTTTGCTAGAAACTAAATGTACTGTTTTAAAACAAAATATTTGGGAACAAAGAGATTCTAGATCCAACTAGAAATGCTTGGAGATCCAGATTGCACAGAATAGGGGGAGGCCATTCTCTCAGCTCTACCTAGAGGATAAAAGACTTTGGAAACTTTGGGTATTGACACCCTTGGCCCAGGCAATGGTAGCTTTCAAGAGGTATGTCAGGTATGACAGCTTCATAGATAATAGACATTGATAAACAAGAGAGAAAAAGACACAAGGGCCTCTTTGTGGTGACTATGGCTGCCAGCCTGATTTGTGGACATGTAGTAAGGCTTCTGTGAACCCTCCAAAACCACTAAGAACAGAAGAAGGGGAAGTAGGGTGGCTGGGGTAAGTCATTGTATGTAGGAAACAATAAGCCACTGTCATTGAAGTGTAAATGTCAAAGTGATTATTATCCTCCCAGGCTATAAAAGACCCTGATTTTTAAGTTACATATGGGGATAAAGAATGAAGCCAAAGTTGAAACTCCTGTTAATCATTTAACCCCACAGAGGCATGCATGCCTACATCTTGAATATAGCTCTTTTGCACTTGACAATTAGACCAAGTTAAGAAAGGCCACGGGCTATTAATTCCTTTTCCCCACCACTTCCAGGCCTTTTTACCATCCTTGGAACTAAGACTAGGTTTTTTACTTTTTAATTTTTTTCCTTCATTTAGCTTTCGATGGGGCTTGGGGGTTGGGAGACAGAAGAGAGAGAAATGGGATTAAAATGTAGGTCAGCTGGTAAGTTATTTACAAATGGCTGAGAGAATAGAACAAGGACATACTTGGTCAAGTCCTTGGCAAAGGCCTTAAAGGAAGATGTAAAGAAGAACAATCACTTCGTGTGAAAGAGTCACCTCTTTCGGGGTCAAAGCCACTTTCCTGAGTTGCTGAAGCGAATCTTTATTTTTTCCTAAAACTCAACAGACAGCATCTTCAGAACCTAATTTGATTTTGATTGATTTTTGAAACTTGAAACACTTCTAAACTAATTTTCAGTATATTACTCTTGTCAACGCTTAAAGATTTTGTCAGGAGGAATTTGCTGAACAGACACAGTAATTTTGTTTCTCATTCTGGCATATCACCCCTAAAGAGGAAGCCCAGGGAGGGAGGCAGCTCCGCTACTACAGCTGCTGCTATTAGAATATACATTGCAATTACTTCGTTGCTATTTTGGGGGCCTTCTCAACCAGTTCATGCCACAACCCACGGGAGCTAGACGTCTTGAAATAAGAATCATAGAAATGTAGACTCTTCTTCAGTCAGACCTGGGATATAGAGGAGGGACTTTAGACCCAGAGAGAAGTGATTCATTCAAGGTCATATAGCAATTTAGTGGCAAGCCTGGGACTAGAGGACATCTTCACATTTTTAGTCCACTTGTCCCCCCAGTGTATCAAGAAGCACAGAAGCTAGCTAGGTCAGCCCTGCATGGTCATGGACGAAGCTGGGATTTATTAAATAAATATACCAGTGACAACGTCAATGGGAGAAGGGGGCTTTAATTGCAGTCGATACACCAATCAATAGGCAGTAAAAGTCACTCTGATAGTCCAGCACAATGCTGCCCCTAGGAAGTGTAGGGGCTGTGTTCAGTGTCTCTCCTTTTGTCTAGCCACAGTCAGCAGATCCATTGGGGGCTGTTGGAAATAACAGTGGCATTACGAGATAATAACCTCTGTTCAAGCCGGCATTATGCCGAGAGGGCTGTCAAAGAGTGCTTCCCTTTTATTGCTTTTTGCCACCCAGGGTCTGTGGCATGCAGACAGATGGACAGGTTCATCTTAACAAACAAGCAACAGGGACAAACTGCTCTGGCTCAAACCAGCAATCTTCGCTCAAGGCAGGGCCTTGCAAGCAAGGACCTGCAGGTGCCTGGGTAACAACATTGGCACATGCAAAGCAGAGAATTATTCTGTAGGGTAGTAGAATTAGTAAAGGGCTGGCCCATTGTGTGACCAAATGGGCTCAAGGACTTTCATCTGCTACAAAACTACCTTGATACTGTGGGAGTTGGCTACATGTAAAGAGGAAGAACATTAGGAGCAGAGGAAAGACTGGAGATTCTACAGTTCTGTTTTAGCTATTTAAATCTGTTTCCCAACACACAGTGGCCTATAGAATACAAATAGATCAAATTAATATGCATTTATGTATATGTATTTATTCATTAAAACATTCTCAGTGCAATTCAATGCATGTAATAAGGTGACTCTGGGTGAAATTGAACACCAAGGTGTTTTTTTGTTTGTTTGTTTTTTAAATCTGGGTAAAGAGAAAGTGAAAAAGGAATGATCGTTGATATTTTAAATAAAAATATAGTTTAAAAAATGTTTTGCATATTTTATATTTTTAAGTTTTCATTGATACATAATAATTGTATACATATTTATGAGGTACATGTGGCGGTTTTTAAGAATCAATAGTAGGTATTTGGGAACTGTATTGATGTACTGATGTCCAGCTACTATGACTACATCAGCAGGGCTATGGAGCCAATTTATTACTTTTGGGTAGAGGCAAGGCTTTCCCTGTAGGAACGGGCTATTACCACTTTCAAAGAGTCCTGGGAAGAGATAGCAGCTGGAACACCAGGACTTAGGGTGACTAGGACTGTAGTGACAGGGGATGGCCTTTCATTCCCTGGATCTAGGAGTCCAAGCTACAAAGAAGATAGGATTACTTCTTGTGAGTAGCAGGACCTGGCTGTTTGGATGAACGGAGGCAAGATGGTGCACTTCCGGGTTCTTCTTCACCACCAACTCTTCCCACGCGCGCGAAAAGGCAGCCGGCACCCGGGAAGGTGCAGACCAACTGGGCATGCGCCAGGTGACCTCAATCCGAAGAGACCAAGATTTACCTGGTGGCACCTGCGAAACGCCCCTGACACGCCCATGCCCCACCTATTGCCCTCCCACTCCTAGAAAAGCCACTCTCCGCCATTGAGCCACGCGGCCTTCTCACAGCCCTGGCGGACTTCCCAGCTTCCCAGTCCTGTCGGGATGTCGGAACTCCGTCCAGAGCTTGGGGGAGGGGAACTCTGGGCCGACAGACTTCTTCTCCACACCTTAGGTTACTAAAATAACTTGCAGTTTTGCGCCTGACCTTTGCCTACTTGCTGGTTCTTTTGTGTTCGCTCTGGTGGTCTTAGAAAAACAAGACACTGGCCAAGTGGAAACTCACAGGGAGCAAGTCAGACAGCCGAGATTGTAGTCTGGGCCTGAGCTGTAGTTACAAATTAACATTTGCAATTACTTATTTGTATATATTTTATCCCTTTAGATAAATCATTTATATCAGAATAGCCTCCTGTCTGCTACTAAAGAAAATTTTTAAAAGGGTCAGACCTAATTATGGGGATCTCAAGGTAAAGGAGACTGGGAGTTGCGGGACCAGTGCTACTGAGAGCAGAGTGATGGCAGCAGAAGGGTGACCAACAAAGGGCAGCTATGTCCAGTGGAAGAATAACCTCTTGAGGACTTGGCAGCTGTGTGGTGACAGGAGTGACAGGGGTTAAAAAAGGATGGTGTGCTCTGCACTCTTTAGGCAACAGCCTAGGGGGTCTTCAGAATCATCCAGGAGATGTGTTGAGAAAAGTACTTTAAATGAGTGCTTGGATCAGTGTCACTAGTGAGAGACAAAGCTACAAAAATTCATAAAGCTGAAGCCTCGAGGAACTTCCCAGTCTCTCTGGGAAGGCAAGACAAATACAAATGAAAAGATTCCTAAAAAACATAAGCCTGCTAAGCCTCACAGGAATGGAAGAAAACTGTAGGTGGTACAGTAGTTCTGAGAAATGACAACTGGGGTTGGGTTTATTGCAGATGCTTCCTAAAAGATATGGAAAATGATCTCAACCTTGTAATGTAGAATTTCAGTGATGCAGAGGTTCCTAGAGTATTGTCCCTGAAAGTGCAACTATAAGCATTGCGGGGGAATTTGTTAGTACTACAAATTCTTGGGCTCCACCTCATTCCTACTTGATCAGAATTCTGAGGGGTGGGGGCGGGGGCAGCAATCTGTGTTTGTTTGTTTGTGTTTGTTTATTTCTGAGATGGAATTTTGTTTTGCTCGTGTCACCCAGGCTGGAGTGCACTGGCATGATCTCAGCTCACCTCAACCTCCGCCTCTCGGGTTCAAGTGATTCTCCTGCCTTAGCCTTCGGAGTAGCTGGGATTACAGGCATGCGCCACCACGTCCAGCTAATTTTGTAATTTTAGTAGAGACAGGGTTTCTCCATGTTAGTCAGGCTGGTCTTGAGCTCCCAGCCTCAGGTGACACCCCCTCCCCTGCAAAGTGCTGGGATTGCAGGTGTGAGCCACCCACTGGGCCAGCAATCTGTGTTTTAACAAGTGCCCCCAGGTGATTCTTTTGGCCATTCAAGTTTGAGGATAACTGAAATAGGGAATGTGGTTTAAGGCAAAGTAATAGAAGTTTGGCTAAAGGTGCTTCTGCCAGCTGCTCTGCTGCAACTGAGAAAAGAGACAAGCAACTGAGAATTAGTGATTATCAGTTTAACACTAACAACAGCTCTCTCTCCTATCATCACATGACTCATGACATATTACTGAATTACTGCATTTTGTTGTTGTATTACTTTCAGAACTATTACTGGTACGTATTACTTCAGTTTTATAGGTGAAGCAATTAACAATCAAAGAAGTTCTATTACTTGTCCAAAATTACAAGGATAGTAAGCAGAAGAGGAAATAGAAGCTCCAGACTTCTGACGGCTAATGTGGGGCTCTTTTCCCTACACCTTACTGTCTGTTTTCCTTTCCTGTTGATGAGAAGTTTTCAGAAATCTCCCAAGCTTCCAGAATTTCCCTAGCAGAGGCTGGCATCTTGCATTCCACATGTGAATATTGATAGCGATTTCTGGGATCCTCTGTTGAAAAGGATTCTGAGGATTTATTTGGAGTCAGTAGGAAAGCATGCTGTAATGGATTGTTAATATCTGCAGTGAGCATCAAATGACGAAGTGACAGTATATGTGTAATATATACAATATAGCCTGCTCACAAAGTATGATCTTGTTCTGGGCTTCACGGCATTCTTTGGCTAGGCCCTGATAAGTACA
Source organism: Piliocolobus tephrosceles (assembly GCF_002776525.5). NCBI lineage: Eukaryota > Metazoa > Chordata > Mammalia > Primates > Cercopithecidae > Piliocolobus > Piliocolobus tephrosceles. The sequence continues at coordinate 21,183,321 of NC_045447.1, read as the reverse complement.
AACTATAGAAGAGTAGCATTCAGTTAGGAGGATTAAATAGGGGTGGGTTGATGAAGAGAGGAATGATTATTCTCAAATGCCTTCATGTTATCTCATTAGCCATTGTTGTTCATTCTAATTCCAATCAGGTTTCATGAATTTGTAGAGAAACAATCAAAACAAACAAAAAACACACAACACCCCCCTCCAAAAAAAAATAAATAAAAGAAGGACTAAGCCTCACGCCTCACTCTCTGACATCAGCCAGCCCAAATACATTCCCCTGCCTTACAAACCCATGCCTCTAAAATTCTGGGCACATTCTAATCACACACCTTTTTATTCCAGCTTCATAAAAGGATAGATATAAATGTGCAAAGTCTGCTAGTCCTCTTGACTTGCCGCAATATTGTCTTTTTAGGAATGAATGGAAACTTTTCCCATTTTACTGGCTTTTTCCCACTAACCTCCCCTTATAAAACTAAACAAAAAATCACAAAACAAACAAACAAAAACAATAAAAGACATTACATCAACCAGCCAAACATTCCTAAAGCATCAGGTCCGTGTGACCATCCTGATTGCTATTATTATGTGTGAGTCCTTTGCAAACTCAGGCTCCATTTTTAATTATTCCCAACTGTCACTTTGCACTGAACAAACAGACCAAACCTTTGTCCAAATCATGTGTGATAGAGCAATATTTTTATTTCCTATAATGCCAGCAACTCCCATTTGCTTTCCCTCTAGCTCTTGCTAATTTCCAGGGATTTGGCTGCAATTTGGAAAAGGCCTCTCCCCATGGAGGCCACGGTTTCCAGCCCCTGTTGCCTTCCTGGCACTGCTTTCTAATCGTCCCCCTACCCTTTGCTAATATTGTATCTGCAATCATTACTCCATTTTGCTGTGATTTTAATTAGAGGACATGTGGTATCTTTTAATATTCTTCTGCACATTGAGGCTCCTGAGCACTTGTTACCAGCCAATGCCTCACTATAATTTAGAAGCTGTGGCTTCATAAGCAAGTCCTCCAATCTTCTGATATTAAATTTTCAAATTAATCTCTGCTGTATGCATCACTGGTGATTATCTTGGCCTAAATTATGCATCTTTCTTAAAGTTGGGAAACAACGGCTCATCCCATCTGACAATGAATCTATGCTGATACCCTTGTCTCTAAGGAGAAAAAGTTTGTTTTTAACCCTCTATGGGCATAATTAGAGATCTCTTTGACTCCAGTTTTGTTTGCTATCATCCCACTTGTGGCTGCAATAAGAGCAAAATTGATCCTGTGAATGCCGTCTCAGCCCCTCTTGTGGGTTCCCATTGCTTCCAAGAAAAATCCAGGCCCCCATTTATCGTTCAAAAGATAAACTGTTTAAATATCAAGCAAGAGTGATATAACTATATTATTAGAAAAAAAAATGTGGAGTTAACTGATAACGGCTTGTGTTGTTTTTCCTCAAAAGGAAATTGTACGGTGCAGTGGGATGTACGTAGTCTCTGGAGTTGGAGGGACTCAGATTAATATCCATTATTCAATATTTATTACCTTCCCCATTTCTAGAAAATTGTTTCCCTTTTCTATGCCTCAATTTTTATTGTCAGAACTAACAGGGTTGCTATGGCAGCACATAGTAGGTTCTCAAAAGACAAATTTCCTTTTTCTCTAACTTCTTCCCCTGGGTATTTCTTGTAGGGGCAGTCCTCAAGGCTTGCAGGATTGAATCTAAATATGAATAATTGGGCAATCTAAAGAAAAGATTTTGGAGTATTTATAGTCATATATTGGAGGTGGGATTTGGAGGGGCAAATAAGCTAAAATTAGATTATTTATCAAAATCCCCCACATGTAGTTTTGTGGGCTCTTTCAAATGGGGATGGGATCTGTTCTCTTGGTTTAATTCAGGCGTCATTGTTCCTGCTTTAAAAGTGGACTGCACCATCTAACTATAATCTTTGTCTTCACAATTGTGTCACTGTGCTCACATGAAGCCACTGTCCCATCAAATGAGAGGACAAAGAAACTTCCAGTAAGAAAAAAAAAAGATAATCTGATACGTTTCAATATCAAAAAGACTACCACCAGACACTCTATAAGATGACACAACAATCAAACAGCACTGAAGATCTGGATTGATCACATCTCAAGACAATTATAATCTACTCCTAAGCTCAGGCTACAGTACAACTAAAAGGTGGACTAAGAACACAAACCAAAATAATTCTCTGTTCCTGTGTTTGATGACACTGGAAACAGGCATACTCTCCTCTCTCTGAGCTAAACAACTCTAGGATGATGTATTCTAGCTCTTTCTTTGCTAAGCAATGTTGAGAATAAACAAAAATAATTTAGCTGCTTGCTCTAGGAAATACCTGCTCCTGGAAGATAAGACTGGGAACTAACTAAACAGCTTATTTATCATGAATAACACCTGACTCATCCAGAATTACTTCAAGACCCTCCGCACTGTGACCATCAATCCAAAGCTATCATGGCATAATCTCTGCCCAATCCCAAATAGTTTCTATCTTGTAAGACTCTCCTTTAATTCAGTCACCCTGACCCCAAAACCATATATATTTCTATTTTGAAACACTACTAAGACTATCTCCTTTCCTGCAGTAAATCTAATAAACTGAGCTTTTCTTGATCAATAGACTTTTCTGGTGATCTTTGGGGAATCGACAGTTGACTCTGTAAAGTACTTTATTACAAGACTAATTGTATTTAACTTTCTTAAAAATCCGTTTTCCTGTTTTTTATCTTTTTATTTATTCCCCCAAGAAATATTTATTGAGTGTCAAGAACTCTCCTAGACGTGGAGAACCAACTATTTTTGCCTTCATGGAATATACATTCTAGTAAGGAAAATTTGACTGCAGGTAGGCAGGGCTGGGGTTAATCAGGCTTTGTCAGACATGATAAGTATTTATTCCTGGAGCTTAGTTGCCTCAGGCTGTTTTTTGCTTCTGATACTACCATGTCTTAGACTCTAATATGTTTGTATTAATAGCATCTCACATTTGATGTCCAAAGATGATGTCCATATTAGTGTCTACTTTTGTCCCCTCTTCTGTAGCCATATGCTCCCTCTTTCTACTTTTACCTTCTTTTATTTTACAAAATTTCTTCAACTCCCTATGTTTGTTCTGTTCCCCTTTCTATGCTTTTTCTAGGATAGGGTCCTCACAGCCAATATTCTACCTTATTTAGCCTATTTGGGACTGAAGGAGTTCTTGCCTCCCTAGGTTAAGTCCCTTGAAGAGAGCCTTTAAAAAGACATAGTCGATGAACTCTTTCTACAGCTTAAGTAGTGTAATGCATTATTGACTCTTTCCCGATATAAGGTCCCCACTACTGCCAGCATTAATGAAGAAACTTTCCCTAGTTCACAAGTGTTAACAGGCCTCCAGTCTTACTCAACTTCTTCCTGGAGTGGTTTTGTTATGCCCAGACCGTTTATTCCTCAAAGAAGACCACCATAGTCCAGAGTCAAAGCCAAGCGGCAAGGATCTTTACTGCAAGTTCGAACTTGGTCCCTCCGTTCCTCAACATACAAGAGGGCCCCGAACAATGCGTGTGCTCGCTTTTTATAGCCTGATGTAAATAAGATATGTAAAGTTACAGAGGAACAAGGGAATTCTTTTGGTTACAGCATCACAATTGGTTAACATTTTAAGTTATACATTTAGCAGTTTTCTATTGGTTCCCACGCTTTCAGTAAAACCACAAACGGCTGTGACCTTATCGGGGGCTTTCCAGGTGGTGTTTTTCTAAAGTTGAGATATATGGTTGTCTCTGAGTCGAAAAATGCGTTTGTACCGGGCTCAGGAAGTTGAGAGATATATGGTGGGATGTGTTTGTACTGGGCTCAGGAAGTTGAGAGATATATGGTGGAATGTGTTTGTACTGGGCCCAGGACTGAGATGTATGTTTTATCTCTTTCAGTTTACTCCCTCCTGAAGCGTGATTGTCTCAGTTGTATCTCAAGTTGGGAGATACAGAAACCCAAAGAGAGTGGAGGTTTATTTGTAAAAAGATTATGGCAGTTTGGAATTTGTTAAGTGCTCAGGTCATTGGACAATGAGATTTCTGTTTGCCACACCACATCTTGATGTTTTCTATTATAATGTTAAATGCAGAATGTTAAAACTTTATTTTGAAAGACTAAACCATTATGCATATCCAATTCTTATTCAGAAGTTTATTATATAAAATAGACAAAAGCAAAGTAGCTCAGCTGAGAGCAGGGGAAGGTCTGAGAGCTGGCATATCAGATGCCTCTTTAGCGCTGCTAAGTCCCCAGAATCCACTGAAGGACCCTAGGTTGAAACAATACTACTTGACTCGGAGTTAGGGCAACATGATTCTCAACAGAAACTCAAGACCCTTTGTCTTAGTCCGTTCAAGCTGCCATAACAAAATACCATAGACTGGGTGGCTTAAAAACAATAGATATTTATTTCTGGTAGTTCTGGAGACTGGAAGTCCAAAATCAAGGTGCCAATGTATTTGGTATCTGGTGAGTGCCTACTCTTTGGTTCATTGATGGTGCCTTCCTGTGTCTTCACATGGTAGAAGGAATGAGGGAGCTCTCTCGGGTCTTTTTTATAAGGGCACTAATTTCATTCATGAGGGCTCCACATTCAAAACGCAATCACCTCCCAAAGTTTCCTCTTCCAAATATAATCACTTTGGGGATTAGGATTTTGTGATGGTTAATACTGAGTGTCAACTTGATTGGATTGAAGGATACAAAGTATTGATAGTGGGTATGTCTATGAGGGTGTTGCTAAAGGAGATGAACATTTGAGTAAGTGGGCTGGGAAAGGCAGACCCACCATTAATCAGGGTGAGCACAGTCTAATCAGCTGCCAGCTCAGCTAGAATATAAGCAGACAGAACAATGTGAAAAGAGAGACTGGCCTAGCCTCCCAGCCTACATCTTTCTCCCGTGCTGTAAGCTTCCTGCCCTCGAACATCGAACTCCAGATTCTTCAGTTTTGGAACCCAGACTGGCTCTCCTTGCTTCTCAGCCCACTGCTGACATATTGTGGGACATGGTGATTGTGTGAGTTAATACTGAATAAATTCCCCTTTATATACATATTTATTCTATTAGTTCGGTCCCTCTAGAGAACCCTGACTAATACAGGATTTCAACACATAAACTTTAGGAGAATGCAAACATTTAGACCATAGCACCCTCCTGTAATAAACACTTAGACATTGTCAACAAAATGGTGCAAATTTTTACAGGCATAGCCCAACTAGTCATAACAAAAGAGAAATCCGCTAGTGCTATGAGTTAAAATAGAACTATAAATGAGTAGAAGTGCATGAGCTAATACTGCCACTGGGGTAAGGGTGGCCCTTAAACTAGGGACTAGGCTGTTTAACACATGTTCAGAAACAGAAGACATGACCTTGGGCTTACCAGCAGTCTACCTGAGAATTGGTTGTAAAATCCATTAAAGCGGTACTTTCTCATGGAAGGAAGGGAGTTTATAAAACCACCTCTCATCATAAAATGAATTCGAGAAAACATGTCCAACTATCTCTAGTCTCTGGTTTGAAAAAAATCCTCCAAGAATCTGTGAAATTAAAATCATAATCCTGTTTCACTTTTGGGAGTCAGGTTTGAATTTAAATTTCCTTTATGGTTTGTGAAGTCACAAGCTTTTCTATTAACATACAAATGATCCCAGGTCTGTGGTCCCCTTTGGGCACCTGGAAAATTCCAACACAGTTACTCTCTGAAGAGATATACCCTCACCTCAGGCTGCACAGGAAGATGAACTTACTACCCCAAAGCACAAAACATAAAAGAAAATGATCCACCACGAGTAAGAGGGAACAGATGTAAGAAACAGCTGATAAAGATCTTCTACCATTTCAATTAATGGAACCATATGATATCAACTACAAAATCAGTATTTTTTTTTTTTTTTAGAAAAAACAAAGACACAAAGATGCATTAAAACCATAAGAAATGACTAAAATACATTGAAATATATCTGGTAGATAAAAATCAAAATTAAAATAGTCATCTGATAAAAAATATAAACAATGAAATAGCACTTTAGATACAACCAAGGAGGGAATGGGTTGAGTAGGGCCTTGGGTCCCTTATTTGAAAACTATGGACCAAGCCCTATTCTGCTGTTTCTTTTTCTCCCCTGTACTTGAAACTAGACTGGGCCAAGGAGAACTAGATTAGAAGAAGCACCACTTTCTAAATACATCCCTATACGGCTGCTCTAAATCATTCATTTAGCAGAACGGCCTTCAAATTCTTTGATGTTAGAAATCTTCTGTAACTTTTCTGCAGAAACAAATGATCACCTGTTAATTGACTCTGGGATGGTAAAATCTGTCAAATATCAGAAAAGATTTGATCTTCTAGTCTAACATTTCAGACTTTGGAACATAACATCTTGTTTATGGCCTGGTATGTAACTTCTTTTAGGTACAGAGGATGCATTAATATATGGATGGACAAATGCAATGGAGAGTAAAATTCCCAATTTAGGATAGAAATCTAACTCACACAAAAATTGCTAAGTCTATCAACCTACACATTTTCCTGAAAGCTAACAGCCTCCTAAACTGACAGAATAGCAAATACTCCAAATCCTCTGCATTTTAAACTTAACAGAAATCTTAAGACTTAGAAACCATTTTATTTTTAAAAGTTACAGATAAGAAAAGTGAGGCCTGTAGAAGCTATTTTATCCACACATAAGCAGATCTCAGTTTTTTGTTTGTTTTTTTGAGAAAGTGTCTTGCTCTGTAGCTCAAGCTGGAGTGCAGTGGTGTGATCCGGCTCACTGCAACCTTCATCTCCTGGGTTCAAGCAATTCTCCTGCCTCAGCCTCCTGAGTAGCTGGAATTACAGGTGCCCACCACCACACCCGGCTAATTTTTGTATTTTTAGTAGAGACGGGGTCTCACCATATTGTCCAGGCTGGTCTCAAAGTCCTGACCTTGTGATCTGCCTGCCTCAGCCTCCCAAAGATCATAGTTTTTAACATCAAAGCTCATGGACTCTATCTCTATACTCTGCGATATTCCTTTCCTTGAATTCTGAATCATAGTTAACCAAGTTTAACATTGCAATCCTGAGCACCCAGGCTGGAGGTATAAGACCACCTGCCAAATGCATTTGAATGTTTTGTTTCTTTGTTTTGTTTTATTTTTTTCCCTAATCTAGCAATAAAGAAACTAACAGCGAAATTCAAATCTACCACCACCTGCTAGGGTCAGCTGTTCTGTGAAAACATGGCTGCTGAACTCTCACTTCAAATTTCACCCAAGGTTCAATGTACGGCAAAAATGTGTCTCTCCTCAGGCTTCTCTGGGGCCTCTTCAGCTACACAGAGCAGTGGCTATGTGTGAGGACATTAAGAGTTCATCACTGAGAAAGAGACAATGGGACAAGAGGGACACAAAGGTCATAGAAAGCAACTCCCGTGTTGGGGTAGGTGTAAAAGTAAATGGCAGAGGGCCGCGCATGGTGGCTCACACCTCTAATCCCAGCACTTTGGGAGGTCAAGGCAGATGAATCACTGGAGATCAAGAGTTTAAACCCTGCCTGGCCAACATGGCGAAACCCCAACTCTACTAAAAATACAAAAATTAGCTGGGCATGGTGGTGGGCACCTGTAGACCCAGCTACTTGGGAAGCTGAGGCAGGAGAATCACTTGAACCCGGGAGGCAGAGGTTGCAGTGAGCCGAGATCATGTCACCGCACTCCAGGCTGGGAGACAGATTGAGACTCCATCTCAAAAAAAAAAAAAAAAAAAAAAAAAGGCAGAAAGGAAACATGAAATATCCTGTCACATGGACATGGGTGGAAAGGATGCAGGTATAGAAAGGGCTCCACTGAAGGGGCAATAAAAAAAACTAACTTTAGGAAGTACTTAAAAATCTGTCTCGCTATAGCAAACCTTTTTCCAGGTCTCTATTCTCATTCTAACATTTTTCTACGACCAATGGAAGGAAGAACAAAATTATCCATGTATTAATATTTATAACTCTCTACGCTTCCAGGTGTTTTTGTTGTTTTTGGGTTTTTATTATTATTATCAATCTAACCTCAAAAATCACTACATATTATTTTAGCTACTATTTCTGAGCCTTTGCACATGGCTGGTACAGAGCTGTGTTCCTTAGATATATTATTGCCTGTGAACACAACAATCCCACGTGATCATGATTATTGTCTCTCTTTTATAGACAAGGGAAGTGAAGCCAAAAGAGATCCACTTGTTAAATAGAAGAACCAGGATTTGAAATCAGGTTCTTCATTTTCTATGGCTTTGCTCTTACCGGCCATGATGTACCACCTGCCCTTAGCAACAGGTGTCAAGGAACCAGAGCAAAGAGGTTACTATGGGAAACTGTTTTCAGAAATGCTGGGTTAATGTAATTAAACTACCTGACATGATAATATGCATAGGAAATCTTCCACAGGAGCAGAGAATATGGTGTATTCCCTAAATTTGTTTGATCACAGGGTCTTTTTTATAGCATATCTTGTAAGATAACTGTTCTATAAAGCACACGTTGGGAAATATTTTCATAGGCTGATATCTCACTGGAGCAAATCCTACTTACTTATTATAACCAACATATAGGTTCCCAGAGTGCACAGAATAAGATAATCAGCCCTCTTATAGAGTACTGCTTTGGCTAAGCTCCTTTCTGTGTGCATATGCTCTGAGTTTCAATGAACGTCTAGAAGAAATCTGTCTTCATATAATTCCATGTTGTGTGGGGAAGGTTAATGGTGCCCAGAGTTTTTTCTCCTAGAAATTTTGTGATTCTCTTTTTCACTTTTTTTTTTCTCAAACACCATAGAGACTTTTTTTTTTTTTTTTTTTTTTTTTTTTTTTTTTTTTTTTTTTTTAATGAGTGGCTTTTAACAGAGGCACTTAATTGGTATTTTCGAGGTCTTTCCTTGAACTCAACTTTCAAAACAAAACTGTGTTAAAGTTACCAAAAATAAAAGTGAAAGAAGACTTGACTTTATACTTTTTGTCAAAATGAGAAAGAAACACTGCCAAGTTTCTCACAAGTGGCCAGTCATTTCTAAAGCTGTTTTCCCCAACTGGACCAAGCATAGTATTGATATTCACAACCTGCTTCTCTACATGTTCCCCTCAACTTGGTGGCAATAATTGCAATGTAGATAATTAATAATTAAATAAAAATGGAATAAATATTGAACATGGAAAAATGGAGAAATGTTCTCTAACAGACGAAGGAAAGAAGAGACTTGAGATATTAAAAGGGAAGTGAGGGTAGGGTGTTCTGTCTTTGTATAATATCAGAGCTAGGAAACAGCTTGTGAAATGTTTCTGCTCTTTAGTGGCTATTTTAATACCCTGTTTATGAACAATAGGAAAGAAAGAAGAATTCTAATTGCTCTTCTCTTTGAGGCTTCAGAGTTCTTACATATAATACCATCATTCTTGGACCCTGGAATCATAAAATGTATGAGTAAAAGTGAGCTTGGAAGTCATCCAATCCAATGATTTAAAACACCGTGTTCCGGCCGGGCGCTGTGGCTCAAGCCTGTAATCCCAGCACTTTGGGAGGCTGAGACGGGCAGATCACAAGGTCAGGAGATCGAGACCATCCTGGCTAATATGGTGAAACCCCGTCTCTACTAAAAAGTACAAAAAACTAGCCGGGCGAGGTGGCGGGCCCCTGTAGTCCCAGCTACTCGGGAGGCTGAGGCAGGAGAATGGCCTGAACCCAGATCCGGCCACTGCACTCCAGCCTGGGCGACAGAGCGAGACTCCGTTTCAAAAAAAACAAAACAAACAACAACAACAACAAAAACACCGTGTTCCATGCAGTCAGAGGAGAGATGCAAAGGAACTTCTGGGGTTTAGGGCTCCAGGTCCCACCTTTCACTTCAGGGAGAGCAGCTCCATGTTCTTATTGGGGGAAAAAATAAAATTGTGTTAAGCTGGGTCTTCTAGTCAACATGGCATTTGGAGTTCATGCTATTGTCTCTGTGATCTGCATGTAAGACCTGAAATGTCAAAAATGTGGTTTTGAGTAAGTACAGCAACATATTCACAATAGAGAATAGGAGGAATGTAAGAGAGGCCAAGAGAAGGTGGCATTTAATTAAAGGAAGGAGTAGCTCCAGAGACTTGAAACTATGGATAACAGCAGTGAAGGGCTTGGAGGCAATACCACGGGCATTTCCTACTGCTGGATGGTAATGCCGAGTACACAAGGGGCAGAAGGGTATTGATGGGGCTGGGAGGTGGCCGGGCTATGTGAGCCATCCCCACTTCAAGCTGTTAGTAACAAAGAGTTGTAAATAGAGGGACCATTTCCAGATAGGAGACAAGGCAGAACCCAAGTGGCCAGAAATCTGGAGAGATCAGTGGGAAAAATCCTTCTCTTCCTGCTACATTCCACCCATTCCTTAATCCTACTAAAACCGAGAGGGAAAGATTTCAGTAGAAGCTTCCACCCTTTAAAAAGTTAGCTGACGGTCTTGAAGTTAAGGTCAACTATAAACATAAGCTATGGACAAGAATTACGGATATGGGAGAACTAGCACAATGAAAGGGAGAGAACAAAGAGGGGAATATGCTGATAGAAAATGCAGACAAGAAATTTAGAATAAGCGTAATTAACATTATTAACAAAATAGGTAAGCGGAGCTTCTCTGAAACAAAATTAAGAGGTTGTATAAAAGAAGAAGCAGGAGGTCTTAGTAATGAAATTGACATGGTTATATAATGAAAAGAATAACAGGAACCACAGAAGAGATAGACTGAGTAACAGAATGGACAGAATCAAGGAGAAACTGGTGATCTGGAAGAGTAAAAATCTCTCAGAATGAATTTCTGTAACATGAGATGCACTCCCAGATCCCCTTCAAGAAAAAAACTCACTGTCCAGCTGTTGGACTGTGCTTAGCTGATAGCCTTCAGCTAGTAGCATCGTAAGCATCCATCCCAGCTTTTGAGTCAAGATCATGCTGTTCTCAGGGCAGCCTCTAGCCAGTGACTGAGCAAGAGAGTAGGAAGCTGGGGATTCTTTCATGGGTGACCTTGACAGATCCCTGACAGGCTGTCAGGGACTGCCAGGTTAAAAATAGTATGCTGACAGCTCCCTCACCCACCCAATCCTGCCACTCCCTTTTAATTTCACAGTTGTTACTCACCATTCAAACTTTTCAACTTTGCCACAGCATCCTATTCCTGGAAATCCAAAGTATCACAGCATCTGAAAGGTACAGGAAGATTGAAAGCACAAATGAGAACCCAAGAAACATGGGGCAAGCAAGGACTCACAGGTATTGGGGGAACAATGTCCCAAATCCACAACTTAATCCCTGGAACATGTGACTATGTCACAAAATAAAGGTAAAATAAGAATGCTATATGCAACTAAATTATAACTTGAATATGAGAGATAAATAATGATATTTATGGGCAGACAAGAACTTAGAAAAAGCACTAGCAAAAATATTTCTAGTGCATAAAGATATACCAGAGGTTGAGTATTCCTTATCCAAAATACTTGGGAAAATAAGTCTTTCAGATTGTGTATTTTTTTAGATTTTGGAATGTTTGTACATACTTACCAGTCGAGCATCCCCAATTTGAGAATGTAAAATATCAAAACGTTCTAATGAGCATTTCTTTGAGTGTTATGTAAGCACTGAAAGAGTTTCTGTTCTGAAACATTTTGTATTTTGGCTCTTTTGGTTAAAGATACTCCACATGTATAAGAATAATGAATACAAAAGGAAGTCATGATAGGCAATAAGTAATTGTGAGTAAAGAAAATACCACATTGGTGTCTAGATTAGACATGAAAGGTAAACATATGTACTTTTTTCTCTATAACAATCTGGAATTCAAATTCCAATGCTTCCAACCAGGTGATGGGGGTCAGAGAAGAAGCATAACTGATTTCTCTGTCTTTGATAGATAACTGATTAACCTTAGATGTTGCTAGAAAAAAGTAAATTAATAGAATGTTTGATAACAATTGTGGGAAACTCCTTAAATAATAGAAACCAAATAAGTAACTTTCAAACTAGAATAGGAAAAAACAGAAACCAAAACTGTATCAATTTAAGAGAAACAGGAAAGTGATAATTAAAAAAAGAAGAAGGTAAGTAAACAAAAAAAATTAATAACAAAGACAGCCAGTAATATGTTACTTACAAGAACTATTTATCTCAAAATAAAGGAGAAAAACATATATTGGAACATATAAATCGAAAGAAAGCTTGTATAGCAATATTTATATCAAATAAACTGAAATTTAGGGCAAAAAGTTTTATTATAATGGAAGAAAGAAAATATTTCATGGTAAGAAGCCTAGCAATATACAAAGAAAATAAATCATTTACGATTTTCTCTCATCTAATGATATAAAGTCCAAATGTTTCAGCAAATTCCAAATAATCATGCATTATACTGATTATATTATCTCATCAAATAATTAAATTCAAAATGAAACAAGAAGTTCAGTAAAATTTCAATGATGTAGACTAAAACTTGTTATTAAAAATATTTTCATTGTTTACAAATTTTGAAAACCCATTAGCTGATTCTATTTTACAAGTTGGGGTAAAGGAGAACTTACTGACACAAAAGTCAGGTGTTCAAGCCCAAACAATGCAGCAGAACGAAGGCACTGGAAATCCTTGTCAACAAAATCCAACTAGAGAAAAAATTGTTTTTAATATAAATTGTATAAATGCAAACCATAGATGAAATTAAACAAGCAAATAAAGCACAGACAGAGAAGATTCAGCCTCTGCTTCCAGTGCTGTGTTTTTAGTGTGGTATAAGGCCCTCTGGTTTTAAAAAGTGAGTGACAAAAAGGCTGGGAGAAGTTTAAACCCTGGGGTGGAGAGTGGTGACACTAGAATTGTGATAATGCTGGATAATAGGGAATAACTATGACACTGGAGTATATATTTAAGTTTGAAGATCATTTTTAACTGTAATGCATGAAAATAAGACCTTTTTTTCTTTTCAGTTTCTTGGTAAATTTTTATTCTTAATTTTTTTTTTCCTTCATGAGCACCTTTTATTTTCCATATGAAACTCAAAGTTAGAAAGCAATAGGGTTAACATGATCATTAGTGCCACATGTTCTAAGGAGAAAAATAAATAAAGGATCCCCAAAATAGCTGTCCATCAATGGAGAGTCACTGCTATCTTGGAGAGACAGCAACACCAGAAAGGAGAAAGAGGCACAAACCACACCTGCAGAATTAGAGGAAGCAAGTGGTGAGGATGCAGAGGAACAATGCTACATTTCCTGTGGAAAAAGTCAGTCCCATCTGCTTTTGAAGGATGATGGAGAAGAAATAATAGGTAGAATGTTTTACTTTGGAAGCCTCTGAAGACGGAAGGTTGTAGACTGGCTTGGTGAGAGGGTAAGGAGCATAAGAGAGAACCATGTATGGAAATTAACAGCTGTGTTGCCATGATGATTGCTGACTGATGACAAGAGAACCTGATTGTAGACTCAAGGGGGCAAAATAACTATAAATACCCAATATGTATAGAATCATTGACACTGCCATGATCAGCTCTGACACTGATCTCTTTGAGGACAATTGAGGAGCATGGTAACCTGTAAGTTGCTCCTGATGTCCTACAGAAGCATAATTGAGAGGGAACATCACACACACACAGGCTGCTAAGGCTGTATTTTGAATTTCTGTAAGCGGAATATATGAAAAACACTCTCCAACACCCATGCCTTCCTGCTGTCTTGGGGAAAAAAATAGAAGAGACATATGGTTTAGGGTTGCATATATATTTCATTTGTGAAAGAGAAGCCCAATAACCTGGGTACATGAAGCAAAGATAAGCTGAAGGCAGTGGGTGGAGAAAAGGCTGTGTGGCACTCTGGGAAAAGGTGTGTTTTAATGAGATAATATTGAATTGAACTTACAAAGTCTAATGGGCCAGTCTTGTTGCTTCCGCTAGCTACGACAAGTCAATTATTCCTTCTTAATTCAGTGTCCTTGAAATATAAGAGACTGGACTGATTTATCTCTGAGGTCCTTGAAAGATCATTCTGCTGCCAGCACAACTGCTTAATCAATTGTATATCTTTGGACCTATTTGAACTCATTACACAGCCATTCTGAACATCAGGTTTTATGGTTACACACACAGAGAAGTACACATTACACACACACACACACACACACACTTTATTTTGATTCTATCTGAAATCAATATCTTAGGAAGATGTCATATACATTAATCACTTAAAGAGTACATTATATGCCAGGTATTGTGTTAAGAACTTTGCCTATATTTGTGCATTTTGCTGTTGTTATTCTGACAACCCTGGGAGACCTTTAAGGATTGATACTACTATTTTCCTTTTTAAGGGTGGAAAACTAAAGCTCAATGCCATCTGCTCTGTGGGGCAGATCCAGAATTCAAAACTGGCCCCGGCTGGTTCCAAAATCCATCCTATAAATCACCTGCTTTGTTAGTCTGATAGGTCACAAAATGTGACGAAATGTAATTCCTTTTGTTGAGCTATATTTCAGCTCTAACTAAAGACAATTCAGACTCAGATATTTCCCTTACTCAATTGTAGAATCCATTGTGGTCGTGTGTCAGTGAAGATGAGTGGAAAAAACATATGGAAGCCCTCATGGAAACGTTTATCTGACAATCCAGTTTGAAATATGTTTTACATACACATGTAATAAATGTATCCCTTCCTTTCAAACCAGAATATCTACTGAAAATGTCATTAGTGCAATCATTGGGCTAAATTATAATTGTACCAAATGGGCTCAAATTTATATGGATACACACATTCAGCAATTTCATGGAAAATTGCTTCCAAAATTACATCTCTAGAAGGGACCTCCATTAATAATGCTCCTTGAGGCCACATAAATTCCTTTAGGATCTTTTGCTTTACGCAATTAGATGCACTGGAAAGCATCCGGCTTCTTAAAGGTAGACTTAGTTAATGAAAACATAGTGGGATTTTAAAAATAATGACTCTAAGATTGCTATGGACACAGTAGATGCTCCCACAACCAAAGAAAGATGGGTCTGCAGTGAGAATTTGACCCACATCTGCACAATTATGATAAGGATAATGATAATAAACATTTAAACAGTGCTGTGCTATTTACCAAATGTATGTAATTCCATAAAATCTTGTAATCTTCAGAGCAACTGAGAGGTGAATGGGAACAGATCTTTATCCCTTCCTTTGTATCAATGATGAAATCAAGTCTCAGAGAATTATTGATCTGATCAAAGAAACGGCTACTGCATAGTATAGTTGGGAATTAAACTTTCTTAATTCTAGAGGAAAAGAAATGTAATTTTTTGATATTTTTTGTGGAGCAGGAACTGGCTTAGAATTGTCCATATCATTTCATTCTATCACTGATGGACTTTTGCTATGAGATGAGAAAGAGAGTAGGTGAGAATGAGAGAGAGAAAAAGAGCTATTCAAGGTCACCCATTTGTTTTCTAACAAATGTTTATTGAGTTGTCATGAGGTATTCTTGGTTCACTAAAAACAATGATGGACAAGATGAACAAGTGTTAGTAAATTTACGGGTCAGAAATTAAACCTAGATTCACTTGAACATCAAATCCTTTTTCCCCCCTCACTCACCCACAGAGATTTCTACTATCCCCCTTCATCTTTTTAACTAAAAGTACAAAGCATCCTGTGAAAGACCACAAATAGATGTTTGCATTTCTGTGGCCAGACTAGAAGACCAAAATCCATCAAAATCCAGAATGATGGCAAATAGTGGTGGAATTTCAAGCAGACTTGCAGGAATCAGGGAATAGAATTTGAGTTGAGTACTTTGTCTGCTCTTTCAAGCTGATGACCTTCTCCTTTTCAAGAAACCAGATTTCTACCTTCTTTCTCCCTTTGGGATTAGGTACAAAACCGTAATGACCGATTCTTTCTCAGTTCAAGTGATCGATAAATGCAACAAGGATGGAGGAGCAACACTGCTTTCTAGAAAGAACTAGGTAAAAGTCAGTTGTGGTTAGACTTTTTGAAAGTCTCCTTCAACTTCCCTGATCACAATGTGTCTTTTCTGGTCAGACCTCTAAGAATCTTAAGGTATCATTAGTAACAGAATTCAAGAAACTTCAGGGTAAAAAAAAGTGTCTTGTATATTTCTGCCTCATTGACTCTCCATCTCATTTCCAATCTCATCTGAAAAACATATCTTTTTCTCTCCTGACCGCATCTGCTAATTGTCCTCTCCCACGGCTATTATTTAACTGAAATATATGTGATCATTTTAACAAGGGTATTTAACTTCATGGGGTTGTAGAGATGTTGTTTTTAATAGTTTTAAGTTTAAAATGTAAGTGACTGAACTTCTTAACTGGGAAGGGGCCTTATGAAAGTCCTGTCAATATTTTAGCTAGGAAAGAATTTCCTAGGCTTTTAAACTCATACCCCCAACAGTCCCCTCACCCCAGATTGGTTTAGCTTTTAGATTTGTAGTTTATATTTAAAAAATAAAAAAGTTTTATTTTAATTTCTAAATATGCACTTATATTATTTGTGATGCCTTTTCAAATTACATGGCATTTTCCTGTCCTTGCATCATCCCAAAGAGTCTGTCATGACACCTTCTCCACCCAGTTTCAAATATTAGCTTTACCACTTTGAATCTATGTGAACCTTGTAATGCTACTCAAATATTTGAAGTCTTAGCTTTCTCATCTTCAACATAGGAATGATATGCTCATCTCAAGTGTTCTCCCAGAATTAAATGATATTCTTTCTATGAAACTCCTGGTATAATGAAAGAGTTTAATCCATGTTAGTTATTTGTGAGTGAAGGAGAATGTGTATTTCTTGACTAACTTAAAATCAGAAAAGTTCTTATTACACTAGAATACTGGATCCATGAACAATAAGACATTGCTTAATGCTCTACCCCAGTACCTAGAATTGTGCCTGGCCCACAATAGCTATCCAATTATCTGTCAATGGATAAATATCATTTACTATTACACTGTTACTTTACAGTTTGCAAACCTATGATCTCATGTGGTTCCCCCGACATTGTTGCACCCAAGTATGTCAGAAACACCTGACATATTTGTCAGAAACATATGGACCAGCAAACACCTGACTGGACCAGCAAAAAATATGATTCACCATTAATCCTATTTCTTTGGAATTTTTCCTGGAGACCCATGGTAGAGTCTAGATCACCTTTGATGCTTCCCTTCTTTTCAACATACAGAGCCAGTACCCAATCCTCACAGTTGTGCCTCCTAACTTTTCTGAAACTATTTCTCCTGCCATAAGTCAAGTGGTTGGTATTCTGTACCTGAACTGCTATAGCAAACTTGTCTGTCTTTCAGATGCCACTGCCACTCCTTCACTTGCTCACTCTGCAAAAATCTGTAGAGCTTCTACAAGGAGAAAGGCATTGTTAAGTCCCTATGGAAAGTAGTAAGCCAGATATGGCCGTTGTACTTTCTCATCTTCCATTCTAGTGGATCTTCTTGGGATATTATGTTAATTTTTTCTATTCCTTAGTGATAAACTCCTCCCAATTACATACAGTATCACTTGACATACAATTTTAAATCCTTCAGTCTCAGGTATCCTTTGCCTCTCCAACCTTACCTTCTTAACAATCTATTGCGCTTTCTGCCATCAGTCTTGACATATAATACTCAATGCCAAGTCAAATTTCTGTTTTTTAAAGCCAAGAACATGTTATACATGTTATGCTTTTTTGATACTCATGGACTTACTGTATTATGTATCGATGGAATGTTCTGCTCAATTCATTTTTGCCACTCTCAGAAGTGATTACAATGGTAATAGCTCTACTTTGAGGGATTTCTCTCTGAGAAGCACAATGCTAAGTATATGTGGACATACTTACATACATCCACACATAATTTCATCTCATGCAATTCTTAAAAGACCTTTTTATTTATGAGAACATGTAAATTTCAGCAAAATGGGAAATTAATTAACTTGCCCAAGGTCATGCCGATAGCCAGTGACAGAATATCATTCCAAACCCTATTTGACTCCAAAGTCCATGTGTTTAACTGCTCTGCCCTGTGACAAGTGAGCTTCTATAATCGTTCAAGGCTTAATCCAAGGGCACTTCATCTCTGAAATCTTTCTTGACTTGCCTAGGCAAAGAGAGCAGTTATTTTCCTTTACATTTACCTTATATATATTTCTATGTGGTACCTTTTGGATGTATCTTATATAAACATCTTCACTCGCTATTTGTACAGAAGTCTATATCTGCTGTTGTATCTTCAGGTTACTGATTCAGAGCTATTCTTCCCCACATTCCCTGAGCCTAGCACAGTAGCCAGCCAATGATGGGTTTCCAATAAGTGAATGATGAATGAATGACCTGGCCGAGGCAGCACTTCCTGTTTGGAGCAGAGTGCCAATGAGGGAGAGCAAAGGGAAATAAGTGGGAGAGGTGGGTGACAGCAGTTAATGAAGGCTCTGCTCACCAGGTCATCATATGTGAATTTGACCTGATTTGAGAAAAACCTGATCAAAAATTGCTTGCAATAGTGCAATAGTGGAGGCAAAACACAAACAGAAAACAAAAACTCTGCTCAGTGCAGTTTATATTTTTCATCCAGTTGTTTTGGCATTGCACTGACACTTGAGCTACAGGTCGGGGCTAAGTTCACCTGGGTTTAATTGGAAAGTACATAGGCTTGTTTTGGGAATGCTCTAGGGAGCAGCTGAGCAAGAGACTTCTGCTATCAACTTGAAAAATAGCTGTATGAGAATTTTAAAAATCAACAAACCCCGCTGTGTTCTTCAGCAATATGTCTTTCATTTTCTGTGGCCACGTCTGGTCTCTTTTTAGTTTAAGATGAAGAATGAAGATAACCTGCATTGATTTGGTCTAACAATGGGTTTGGGAGTGATTTGAAAAACACGTAGCCCATCAGCAGCAGAATGACTACATTAATGGCCCCAATTCTTTTACTTTCAAATCCATACCCTTTGTGTGACAGCTTTACAGTGTCTCTCACTCTGATTCTGAACCTAGTCACATGACTGGATAGGTAACCAGTTGTCCTAATTTTAGCACTGAAGATCACACAACTTAGGAAGCCCCTTGGACCCAGGGAAACCCTTCAGCTACACAAAAATCAGGATGGTTGGTCTCTCCACTTGCCAATGGGAGGTCAGGAGAAGAGACACAGGCAGAGACTAGCAACACACTTGCTAGGTAGGCTTGTCCCTATTATTATACCTCTTCTATCACCATGAAAACATGTCCAGAATTCCCTGCAGAATGGTAAGAAACACATGGAGGACAGCCAAGTCATTTCAGTTGCCCCAGACCAAGACACTCTAGATAAGCTACCAATCCAAGGACTCAGACCTTGTGGGTAACACAGAGATATATTAGTCATGGATCTACACCACAGAGAGGTGTAAGTATGCAAATATAAGCAGAATAGTAAGTAGCCTTCACATACCTGAGAGCTATCATTAGAAGAGAGCAGATTCATTTTGCCTGTGTTCAATGAATAAAATTATGATCAGTATGTAGAATCTATAGGAAGGCAAATGTAGATAAAATTAGATTTCTTTATGAGAAAGAAATTTCTAGCTATCACAGCTGCTGAAAGTTGTTCAAAGTTGGTTCCTTAGTGAAGTAATGAGCTAACTCACAGTGGAAACATTGATGCAGAGGCTGGAAAGTGAGCTGACAGAGGTGCTGTAAAGTATTCAACTCAACTGGTGGGCTGAGCTCTGTGCTGGACACAGAAATACAAAGATGAGCCTCCTGAAGAACTTACAGTAAAGATGGAGCAGTAAATGATGACCTTTTATGAGGGTAAGTGCAAAGCAGTAGCTAACAACCACACAGAAGTAGTTCCAAGGAAGGATTTTTTGTTTTCGTGTATGTGTGTGTGTGTGTGTGTGTGTGTGTGTGTGTATCTTTAGGGGATTACAATTGTTGGGTAGCAAAACTTTTCCTAAGTGACAGGTAAGTTTGGTGAGTTTGACAGGTGAGTTTTGAAGAAAAAAAAATCTGCCAGACGGATTAGGGCTAGGTTGGGGCAGTACTGATTTATTGCACCTGGTGCAGAATGACAACTTGTGGTCCCTAGCACGAAAATTACTAAAAATTCAGGACAGTAATAGCTTGTGGTGTGTCTCTATAGGGACAGTGTGGATATGGATTTGCAGATGCTACTATGGAAAAGGGCAACACAACAGAGGAGATGGTATGGTGGGTTTGTATTGTGTCAATTTAGTTAAGCTGTTATTGACTTTCCAAGCACTCCCTACTCTGCATAATTCAGGAATACTGTGGGTCACAAGAGACATTTTATGTAAGATTTGAAAAGAGGAAGGGAAACAGCAACTATATTCTGTTTAGACTTGGAAGGTCTGTGCAGGGTGGAAGAGGTTGCTGCGGATTACCCACATTATTGCTTATTCCTAGTTTATCTTGTGGTATGGGGCAGCAGCATCCCTGTAACTCCTTTACTTTCCCTCAGATCTCTTCCTTAATCTTCTCGAGTTTCTCATAACAAAGAGCACTAGCTTTTCCTGCAGATCACCTACACATTGCATCAAATTTGCAGGCTTGAAGGCACTGGGAGCCTAACACGGGTTTCACTTCATCCTTGTGGGTTCTACTTTGTCTTCTCAGATTCTAATTTGTCCTTTCTCTTCTTCACTTTTATCCATGTCTTCTTCTTCCTCTCTTTCTTTTCTCCTCTTCCTTCTCTCCTCCTCCTCCTCCTCGTCCTTCTTCTTCTTCTTCTTCCTCTTCTTCTTCTTCTTCTTCTTTTTCTTCTTCTTCTTCTTCTTCTTCTTCTTCTTCTTCTTCTTCTTCTT
>NC_045447.1:21108565-21162432 GCF_002776525.5 Piliocolobus tephrosceles | reverse complement strand
CTTCTTCTTCTTCTTCTTCTTCTTCTTCTTCTTCTTCTTCTTCTTCTCCTCCTCCTCCTCCTCCTCCTCCTCCTCCTCCTCCTCCTCCTCCTCCTCCTTCTTCCTCTTCTCCTTGCTGCCAGGTAGACTCCAACCCACACAAAGACTTTATAACCAGCATCTAGAACTATATAATGTCAATTTGCTATACTATACTAAATATCAACTTGCTATATAACTTACTTTACTATACCTAATTCTATGTCACTCCTAGTGATTCTGTTTCTCTGATCAAACCCTGACTTGTAGTGAAAGGCTTAGAATGTGAGGTACATAAGAAAACATTTTAAGGAGGCAGTAAACATGTGGTTTAAAGCATGAGTTGTGAAGTTGACATAACTTGAGTTTATAAACTCACTTCTTTATTGCTACTTTACTAGTTGCATAATCTTAGTTTGTGTGATAGGCAGACTCCAAGATAGCCCCCAGTGACTTCTGCCTTCTGGTATTATTCCCTTGTGTATGCCTTCCCATATCATAACAGAGATGGGGTATGTGATTAATAGAATAATGCACAATTGATGATATGTCACTCCCAAGGCAATAAGAGACACTGAAGCTTCTGCCTCTCCCTATCTTGGTTTACTCTTTCTAGGGAAACCAGTGGCCGTTTTGTTAGGAGAAGCCGACATGGTAAGGTTAGCCTTTTACTAACAACCATGTGACTGAATTTCAAAGTCAATCCTCCAGCCCCAGTCAAGCCTTCATATGACATCAGTTCTGAGCAACATCTTGTTTGCAAACCTATGAGAGACTTTAAGCCAGAACCACACCCCTAAGATACTCCCAGGCTCATGACCCTTAGAAACTGTGTGAGATTATATATAGTTTTAGGCTACTAAACTTGTTATATAGCAATCAATAACCAATAACCAATAAAATAACCAATATGTAACAACCAATACAATAAACAATCAATTAATTTTCTCACAAGTAAAATGAGGATGACCATAGTACCTACTTCATTGGATTATTATTAAGAATAAGAGAAAAAGCATATATAAGCATGTAGCTACTGTATTTGGCATGTGGTAGCTGCAAGGATGAATGTTGCTCTTGCTACTTTGATGTTAGCATTATTACTATTGTTATTACTGTATCTTCTTTAAAACTTGGTCTTCTATGATTCTTTCACTTCAGACTGTGATAGGAGAAGCCTTAAGTGAGCAAGTAATATTTATATTGAGTCTGAAAACCTACTTTCTCATAAATTTACAGTGCATGCCATCAGAAAATCGTGGGTGTGGGTGTGGGGTAGATATGGAGACAACCTCAAATGTAAGCTTTGTTAATGTTGTTTTTTATTAGTATATGGAGGGGCCCACATAGACTTCACCCCAAATAAATTATCTTAATCTTGGATTAGGATAGTAGCTGAATCCGTTCATGTTGGTCCTCCAATGTCCCAAGGGCTGGAAAATATTAAAGGTTGAGAATTAAAATCTGTTGTCTGCCTGCTTGGAAAATTAACCCAGTTGGTGATGAAGAATTACTGGAATGTTATAAGAAGCATAGACACCTTCCCAGAACTTGATGGTGCAAACAAAATTGAATGGCATTTAACATATCTAATTGTTAATGAAATGGGGTATTAATTGTAGAACATTAATTCCTTCCCTTCAGCAGTAGCTGCTTGCTTTCACTGGCAGTATTTGTATCTGAATAATAAAACATTGGCGCTTGAAGGGATTTTCTAGATGAGCTCAACCTCCTTCTTTTACAAATAAAGAAATAGGCTTGGAAATATCATGCATATAAATGATAGTGGCGAATCTCTATCTTGTCCTCTACTGAATGAGTTTAAGTGAGGGGTTGGGAGAAAGTGGTGTGTCTTTGGTTTCCTAAATAGTTTCATTTAGTAGTTCTGAGAATAGATATTTAAATCACACAGGGCTGCATCAAATTGCACCTTTCCTCTTTGCTGACTGCAGGATTTTGGATGAGCTAACTTGGTATTGAATTACTTGCTAACTTTTTTTAAGCCTCAGTTTTCTCTTCTGCAAAATAGAACTAGTAATAAAACATATGTTGTCATATAATATTATGAAGATTCAGAATATGCTTGGCCCATGGGAGGTGCCCTATAAATTTCAGGTTCTAATATTATTTTATATGCAATTCCTCAATGTTATGACCTATATATAAGAAAGAAATGGAATACATAAATATTGTTGGGAGTATTCATTGGAATTTTGAGCTTTACTTAAAACATGTTTAGCATTTTTCTGGGAATCAAGTCAGATTGCAAGATACTAAAAGTGATGACATTTTGTACAGCAAACATCACCTTCTGGTTTTGCAGTCTCTGAAGGCCAGACCTCTTTGATGACTTTCCTCAGGTTGGTTTTATACAGAAAAAGAAAGTAAGTCCAGGGGCTTCTTAGGAGGAGAGAGATATCCATCAAGAGATATCAAAGGCCACCTCTCCCATAATTTTAAATCACACTCCCTGATTTACAATGGTTCAACTTATGATGTTGTAATGCATGATCTGGTTTTCTGGGTATAATCCCATTGTAAGTCAAGGTGCATCTGTATAAGGAATATTATTTGCATGAGATCACTGTACTCATCAGACAAGGAATTGGCATTACTCTTTCCATTCTACATTTGAGAAAATTAAAACTCAAAGTATTTGACTTCCCTACAGTTCCATAATTAATGCATAGTGGAGCTAAGACTTGAGCTTTGGACCTATAATATGGATCCAGAATGTTATTCAGGGCACTTGATCCTCAACAATATGTCTCCCACCTTCTTTACTTTGCTCTTTGCCCTCTAGGGATAAGTCTTCCTGAAGAGCTTGAGGGTTTTCATCCTACTATTGTTACTCCATTCATGCCGTTGCTCTTTGAGAAACAGCTAAAACACAAGCCTCTTCAGGTTGTCAAGACCAGGGAGACCTACTGTGAGGCAATAGGCAGAATCACAGAAGGCAGTCAGAGTATGAATAGTGTTCTTAGTAATGTTCCAGAGAAGTAGCATAGAAGAAAGAGATGGAAACTGGATTATCGGCAAAATTTAAGTCACTGGAAGAATTAGTAAGAAAAAGCTGGGGCTCAATGCAAACAAATGGAGTCCTGGATAGCTTTCTGAAGCAAAGACTTTAAAACTTTAAAGACACAAACAAGGTGAAATTACAAAATACAACTTGGGAATAGGAACAATACAGCTAATGGTCCAAAGCAGGGCAAACCATTGATTGTTTTAAAACCATTGCTGTTAGCTACTTATCTGGAAGAAAATATTCAAACTCACATTATTGAGGGCATAATATATATACACAGTCCCTGAGTTACAATGGTTCAACTTACAATGTTTTGACTCATGATTGCTTTTTTCTGGGTATAATCCCATTGTAAGTCAAGGTGCATCTGTATAAAGAATATTATTTACACCAGGTCACTTTGTTGTAGGACTTTCTCCTTAGTTCAGCTAAAAATGGGATCCTTGTCACACAACCACGAAAGATTAGGCTCGCAGACACTTTTATGGGTGAGAAAAATGAAATTTATTGGGTAAAAAGGAAAAAAAAAATCAGCAAAGCAAGAGAGGTTTCTGTTAACAGGCCCTCATCTCACAGATTGAATTCCAGGTAACCACCCAGGAACAGGAGAGGCCAGGCTCCTCCCCCTTACAAAGAGTGTGAACTTTCCGAGCCTCACCCCATTCTCCCAATGTACAGGCCAGTCAGAGGTTCTCTGAGGACCTCTTGATACTTGGTTGTCTCAGCTTTACTCACCAGACAATGAATAGACATGACTCTTTCCATTCTATAGTTGAGAAAATTAAAACTCAAAGTATTTGACTTCCCTACAGTTCCATAATTAATGAATAGTACATCTAAGACTTGGACCTTGAACCTGTATCTGTATAAGTACAAAAAATCGGTGTGCAACTCGGATTACAGATAGGAATCAAATAGCTCTAATTTGATATCTGTGTCTATTAGTGGTGGGGATAAGTTGAATGGCCAGGGTGGTCATTTTAAAGCAGGCTAACAGACCTTTCTTTAAACAGACCCTTCTTTAGTGCTACTTTCTCAAACATTGTGATGACCACACTCTCCATCACCACTCTGAGCCTTGCAATATATTTGGATGAAGTCCCAAAGTTCATGCAAGTCTTTTGTCTTTTCTGACTAAATGAATTACATTGACAGAAGTGGAATCAAAGCAGAAAATGGCCAAGGTTGTTTAGAAATATTTGAACAGAGATTAGACCAATACAGTTTAACTTCACTCTCATTGGGCAAGTGGTGAAAAAAATAATTGAATAGTTTTAAAAAGGCCCAAGTTTGAATCCTGGTTCTGTCTTTAACCAACAGTGGAATTTGAGAGCCAGTGTCATCTCTCTGTACTTAATCTTCTTTAACAGGTGGAACGTACTTGCCCCACTTAATATTATAAAGATGCTATAAAGAAAGAAGATGAGGTATGTGTGAAATAATCTTCTAAACTCACTGTGCACATGGAGAGTTGATAACTTTCCTTTAATATCAATGGCCAAGGTCACTATTTGCCTAGGATGAGACGACTGCCGAGGAAACAGAAATCAGTACATGCATTCTATATCCAGGGTCAAGAGGACAGAAATCCTGCTCGGTGGGAAGAACAGTGAACTGAAAGTCCAAGTGTCTGGGTCACTTCTCATTTCTTCCACTTATTAACAATGTGACCCTTGGCAATTATTCCTTCACTTCTCTGAGCCTTACTTTCCTCTCCTATTAAATGAGGGAGATAATGTAAAATCTAGAAGGTTGGTTCTCAACCTTGGCTACAAATGAGCTCTCCTGGGGTGCTTTAAAAAGCCTGATGTCCAGGAGGTACCCCAGATTAATTAAATCAGAATCTCTGAGCATAGAACATAGGCATTGGCTTTTTTTAAACTCCCCAGGTAATTCCAAAATGTAACCATGTTCAAGACCCATTGATCATTCTAGATAGTTTTGAGGTCAGGCCCTTCCATGTCTAATACTCTAGTATTTTGAAAAAAACCTCTAGTTAGCTTTAGATTGGTCCCTCTCCAATTTCTTCATAGAGATATGTGAGTCCATTGTGAGTCCAATATGTGAGCCGTGTCAGTTTTCTAGGGTTACAAAGAACCACAAACTGGGCAGCTCAAACAATAGAAATTTCTTGTTGAACAATTCTGGAGGCTTAGAAGTCTGAGCCCAAGGTGTTGGCAGGGTTGGTTCCTCATGAGGGCGCTAAGGAAGATTCTGTGTTACGTCTTTTCCCCTAGCTTCTGGTAGTTTGCTGTCAATCTTTGGGATTTATTGGCTGGTAGAAGCATTGACCTAATCTCCGCCTTCCTCTTCACATGGCATTCTCCTTGTGTGTGTGTCTATATTCACATTTCCCCATTTTTATAAGGAAGCCAATCATATTGGATGAGGGACCCAACCTATTTCTATATGGCCACATCTTAACTAATAACATCTGCAGGGACCCTATTTCCAAATATTGACACAAGTTAAAGCAATGAGGGTTAGGACTTGAGTATGTGAACTCTGGAGGGACACTGTTCAGTTTGAAATGATATTGCCATAGTACCTCTAGATTTCAACAATTGGGTAGAGCATTATTGGTGTTAGATAATTTCTTGAAACCTTTGTAATTAGTTTCAAGGAGGACTCCTTTCGCACAGAACACAAGACACTCCGGTTCTCTCTCCCAGTTACTCCTGGCCTCACCCACCTTCAAATACTTTGCTCCCTGCCTGCCCCCTCATGTCTCCTCCAATGATTCCTTGCCAACAAGGGAGGGAGACCCTGGCCCCTTCATTTGCCAGTTTAGGGATTTTCCACTAAGCCTCTCAGCCCCCTGCCAACCACCTTTAGTTATTAAAATGCAGCTCACAATGTCTCACTCTGGCTGTTACATTATCATTCCTAGTTAGAGACTCCTCCAGGGCCTGAAACATCCCTGCACTGACTTTATAATTACAAAGTCAATTTCTAAACAGACATTTGCAAATAAGTCAATTTAAATACCGAGATTTGCAAACAATAATTAAGCAGTAGCTTCTTTTTTAATATCTCTATATATAATTAATGCCTGTGGGCTTTTCATTTTACCTTGCAACTGAGTAGTTTGCAATTGTTTGTTGAGCTAAAGTGTTCTCTGAAAGCAAATCAAAGCATAGGGGAGATTTTGAAAGTGATTGAAGAACAAGTTTTTCTTTTTCCTTCCTCATCCCTACTTCCCCTGATTGGCTGTTTCTTATCCGTTGGGATCATGATAGGGCAAGGATGCTGAAGCAGGATCATTTTCTGCAGTAAAAGCAATAACAACACAGGGTTCCGGTCCAGGGATCGATTGATTAATATGGCCTCTAAAATCAGATGTATAGTCAAGGTATTTCTCTATGCAAGAAGCTTCAGACTCTACTTACGCAGTGATAGCTCTCAGTACTCAGTTTCGATAGTGCATTCTTCCTAGTTTAAACCAATCTGCAGTATATCCCTGCCAGCTATAGGATAATATCCCGACCCTGACATTCAACATCCTTTGCAATCTTGCTTTGCCCTCTCTTTTAAACAAGTATTACTGAAAACCTCTAGATGCTAGGGAAAATGCCAGGTAATAAGGGCACACTGGTAACTAAGACACAATCTATTTTGAAGTCTAGTGGGGATAGAAAAAGTAATTTTAAAGATAATAAATGTTATAAAAGGGGAAGTAGAAGGAAAGCTAGCTTGATCTGAAGAATTAGGAATGTCCTTTTAAGAAAGTGATTATCTAAACTGAAATATCAAAGATGAGTAGGTATCAACAAGATGAAGATTGAAGAGGATGGTTATTTTATGTAAAAGCCTTTTAGAAGCTGTAGAGATTGATAAACACACAAACTGTTTGAAAAACCAAAAAGAATGGGCCTAAATGGTAGCTAACATTAATGAGGGAAAAGATGGGTCTAGGTAAAGAAACACAGACTAAAATCCTGAAGGCCTTGTATTACAAGTTAAGAAGTTTGAGCTTTGTACTAAGGATAGCAGGGAGCCATGAAAGGGTTTTAGGGAGTGAGGTGACCAATGTGGTTTTTGCTGCTCCAGCTGTGTTCCCAAGCCATGCTAGACAATCTCTCTAAGTTAGTTGGATTATCTGACAAATCTTGATTTAGCTTTCTAATCTCACTTCTAATGAGCATGTTTCTACCAATAGTCCCAGCCCAGCTTAATACCTCACCATCAAAGCCTAATGCAGAAATCACAGCCTCTGTGAAATGTCTCTTATCCCTCCACAACTTTCTTATAAAAATGGGTCACCCCTTAATGAGTGCTTCCAAAACATTTTGTTCAGTTCTCCAGTTCAATACTCATGAAATGCACGTTAATAGTAAAGCTTTCATTGTTCCCGAGTTAGTGTATATATACTCAGCATGGTGCTCAGCAAACAGTAAGCATTTACAAATAGTTTAGAAGCCTCATCATCAATTTGACCAACAGATGAAACTCAGAATTTTTCAGAAAGAGAATCCTTACATATGCCGTGGTGGGAGCTGGCATGTTTTGCCTTCAGAATGTCCTCAAGCACAGTCATAATTCCCCTTCATCCATGATGTTTCTGTTCAGTTCATGGGAAAAGAGTTTCTGCCAGCTTTCTTTAGATTGAAGGAGGCTGACTGAGGTTAGCATTCCCCAGAAGAGAGATTGGGACTCCAGAGTTAAGAGTGGATGAGAGTTCAGAGGCATTGACAGCTCTTTTTAAGGTGCTAAGGTTCTCAGCCCAAAATACAGCGAGAAGAATTCCACTGACCCACAGAAACCTGCTTCATCCTCTGACTCAGACACAAACACCTTTCTCTTTTTTCACGCTCACTCTTCTTAGAAAGACATGTCCAAGTTAGGCCTAGGGTCTGGGCTCTAGAAAAGCCAGCCCTGCTCCGCTAGGCTAGCCTGGAAAAGTGGAAGAGTTGATCAGCTGAGGTTTGCTCAAGGCCTCCATTTCCTGCTTGAATAATTTCATATTTTTGGTTCAAACCAGTCAGCACCAGGGCTAAGTGACCTTTAGCAGGCCACATATTTTGCAATTCAGACATTAACTAACAAATTATTATTGAGCTCAGTAGTCCTTTTCAACAGAGATTTTGTCTTCTTGGGGAATGTTTTCTGGAGGCTTTAGTGTTCGTTTCTTATGGTGTTTTCTTAGGAAACTCATCATCTCTGGAAGGGTCTTAAATGCTGACAAAAAGGATCACACAGAATGTGGATATATAGCTCCCTAAAATACTTAATTTCCCAGTGTGAGAGTGAGTTGTCAGGACACTCCTCTAATCCTAATCCTCATACCTGTTTGTTGCAGCGCCTGGCTCATGTTCCAGATACAGCTGCATGGGATAATCTGATATTGATTCTGACTGAGATTACCCTGAATTTATTTATTTTTCCCTTAAGATAAAGACATTCAAACTTAGGTGCACATTAGGGGAAATAACAAACAAACAAACAAACACACAAACAAATAGCACTGAGTATTAAAAAAAAATAATCTCCCGAGGTGATTTAATGTTCAGGATGAGAACCACTGGTTTAAGTCACCATTCGTTGAAATTGGCTTTGTTCTGACTCAAGGGCCTAGTCACCTGAAGTTGTCCAAACTGGGGGCCCATTGCAGACAGCAGCACACAAATGAATAGATGAAGGTTTAACTGTGGTGACATCTTTTTCTTGTCAGTCATCTAAATACTTGAAGAAGAACTTAACATAATAAGGAGAGAGCAGGAATCTTATTCCAGTTTCCTGTTGTTCTGGGTGGCTTTGAATTAGCCCTCCTATGTCTGGGGGAGCACACTCTTCTTTTTTTTTTTTTTTTTTTTTGAGACGGAGTCTCGCTTTGTCACCGGGGCTGGAGTGCAGTGGCCGGATCTCAGGATCTCAGCTCACTGCAAGCTCCGCCTCCCAGGTTTACGCCATTCTCCTGCCTCAGCCTCCGGAGTAGCTGGGACTACAGGCGCCCGCCACCTTGCCCGGCTAGTTTTTTGTAGTTTTTAGTAGAGACAGGGTTTCACCGTGTTAGCCAGGATGGTCTCAATCTCCTGACCTCGTGATCCGCCCGTCTCGGCCTCCCAAAGTGCTGGGATTACAGGCTTGAGCCACCGCGCCCGGCCGGGAGCACAGACTTCTGTAGGAACTCCTACTGGCATATTTTTCTGGTCCTTCTCCCCTCACCCTTCTCTTCCCTTACACTCATTTTTGTCTATCTTCTTTTCTGGTTTTCTTTCACTACTTCCATAGTAGTTAAGGAACACCATAATGGGGACCACGGAGTGTGTGGGATACATTGTGGTTGTGGTTACAGTATGCCATTGAAGAGTCACTTCATTTTGGGGGCCCCCTTTTATCCATATGTATTTAGTTGATTGGATTGGATAGGATCATATCTCCTTACAATATTAAAATTCCATATTTTGCTATGTTTTATATTTTATTCTTTTCTATTCTTCTTTCCTTTTCTTTACATCCTCTCTCTGTATAAACTTCTGAAAGTTGAATGTTGAGTAAATGGCAGATGATTATTTTAGTCTTCTTTTAACTACTTTTGGTCCAATTTCAAAAGTTCACAGACAAGCTATGGTACAGAGAAGTCAGTAGTCATAGCTAGATGGAAATGTTCTAGTTCACTCCCTCTACTGAGCTGTCACTTACATTAACTTCTTCATTGGGTATGGACTTTCATTTTCCTACCTGTTATATTGAGAGTTTGAATGTGTGTCCCTGTCCAAATCTCATATTGAAATGTAATCCCCAATGTTAGAGGTGGGACCTGGTGGAAGGTGATTGAATTATGGAAGTGAATTTCTCATAAATAGTATATTAGTTCATTCTCATGCTGCTATGAAGAAACACCCAAGACTGGGTAATTTATAAGGGAAAAAGGCTTAAATGACTCACAGTTCCTCATTGCTATGGAGGCCTCAGGAAACTTACAATCATGGCAGAAGGCACCTCTTCACAGAGTGGCAGAAGAGAGATTGAGTGCCAGCAGAGGAAATGCCAGATGCTTATAAAGTCATCAGCTCTTGTGAAAACTCATTCACTATCATGAGAACAGCATGGGGGAAACCACCCCCGTGTTTCAATTACCTTCACTTGGTCTCATCCTTGACATCTGGGAATTATTACAATTTGAGGTGAGATTTCAGTGGGGACACAGAGCCAAACCACATCAAATGGTTTAGCACCACTCACCTTAGTACAGGCCTCATAATAATGAATGAGTTCTTATGAGATCTGGACATTTAAAAGGGTGTAGCACCTCCCCTCTTGCTCTATTGCTTCTGCTTTTGCCATGTGATGTACCTGCTCTCCCTTCTCCTGCCACCATGATTGTATGTTTCCTAAGGCCTCCCCAGAAGCCAAGCAGATACCAGCATCATGCTTCCTGTATAACCTACAGAACCATGAGCCAATTAAACTTGTTTTCTTTATAAACTTCCCAGTCTCAGGTATTTCTTTATAGCAATACAAGAACCAACCAATACACTACCCTTCAAATTTCTCTTACCCATAATCATTCAGCTGAGATTTTTCTTATACCATAAAATATTTTTCTTGATCATTCTGATTCTCTCTGAATTCCCTTTCTTTTGGCCAATTACAGTGTTTATGTATGAACCGTAAAATGTAACACTTAAATACTGTTTCCATTGTTTTGTTTGGTGGTATGTGTTTGTGACACTATCTGAGCCTTGTGATCAATAGTTATCTTATATCACATGAAGGAGAGAAACACCAATTTTTTTTCTGTTTCTACTCCTGAAGGTGTCAAGCTCAAGGTTAAGCATGCAATGTGTGCTTAAGAGAGACCTGGACAATATTAAAAGTTTGTAAGCTTAGAGATAACCTATTTCAACTCCCACATTTTACCCACAAAGAAACTAAAGCTCAGGGAAGAAAGATAGCTTTCAGTGAGTTAATAGCAGAGCTTGACTAGAAGCTAGGGCTCCTCAATCCATTTCATTTTCTATATAATTTGTTGTTTGATTTATTTTTCCAATGCCTAGGCATGCCCCAGATCCTCAAATGTGTTGCTTATTTAACCCAGTGTACTTCTACTTTTGTATAACTTAACAGAGCTGTATCTCATTGAGATACACCCTTGCTGCCCTTCAGGAAGTCCGTTTTAAATTGATGTGTGAGCTAATTGGTCCACATAGATGCCTCCTCTGCTAAGGAGGTAATGATGGCGTAGCAGAAGGAACTCTCAGCTTCGAATCTGAAGACTGGCTTTCAGTTCTTTTTTGTTCCTTAAAAACTCTGTGAGCTTAGGCTCACTATTTCACTTTTCTGAGCCTGTTTCTTCAACAATAAAATAGAGCATAAATATTCTCATTTGGCAAAACATTGTAAAGTTTAGGTGAGTTACTATTTACTTTCTGTTAACTTTGATGAACTATTGAGATATCAAATGTAGCCCTTTTCACTAGTATTAATAAACAATAATAAAATATAAAAGACGTGAACAGTAGTTAAAGAAGAAACACCCTAATTTTGCTGCATGGGATTTACTCAGCCGGCTAGAAGCCATCATCAATATTGGTGACAATTACATATATCTCCTTCCTCCTCCTTATATGTGTGAAAGACCCATAATTTAAAACGCTTGCTGATATTCAGCACAAAAACAAATAGCAAAGCAACCCTGGGTGTGATGTATTTCAACAGCATAGCTTAGACTTGCCACCATTCTGTTAAATTATGAATATCTATTACTTGATGAAGTCAATGCTTTCATTTGGAATAAGAAAGGAGGGAGGCAAAGAAGTTGCAGTTAGGGAAGAAAAAAACACAAAAGGATGTAGTTGCTATAGCGATTAACAATGGGTATCCTTTCGGCAGGGTTTAGGGATGCTGATGCAGCTAAAACAAATGTTTGTGTTTGGCCACATTGGAGATGGTGACGGATTATGGAGCCTTGGCCTTGAGCCTTGATGTAATCCAATTCTAAATAAATCATAAATCTAAGTGCAGACTGGTAAGGCAGGAAGAATACCAATTCAGGCTAGGTGGTAGCAAGCTGGCAATAGTGGCCAGGATTGATTATGGGGTGTGAAGTAGGGAGGGATAGCAGGAGGGGGACCATGACTAGCCTGCAGGGATGTACTTCTTTCTCTTCTAGCCTTAGCCAACTCCCAGCTGAGCTGCCAGACCTCAGTAGTGTGAATGTGAGATCACTGCTGAATTAGCCACAAGGCCAGACATTCTGCTGCCTCCTAAATTTTCTTGGATGAAAAGATTTTTCATCACGAAAGGTGCTGAATTGCTAATGTTTGGGCTAGTTTCATGTCCTTCGTGAGGACACTTGGAAGGAACCAAAAGTCGGTCTGAGTTTTTCACAGGCATAATGGATGCTAGGAGTATGAGAAGGTGCTACAGTAAAAGCACTTAGATGTGGGTAATCATTTACTTAGGTAAAGACAGGGAAAAAAGACAATTGCTCATATATAATGTTGACATTTTTCCTCCAATTTTGTTTCCTAAGAAAAAAAGGCAATGAATAAAGTGTGAAATGAAAAACAAAAATGCTAGCTCTATTTATACTGGAAAAAACAGTGCTTCTCTTGAGAGAGAAGGAAGGATCTAGTAAAATGTGTGAAGGGATTGAGAACAATATAAGCATTCATGAGCACTGAGTATGAAATAAATAGCAAGTTTGGAGAGAGAAAGGAAAGGGTATGTAGCAATTGTTGAAAAAGTTCAAAAACTGGTATTTCTTAATGCACACCTTCATTTCAAGTATTACAAATGACCACAGAATAAGATATACATTTCACTTTTAAGATATCGAATCAAAGTTTCTTATAAAGACAACATTGAAGGCTGGGCATGACGGCTAACGCCTGTAATCCCAGCACTCTGAGAGGCTGAGGTGGGTGGATCATGAAGTCAAGAGATCAAGACCATCCTGGCTAACATGGTGAAACCCCGTTTCTACTAAAAATAAAAAAAAAAAATAGCCAGGCATGGTGGTGACTGCCTGTAGTCCCAGCTACTCTGGAGGCTGAGGCAGGAGAATGGTGTGAACCTGGGAGGTGGAGCCTGCAATGAGTGGAGATAGCACCATTGCACCATTGCACTCCAGCCTGGGCGACAGATCAAGACTCTGCCTCAAAAACAAAACAAAACAAAACAAAACAAAAAAAAACACACAACATTGTATTGTGTTCATTATGGTAAACTCATCTTGGATTTAGGATAAAAAGTGTAATGCTCAGCTTCAACTCAGCTCAAATCCTCATCTTGAAATGGAGCGAAGAATGTGTTTTCATCATGACTGCCAAATTGATGGTCATATGGTACATGGGATAGATATTGATCCAAAATGAGCCACAGTGGTCCCAGAGTGATCCTCAGATGTGACCATGTGCCATAGGTCCATCCATGGGCCATTAGGTTCAGAGGAACGCTGTAGACTACTTGAGGTCACCATTATGTTCTTTGGACAATATAGTTTAAAAGTGGATGTTCACTAAACTGAGTAATACAAAAGAACATGACTGCACAGCAGGAGAAGGAAAGATAAGATTAGCTCTCCAAAATATTTATTGTAGGAGAAATGTCTAGGAAGGGTAAAGGGAGGAAGCAGGAGAAGGCAGGGAGAGCTTTCCAATTGGGATGGCAGGTCTGACATCAGAGAAGAGAAAGAAAGAAGGATTTGGAAAGAGGATTGGGTAAGAAGAGTCTCAAATTAGGTGACTTAAGGAGGTTCCAAGAAGGGCCAAATCACCTGTTAGAGGAGTCCTGCTATGCACAGAAATGGACTCTGCATTAGCCCCTTCATTGTCTTCAGTCATCAGCTGGGAGTATCCCATAAAAAGCGTGGCCTCAGAGGTGCTGGACATTCATTAGAGCAACCACTGGGGCTATCTGTCAACATTGCTTCTCCACTCTCTCTTATGCAGGAGATTTGAGCCATGCATTTCCATGGCTACTGCAGTAAATTTTAGGCTAGATGTGTCTATTGTTTTAATGTGGTTCCTATGAATGTTCAATATCTGAAAGAATTATAGATCTTTCTCAAAAGAAAGAGGCACTCAGTAGAAGACATCATGGATTAATTCAAGACTTTTTCCTGGAACACATTTTTGAGACAAAATCCCTGAGAATTAAGCTCCAGCTCTATGGTGCTCCATCATGCACATTGTAGAATCTGTGTTACAGGCATTTTATGTGAATTATGTGAATTTGAATTCCACATATTAGACGTACGGTCATATAAAGTATCAGTAAGTCTCACTTTATGAGCAATATTCAACACTCTGTGACTCACCCAAATTAAAAACAATTCATCAAGAATTTCATAATTTGAACGTTGGCTCAATGAATTATATACTATCTTTGAGAGAGCCACAGAGCAGCATGACTTCAGCTGTTAAATGAGAAGACCTGATAGCCTGTGTCAGGATTAATCTTTAATTATAGGATATGTGTAAAGTTATAATTCTTCTACCAAAATAATCCCAAGTCTACTATTACTCTAAGAAACTTGACAATGTGCAGGGAACATGATAATGACAATGTGGGAATAAAAAAGCAAACAAATGAAACATTGAGTTGTGTGTAAACTTGCAGTGAACCAAGAGGTGCAGGGAAGAGGAGAGATGTTGGCAATTAAGAGTCTATAGCGTCCTGGATTAGGATTTATTTATGCACTTTTTGCAACCTATTTTCCTGGTGAACTGCCTGATTCAACCTCCTAAAAATAGTGAACAGGGGCTGAAATGTGTGTGTTTAGTTGATATCTGCGCATTGATGGAAAAGTAACTTATAAGCTGTGTTCTCTTCTAGACTGGAGGGAGATCTGTAGCTGGTAATTGGGCAGCAGGTGGTGGAAGATGGCTTGGAGGATCAGAAACTCCTTAGATCAGGTCAGCGCAGTAGCAATTTATAGCCAAGAGTTAAAAAACTATTTCAGACTTCACTGCCTATATGAGGAGATGACTGAATTCTTGCTGTTACTAAAACCAATTAGATATAGGGGAAAGGAAAAAAAGGTGACCATGTTTCCCTGGGAACAAATGAAATAGCAAAACTCAGACTAAAACTCTAGGTAAGACATGAGAATATGAGGTGCTAAGGGCATGTTACAGCCTCCTGAATTTGGATCCTGCAAAGCATGGCCCAGGTAGGCAAAAGTAAGTGGTTTCAACTCCAAAAGCAGATGCTTCAGGGACAGCCAGAAGCTGCACCTCCTAAGCTGCTTCCACTATGATAAAATCAGTCCCAAGGGATGATGCTGCCTGGTCAATTCTAGGCCATAGCATGGAAAAGACAATGTCAAGGACAAACTAAAGATGAAGAGAAACATCAAGACAGGCACTCTGACCATGGGGCAACAAATTTGATAGACATTCCTTTTTTCTTTTTTTCCCCTTCTTAGGAGGAAAAGAACCAGGATTGGGAGGTCACTGAACCTGAAAACAACATGATTGCTACTCTGGACTTCGGTTTTAGTTACTCATACCTGGGCTGTTTAGAAGTAGCTTCAATGGATACAGTCAAAGATCAGCCTCTAGGAGATCCCACATGACCCCATTGTAGGAGTATGAGAAGAATGTTCAGAAAGAAGGGGTTCAGGTGGTAGATGATAAGAAACTACAGGTGGCGCAATAGACATATTATCCTCTTTGATGGAGTCTGTAAAGATAACACTAAAGTTTAATAATAAAGCATGAATATTCAGACCCTTCTTTTCTGCCTTCTAAGAGTTAATGAGTGAAACGTTGAATTGGAGGAAGAAGAAACATTCATTGACTTGTTTTAAACAAGAAAGAGAGGAGAGGTGCTCCTAGGCTAAAATGATAGACTCATAAGAGAGTGGGAAAGTTTGGCATGGAGTGGAGTTTGAAGAGGTTGGGGCTTTTGAAAAGAATATTTATTGGGCAGCTATCATTCATTTGAAGTCTAAGGAAAATACATTTTGAAAATTATTTTAAGCAGTTACTCTTTTCCTTAGTATTACGTTTGGCAAATTTTTATTTTTTTGAAACTTAATTGCAGATTTAAATAGTCTTTTAAATTTTCAAATATTTGTTCATATTAAATTAGAATTTCTTCTGAATGTGACACCGGACAGAGGCAAACCCTGGCATGTTCCAGTTTTATCTTGGTTATGCTGGCATAGTGTACAGTTAAGCATCTATTTTTTTCCTGTACAAATTGTACTAAAGTATAAATGATCCAAATTTTATTGCTAACTGTAAATATCCACTCTACATCAAGAGAAAGCCAAAATATTAGAGAAGCATGTCAGCTGTATAATGCCTCAGAAAGAGGATTGCAACGGAAATTGCAGGGGTTACCAGGGATTTAAAATTAGAGCCTCTGGATTGGAAAGAGTATTGTAAATCATAAGTTCAACCACACACAGCCAGTCAGAATCTGCCTCTGCAATGTGCCTAACAGATGGCCACCTATCTTTGTTGGAATCCTTCCAGGGATGGAGAGATCTTCACCAGGATAGCCAATTCTGTGTTTGGATGACTCTTATCATTTTAATGCTTCTTGTATTTAACCCAGATCTTCACTCCAACTCACAATTGTCGGTCTTTTTTTGTACCCTTTGCGTTCGGTAGAACCTGGCTGAGAAGTCCTACTGTTTACTAGCTGTTGACTTAGGGAAAATTCTTAACATAAATGAAAATCAATTCATGCACCTGTATGATAGACATAATAACACCCAAATCATAGGTTTATATTAAAGATGAATAAAATAATGTATAGACTGGATTCAACACAGTGCCTTGTACATAGTATGTTCCCAAAAATGTTAGACTATACCAATGTTACTACTAAAACTAGACCAATGAAAGTCAAGATAGACGCCAAAACATTTCAGGTAATCTTGTTAGAATTTGCCATTCTGGTGTTATATTGCTTCAAGCAACATCTCTCCATCTTGAAATGATTCCGTCCCTCTCATCTCCGATTGTAGGTATGTATGACCTTGACTTAGCAATCTGACTCTGAACACTTGTGCTCCCCAGCTTGCTCTCTTTGTAATGTATATTTCAACATTCCAACCCTGATCTCTTTGTACTGTGTATTCTAACACTGTAATCCAGACTCAAGCCTGGTTAAGTGGACCACTGTTCTCTGGCTCCGCCTTATGTCTGGGTAGGACATGGACAATCACAGTTCTGGGTGATCACTGAGATGGGCTGTCCTTTCACTTACTGTAAATGTTAGGAATTCTGTAGTGCACTTTTCGTGTTTTTCAAAGATAGGTCTTCGAATGTGTCCCTCTTAAATTTAATAAAAAGTCAATTTTTAAATTTACCTCAGTGGAAACTGAGGGCTCAGATGCTTCTGGGAGAAGATTTAGGCAGCACCCAAATATCTATATATTTATTTCTATCCAAAGAACTGCATGGGTCTTTTTTGTTTGAGGGCCAAAGGAAACAAGGAAGGGGTAGCTGTTCTATTACAAGGAGTATTGTCAGTACACAGCTCCATCTGACATCTTCACGGTCTGTCTCAACTGCAGAAAACTACCTTGATGAGGTCATGCCCTTCTTGGGGATACTACATACAGTGACTCACCCAGGCAGAGATATAAGTGCCTAACCATACAGGTCCAATGTAGAAAGTCAGATAAGCAACATTCACTTTGCTGTTTGCCACATCGATAGATGCACTGTTGGGCCTACATTGGGGTTCACCTTCTTTCTCTGCACAACTCTACTTATACTCTCTTTCTTTCACAGGTGTTGATTTCCAAGAAAGGTCTTGTTCTTCAAACTCTGTTACAGCATCTTTTCTGGAAAAGTCAACAGTGAGATGGGCTAAATGAAGGAGGAGCAGCTTATTGTCTCTGTTGGTTTTCTTTATCTTCCTTCAAAGCATCTGGGGGAAGAGGAAGACAATGGATGAGATGGCATATGTTCTTTCCACCCTGTGAAGGAATCAGATTTGAACTCATAAGCAAAATAGAAAATGTGGAAATGGTGCTCAGGCAAAACTTGAGAGACACCAGGCTCAAGCGACTCTGCTCTGAAGTCCATCTGATAAAGTCTGAATTGTGGACAAGTTCTTTCCCCTCAATAGTCTACTGCTTACTAAAGTGTAGCTCACTGGCTCTGTGGGCTTGGGTAAGGTTGACTATGCCCAGTGAAGCAGGGGCAGTGGGAAGAAGCCTTGAAGAATACCAAAAATAGAAAATAAGTGAACCCTAAACCCATAAGAAACATCACTATCCTGCTGAAAGCAGGGCTTAGGGAACACAGCAGAGTAGGGTCAGAATGACTGGCATTTGGGCACTGATATTAATGTCACCGTATCTACACTTATTGATTGTTGAAATTATACATTTGGCTTGAAACCACAGGAACTAATATACTCTAAATATAAGCTGAGAAAAATTAAAAATAACCACAACTACTACAGTAGAAAGAGAAAATGTATCAATGCCAAGAATCTATTGTGTAAATTAACTATGAGGGTTTAGAAGTTTTGGGCATCTTCCTGGGGATTGGCTGTGCTCAGTCTCCCTTCCAGGAAATCATTTACAACTCTATGTTTGTTACCCCAAAACGACTTAAATGAAGTTCAGGATAAGACAGAGACAATGAAGTTCAGGATAAGACAGAGACAAGTTCAGAACAAGACATTGATGAGGTTAAGAAGAATGAAATTGAAATTATATAAATTTCCAGTTGTTAGAGATGCTTGAGTGTGATACAAGTTTCCAAGTGTTGTGATGTCATACCATGAAATGATTACAAACGTTTAGGAAACAATCTCTCCTGTGGAATCACGAATCATTACTAAATATCACAATTATAGTGGAGACACTGAAGAAGGCAGTATATATGTTCTGAGAAACCTGATTAAATAAACTTCAAGGACACCGAGAAAGGCACTGTGATCTGTTCTCTGCAAAGGGCCTGATATATTTAGATTTTCATTAAGATGGGCTGAAACACAAAATGTCTTCAGTTATCCAGGAAATGTAATTAACCACTTCTTAAGATTTCTACTTAATCAATGCTATTTTTCCCCATATTTGGTTAATTGAACTGTCTGCCTCCAATGTAGTCTGAGGTATGTGGCTAATTTTGGCCAGCAATATCAAGGACATGAAACTCAAGCTAATTTTTTTCCCTCCAAAATAGCCTCTATATTTTGACTGTAAATCCTTATACTATTCTCTGTGAAATAAGCCTTTAAGTAATAGCCACACTTAAATAATCTATTTAAAAATTAAGATAAAATATGCTGATGTAGCGAGAATTACATAGAAACAGTATGAAAATAATTTGGAGTCAGAACAACCTAAATTGGGATTCTTGCTCTTTCAAGTTACAGCTAATCTTGGGCAAGCTATTTCTCAGTTTCTTCCTCTGTCAAATGGAGCTAATATTAATTTCTGCTTAATAGTGTTCTTGTGAGACTACAGGTAATGTTTGGATAGCATCAGATATAGAGTAGACCTGTAATAAAGTGTTACTATTTTTATTATTTTCACTATTATTACTATTTTTATTGTTAATCTTTTAAACTGCAGGCAAATATCAAGAGTACCTCCTAATTGTATGCATATAAGATGACCTTATATATCTCAAGAAATATTGGTATGTCCATGTTTTAAAAGTATATTATCAGCTGGGCATGGTGGCTCACGCCTGTAATCCCAGCACTTTGGGAGGCCAAGGTGGGTGGATCACAAGGTCAGGAGTTTGAGACCATCCTGGCCAACATGGTGAAACCCCGTCTCTACTAAAAATACAAAAATTAGCTGGGCTGGTGGCAGTTGCCTGTAATCCCAGCTACTCAGGAGGCTGAGGCAAGAGAATCGCTTGAAACTGGAAGGCGGAGTTTGCAGTGATCCGAGATCAGGTCTCTGCCCTCCAGCCTGGGTGACAGAGTGAGACTCCGTCTCAAGGGGGAAAAAGAAAGTGTATTATTAAAGTAAGAATACCTGGCTTATATGGCCAAGACAAGCAGAATAGTGTGCAAAGCTCTTTCCATCAAGGTGCTCAGTATGTCCTTGAATAATTCTGTGCTTATCCTACTTTGAGCATTTCTGTGGACTTCGCTGCAAGGACTCTGGTCCTTTGAGACATTGGTTTTAGGAAGTACTGCCATTTCCATCTCTAACTGGGCTATAACGACTATATAGCCAAACTTTCTCTCCTAGATGCTAGCACTGCTATAATTGAGTAAAGAAATCTGTTCTTCACCCAGCAGATTCCTTGATGGCCTTCTAAGTGCCAAGCGCTCTGCTGGCTATTGGAGACACACCAATTGC
The DNA here is from genome assembly GCF_002776525.5 of Piliocolobus tephrosceles. Taxonomy (NCBI): domain Eukaryota; kingdom Metazoa; phylum Chordata; class Mammalia; order Primates; family Cercopithecidae; genus Piliocolobus; species Piliocolobus tephrosceles. The sequence goes on along the minus strand of NC_045447.1, from coordinate 21,142,141 downwards.
CCTCAAAGAATGCACAGACGAATGTAGGATAGGATTCAATAACAACAACAAAAACTTTTGCATTTTAAAAGACAGTTTGGTCCTCCATACAACTTAGGGTTTGCTTTTATTAGGTGCTTGATTTGGGGAAACTAATTTGACTGGTCCCATACTCATTTTTCTCACATTTAAAATGAGAACAGCACCTACCACAGCAGTCAGGAGGACTGCATAAGCTAATGTGAATACAGTGCATATAGCAGTATTTTGTGCATACTAAGACTGTAGTAAATACTAACAGCAGTGGTAATAATTAAAATGATTATTATACCAATAATAATTATTAGTTTTACTATCTGTTCAAAATATTTCAAACAGAACAGGAATGGGGAAGGGTATCAAATATTAAGGCAGGAGAAGTAAAGAAAGGCCAGATTATGAAGGGTTTCATGGAGCCCAAAGGGTGGATGGAGGATTATGATAGAATTTTACAAGGAGGAATTTTGAACAATAGAAATCAACTTAGCCTTCTACTTCTGAAAGATTACTTGCTCCTGGGGTGGGATGTAAGTGCCTGCAAACCCAGGATTGGTCCATTCTGATGACTCACAATTGTCTTCCTCCTTTATGTGTCATGAAAAATTAAAATGAGGACAGTTCAGTCAACAGAGTGTCTGTGAAATTAATGAACCCCTTTGCCTTCAACACCTGGTAATTATATCTTTCAATTAAATCAACTCTCTAGCTGTCTACAATCTTATAAATTAACTCATAGCTTTACATCTTTCTAAGCCGCCAGATCTTTTCCAACTCAAACCTGAGGGGCCAGAGATACAAAGCAGGGTCAGGGAAGGTAAATGAAAGGACCTCATTCACTCTTCTCCTTGTCACAGAAGAACTTGAGTCTCTACTTTCTCAGCTTGGTCACTAGAACCAAAAATGTATGTTTTTGTGTCACTGATGATCTATTTGGTCTGTATTTCAGCATATGTCATGACTCACTGGAAAGGGAGAATTGAACTAGCAAAGTCTGCTGTTGAGTATTACTCATATAAATTCATTCATTCACTCAATCATTTATTCAATTCTTGAGAACAAGGAGATCTAGAGATAGAAAAAAATTGTCACTCTGTTGACTGAACTGTCCTCATTTTAATTCTTTGAGTCACTGATGATCTCTGAAGTGAGAGAAAAATACAAACTGGTTAAAGATCAGGAAGTGAACTTGCATATTCACCAATTCTTCTTTCAGTGGAGAATTTTTGAGTTCTAAACATGTGGAAAGCACGGAACACTATAATAGAAGAAGTACAGTAAGATAAAGGAGAGTGTAGCAGAGGGTTTTCCACTGGTCTCAGGCTTAGTGAACCACTCCACAAAGTGACATTTACTCCAGGACCTGAAGAGTTGAGAGAACAAAAGTGTCTAACAGCATAGGCAGGGGGAGCAGGGGAAGTTCATAGAACAGGGAGTTTAGTAGAGCTGGAGCAGAGAGTAAGATGGAGAGGTAAAGTGATGAAATGAGCAGGGTCAGACTATAGAGGGTCTTGTAATGATGTTTAGGAGTTTTAAGTTTTATCTTAAAAGCAAAGAGAAGCTGTGTAAGGATATTAAGCTAAGGAGTTTTCATGACCCTTGTGGTCATCGTATTTTTCATGTGCTCTTTAAGTGATCACTCTACTTGCAATGTAAGGAAGTGTCTTGAAGGCAATAAAACTGGAAATAGAAAGACAATTTTGAAGATCCTTGTGAAAGTGCAAGATAGGATAGGACCAAGGAAGTAGAAATGCAGAGATTCACTGAGCAGGTGAATGACTAGAGGTGGCAGGTAGGAAGCGGAAACTGTAAAGATGATGACTGCCTTCCCGGTTTCTGTTGCAGAAATCAGAGCAGCTGCAAAATATTTTAATTTCTACTCCTCTTTGTAAAGCATCCCCAAAATAAAGGCAACAGAGCCCCTAAGAAGTCAAGTGGCAATTAAAATGTATTGCAGTTCTATCAGATGGATTGTTGGAAGAGACTTCTTTGACAATCTGCAAATAGAACCCAAGCATTGAAACTACTGAGTGTAGACTTAGTCTTCTTTTTAGTAATATGTAACATATATGAACCGAAAGGAATAAACTAAAGAGTTTTTATGGAAAAAATATGAATAGCAATTAAATAATTCTTACCTCCTTTTGTCACCCTAAGCAATGCTCTAAGCTTGATATACAGATGAGGAAATATTTGAAAATTTAAAGTGAATTGGTGTACACAAGATGTTAACTTAGCTCTTCCTAATTCGAGTCCCTGGCTCTTTCTAGATGAACATACTTTTCTATCATCAGCCACAAGTATTTAGGTAGAACTTAACTATGTATGCAGATCTGTTAAGACATGTGAAGTCTAGTTTTGTCACAGCCATGACTTCATCAATTGATTAGTCTTGAAGCTGAAATGGCAAAAATGCCCCCGAGAGAAAATACACTGAAGCAATCAATTATTTCTTTCCTACCTCTTATGGCATTATAAAACAGGCGAGTCTCCTTAGAGTAAGAATTCCAGAAAGCAGCATGGATGGCTCTCCAATCTCATCCTCTGTACATTGTAATGTAATCTGCTCATAGTGCTGGGACATTCTACTTGCTATGGCTTTTTCTAGAACTCATGAACTAGCACTGAGAAATGTGATCTCTAGGCTTCAGATCCTAAGATCATTCCCCTTGTCTCCAGAACCTCCCTGACATTTTTTCATTACTACTTAACTCTCAGAATTGTCTGAGCTCTGGTTTTCCTATCCGGTCTGTGTCTCAGGGTAAAAATTGCAACCCAAGTTTATTGATCTTGTCAATTTAGACAAGGAAGAAAAGTGTGGAAGTTCAGACCCAGGGCTGTTCTACCTAGGTTAAACATGACAGAAAGACACAGAAATTAATGTGGGTAAATAAAAACAAATGATAAATCTACAATCATCTTTAAAATCAAAGGCTAAATCTCAGCTGTCCTACTTTTTAAACCTAAGATCATAGCCAATTTATCTAACTTCTCTGAGTTTCAGTTTTCCTATCTGTGAAATGGGATTACTAAAGAGGTTACAATAAAAACAATGCATATGAAACTTCTGGCAGAAAATCTATCACGATAATAAGAAGCTGTTTTATTCATATTGATCCATACTTTGATTTGGTTTTCTCTGCTATCCAGAATCCAACCGTTTGCCCTCAACAATTAATTTGTGAAATACAGCAACTGTGGTTGTTTAATTATATCATTTTATTGAAATTTTTTCAGTTTAATAATATAATGACATAATTGGCTACTTTGTACCAAGCACTGAACTTAATGTTTCCCATGCGTCTATCACTAATGAGGATTACAATATTCAGATGATGCATAACTGTTATTATTGCCCACCCACTTCTTTTTGAAGATGAGGAAACTGGAGCTCAGAGATGTCAAATTGTCTAAGACTGCAACATGGAATTAAAAACTGTGGCTGCTTTACTTAGTAACCTTACACTATTCAAACTATTACTAGTTTATAATATTATTTAAAATAATTTCACAGGTCTTTTCCCTAATTTGGACTTTTTTCTTTTAATTGGAGATTCAATACCTTCAGTGCAAATCAATAAGCACTCTGGAGAATACATTGATGAGACTATTGTGAGAGTACATCTTGTATACCCTTATGAGGGTCTTTCCTAAGCAGAAGGAGATGGCTGTATAAAAGGATTAAGGTTATTTATTTCTATATTTTTCCTAAAGAAAAGCAGGAGCTACATTAATTCTAGATTGATATCAGAAACTACTTACCTTACAGGACACGTGTTCTGTGCAGCCACAGGTTTCAGAAGCAGATGGCATGTGCTAAACAGTGTACGTATGAATTAGCTCTGGGAATAACGTCTGCTCCAGGTATAAAAGAAATTAGGAGGAGAGCCAAATTAAAATTGGGCAGTAGGCCTATGCAGAGTGGTACTTTTATATCTTCTTTTCCCATTGTGTGTGTGTGTGTGTGTGTGTGTGTGTGTGTATAGAGTGTGTGTGTCTGCATGTACCCTGCAGGTCTTGTAAATTTACGTTGTACTCCAGAGAAATGTAACTGATTTTTTTTCTTGACATTTATGGTCTCAGATTAATAGACATGTGTAGGGTTTCAGTCCTATTTGAATACGCCTGATGGATGTACAACCTTGAGAAATACATTTAACATTTCTGGGTCAGCCCGACATGGTGGCTTATGCCTGTAATCCCAACACTTTGGGAGGCCAAGGTGGGTGGATTACAAGATCAGGAGTTCAAGACCAGTCTGGCCAACATGGTGAAAACCCATCTCTACTAAAAATACAAAAATTAGCTGGATGTGGTGGCGGGCACCTGTAATTCCAACTACATGGGAGGCTGAGGCAGGAGAATCATTTGAATCTGGGAGGCAGAGGTTGCAGTGAGCCGAGATCACGCCATTGCACTCCAGCCTGGACAACAGGGTGAGACACCCTCTCAAAAAAAAAAAAAAAGCCATTTTTGGGTCAAATATTTGTCATCTAAAAACAAAGCCATTGAGCATAAGAAGGACACAATGGACTTTGGGGACTCAGGAAAAGGATGGGAAGGGGATGAGGAAATAAAAGAATACAAATATGGTGCTATGTTTACTGCTTGGGTGATGGCTGCACCAAAATCTCACAAATCACCATGAAAGAACTTACTCATGTAACCAGACACCACCTGTTTCCCAATAATCTATGGAAATTAAAAAATTTTAAAAAACCAAAGCCATTGAGAAAGATGATCTTTGCTTTCTTTTACATCTAATATCAAAGTACAAGATTCTATAAACCGAATACTACCTAACACTGCAGAATTAAACTATGTTCACATAACTAATCTTCCACATTCCCTAATCCTCCATCCTACAAACAACACTCCTGTCCACATAGCTTAACAATATTGGCTGAATCAATTATCAGAAAGTCGTATAATATGCAATGAAAACAACGCTCATGATTCTTCAGGCTTTCTGCATCCACAGTCTCTAGAATTTGGCTCGTTTCTCTACTTCCTGAATGCGAACTAGAGTTGTCACCTGTTTTGACCAGTAGGTTGCCATAGAATTGACATGCTATGACTTCCACAACCCACTAACCAAAAGATGTTGTGTGTTTCTACTCTCTCTCCTGGAAACCTAACAAGTTGCCAGGATAATCAGATAAGTCTGGTGGACTGAAGAAGAAGAGACCACATATAATAGGATGTAACCATTCTAGTTGAAGGCATCTTAGATAAACTAGCCCTCGGGCAATCTAGCAGTTGACCACAATTGTATGAGCGAACTCAGAGGAGATCAGAAAAACTTTTCAACAGAGTCCAGACTAAATCATTGACTCAAAGAATTATGAGATAACTTAAAGATGCTGCTTAATGCCCCAAAGTTGGAGTGGTTTGTTACACACCAAAAATCAACTGACACAGGGAGCTTTCTGCTTGACTTTTTTTAATGACAATCTTCACATAGTTCAAGACTCCTATCTGATTCAGTTTTTTCAATAATGCCTGTTCTAGTAATTTCAACCTACATTGAATATATCCATTTATTGATTGGACAAATATTTTGTAACTGATGATTAGGTTTTTTTTTTTTTTTTTTTTTTTTTACTTGCACTATAATTTTGTCCTTTATCACATTAAATTCTGCCTACATTAGATTATCTGTTAGCATCTTACCATATTAGTTCATTTTCTGTCTCATAGCAAGCAAAAGGCTAAAATCCACATTTCCTAGACGTCATCATCCCATTCTAACTTAACTTTTACAAGGTTAAAAGGCACTGGCAAGGTATTTGGAAGGTCAAAAAAAAGAAAAAGAAAAAATAGAAGAAGCTATGATTACTCTATCAGTAGGTGGTGCTGGGTTTTGTCAGAAAGAAGATATGATATTTTGTCAGTGCTTATATTTGTTATCCCATAAATTACTTATTTTGATGCTCTTAGTAACTGATATGGTTAGCAAAAATTATTGGAGATACTAATACTTTCTGGTATTAGCATCTTCCCTGACCTTTTCTAATCCTGTTCTTCCAAAGGTTTTATAAGAATATAGTCTCTGTATTAAATCATTTTCTGTTGGAAATATTTAGATTGATTTATATTTCCCACATTGAACCTTGAGAGGTTTTTAAATATATACTTATGTGTGTGTACATATACACGCACAAACAAAATAATTTATATATATATGGTATATGTATATTAACTACAAACGTTAATATATATAACGTGATTATAAATGTGATTGACAATAGAGAACAAGTTTATTAACTATATATATAAATTATTTAGAGCTAATAATGTTCAAGAAATTATAAGTAGTAAGATTCATCAGTCTTTTTTTGAATATGGGTAAATTGAGAACCAGAGAAATAAATGACTTATCCAAGTCAATCATGAGCTACTGTCATCACTGAGATTGCTATGGCAATTGATTGGCAGACCTGCAGATTTCTAGAAAAAACATGGAGTTAGATGTCTATTTTATAAGAGACCAGGCTCTCTAGGGGGAAATGCAGGCGTTTCCCTCTAGAAAGTAAGGGATGGTAAGACTGTGGAACTTTCAGGCCACCTAGCCTCACTTTAGGAAGAGTAGCTCCATTTTAATCTACTGCTTATACGGTCATCACTTGGTACCTTCTGTGGATTGTTTCCAGGACTCTGCATAGATACAAAAATCTAAAGATTCTCAAATCTTTTGTATAAAATGGCATCAGATTTCCATATAACCTACAGACATCCTTCCATATGCTTTAAATTGTTTCTAAATCAGTTAAAATACTTAATACAAGGCCTGCACATCACCTCATTCATGCAGATTCAATGGAGTACTCAGTGCTTGGCAAAATCAAGTTATGCTTTTTGGAACTTCATGAATCTTTTTCTAAATATTTTTGATCCCTGATTGGTTGAACTCACAGATGCAGAACTTATGGTTATGGAGGACTGACTTGTTATGCCTTTCTTTTAATATTTCATTTAAAGATAGAGAGAATGGATTAAAATGCCTTTCAAACTTTTGTAATTATTGGACAATCCATTGCTTGAGAAACAAATTAGATGTGATTGACAATATATAGTACATTTAAAAAAATTCTTATTTCTTAAAACAATTTAAAGTATAAGTTGTACAAACACAGTTGGTTGTGCATATGTACTTGTGATCTCATTACCACAATAAAGATAATATATCTTTCTATCACTTCCAAAAGTTTTTTTGTGTTCTTCATAGCCCATCTGTCTCTTTACTCCCAGTTATGAAAAACCACTGTTCTGATTTCTGTCCTCAGAGATTAATTTTCATTTTCTAGAATTTTATATAAATGGAATCATACACAATGCACTTTTTTGTTTACTTTCTATCACTAACATAAAGTTTTGGAGATTTATCCATGTCGTTGCACCTATTATTAGTTTGTTCTCTTATATTGCAGAGAAGTGTTCTGTTACATGACTATGTCACAATTTGTTTATTCATTCACTTGTGGAAATAATTTCAGGTTGTCTCAAAATTTTCTGGTCATTACAAATAAAGCTGCCATATAGGCCAACTTTGTTTTCTTGTGTTTTACTTTATTGTACTTTGTAGCTACTGCAATTTTTAACAATTAAACATTTGTAACAACCCTGCGTGAAGCAAATCTATCAGTGCCATCTTTCCAGTAGCATATACTCACTTCATGTCTTTGTGTAACATTTTGGTAATTCTCACACTTCAAATTTTTTTTATTATTGTATTTATTTTGGTGATCTGTGATCAGTGATCTTTGATGTTACTCTAATCATTGTTTTGGTGCACCAAAAACTGTGCCCACATATGACAGTTAACTTAATTGATAAATGTTGTGTGTGTTCTATATGCTTTACCAACCAGCTGTTCTTTCCCGCACCTCCTCATGGCTTTTTTTTTGTGTTGACCTGCACTTTGACTTGATGATCTCTGCTGTACAATCTACCACTATTTGCCCTCAAGAATTAATATGTGTATTATAGAAACTATAGTTGTTCAATTATATTCTCTTATTGAAATTTTTAATTTTAAGGAATTGTCCCTATTGCTTGAAACATAACAATGTGTGTTCAAGTGAAAGGAAGAGTCTCCTGACTCCCACTTTAAATCAAGAGGTAGAAATGATTAAGACTAGAGAAAAAGACATGTAGAAAGCCAAGATAGGCCAAAAGATAGATCTCTTGAACCAAATGGTTAGCCAAGTTGTGGAAGTATCTTGGAGGAAATTAAAAGTGCTACTTCACTGAACACACAAATGATAAGAAAGCAAAATTGCCTTATTGTTGATATGAAGAAAGTTTTAGTGGCTTATATAAATCAAACTGCCACAACATTTCCTTAAGTCAAAGCCTAACCCAAGACAAGGCCTTAACTCTCTTCAATTCTATGAAGGCTGAGAGAGGTGAGGAAGCTAAAGAACAAACATTGGGAGCTAGCAGAGGTTGGTTCATGAGGTTTAAGGAAGAAAGCTATTTCTATAACATAAAAGTACAAGTTGAAGCAGCAAGTGCTGATATAGAAGCTGCAACAAATTATTCAGAAGATCTAGATAAGATCACAAATGAAGGTTGCTACACTAAACACCAGATTTTCAATGTAGACAAAACAGCATGATTTTGGAAAAATGTGCCATCTTGGACTTTTCTAAAGAGGAGTAGTCAATGTTTAGCTTCAAAGCTTCAAAGGACATGCTGACTCACATGCTGTTTTGTTTACATTGAAAATCTGGTGTTGAGTGTAGCCACTCTCATTTGGCAACACCCTCACATACACACCCAGGATCAATACTTTGCATTTTTCAATCCATTCAAGTGGACACTCAGTATTAGCCATCACAGAAGGTTAAAGAAGCTAGAGTGGGAGGAATGCCCTTCCCCAAACTGTGGCAAGGCTCTCACAAAATATTTTTACCATATGGAGTAGGCCTTTGTTCTGGAGAAAGTTCTGAGTGTACTTCCCACTGACGAATTCTTCTCTCCCAACCAGAGCCCTAAGGGGTTCTTTCTCATATTTTCACTCTAATAACCCAGTAGGGTTCTTGGAGATAAAGCCCATACACTTATGGGGGCACTTCTATGACTGTAATTTTCGGGAATTTCTAATTTTCATGCTAACCTACACTTTCTCCTCCTATTTGTCAAAACTACTGATATAATTTGGCTCTGTGTCCCCGCTCAAATTTCACGTCAAATTGTAATCCTCAGTATTGGAGGAGGGGCTTGGTGGGAGGTGATTGAATGACGGGGATAAAGTTCCCCCATGTTGTTCGTATGATAGTGAGCAAGTTCTCACAAGATCTGGTTGTTTAAAAGTGTGCAGCACAGGGGTGTTCAATATTTTAGCTTCCCTGGGTTACACTGGAAAAAGTAGAATTGTCTTGGGACACACATAAAATACACTAACATTAACAATAGCTGATGAGCTAAAAAAGAAAATCACAAAACAAATTTCATAGTATTTTAAGAAAGTTTATGAATTTGTGTTGGGCCACATTCAAAGCGATCCTGGGCTCCATGCAACTCACAGGCTGTGGGTTTGACAAGCTTGGTGTAGCACATTCCCTTTCTCTCTCTTCCTCCTGTTTCTGTCATGTAGACCCGCCTGCTTCCCCTTTGTATTCACCATGACTGTGTAAGTTTCCTAAGGCCTCCTCAGCCATGCTTTCTGTACTGCCTGAGGAACTGTGAATCAATTAAACCTTTTGTCCTTACAAATGACCCAGTGTCATGTATTTCCTTATAGCAATGCAAGTGTGGAAGAATACAACTATCATTTATGTGTTCCTGCTAGTTTATTGCTTTAGTAGCTTCTGCCCCAGGTAAGCAACTCTTGGTTGCCTCTCTTTCTAAACTTGTCTCTCCGGATTTCAGGGTGAAAATTTACCCTGCAGCTTCCATTCTCTGCTGATTCCAAGAAAAGTCCTTGATTTTCAGACTGTTTGGTGTATCTTGTAAGACCAATGGTGATGGATTTCAAGCTTTTTAAATGTGGATTTTGAAGTTGGAAGTCTCCTCTTATTATGGATTTAAGTTGCATTCCACCTAAAGGTCTTTTATATTTAAAAAAATGCTGTGTTGAGTCTGTTAATTTTATTGTTATTCTTCTCTGTCCCTTTTTGTTACTAACTGCCACCAATGGTATGTAACTTTAATGAGATTTAAAAGGTGAAGTTTACCTTAATTGTATATGTATCCCTAATATCTGGCATTGTTCATTGATCTTAGTATATGCTTGAAAAATCTATATTAATTTAATGAAATAAATCCAGCAAAAGAAAATTATTCATTTTTAAACTACAAATACTATGGAGTAAGATGGAGTCTTTAGCATCAAAAAGCTTTCAGTAGGATATTGACTGGAGTATGTTTAATAACGATGCAAATTATTTCATATTTTGAGCATTTACTATGTGAAAGTCATGATGAAAGCATTATAATAATTCACTAATTAATTAATACTAACAACTCTCCTACTGTATCTCACCATCATACATTTAAGGGAACTGAAGTCTCAAAAAGCTAAACTGCCCAAGACTTTTTGGCCCCTTAACAGCAGAGCCAGATTTTAATCCCAATTCTGTCTTTCTTACAGTTTCTGCCCTTAACCATTACCTTGTACAACAGTGTTTCCATTCCAAATTGGTAGTGGTAAATGTGTGATAATAAGTCATTGAAAAAATATTAATTCAAACAGCTGAAGATTTTAAGTCTGAAGAACTAGATTAGAATTAAGCTGTACCATGTAACAGCTCTGTGAACCAGTACAATAACCTTCATCTTGTTAAATCTCAAGATTTCATCTAGAGTAATAAGGAAAATAACAGTTTTTATGTTCCTATTAGTGTTAAATGTGATTTAATGCAATTAATTAATATTAGGCTTTTTTCTTTTATGTCTTACAGTAGCTTAGAGAAAATGAAGATTAGTAAGCTTATCCCTTTTTTAAACATTTCATTTTCTTACTTTTTTCTCTGACTTTTTTATTTAGTCTTCTGGGACCACTGGTCCATAAGGCACAAAATTCTGCCTGGTTAGCAAAGGACAATGGAAAGAAATTTGTTATTGTTAAGCTGATATTGATCCTTTGACTTCACTAGATGATCTAGCAGTAACTTATTGGCCCTTGATGCCTATTATTTTGAGTCACAGAATTTGTGCTTAAGTAGGGATAACATCTTGAAAATATAAAGTTGCCATTGAAAAAGCACAGTGGTCATCCTTAGCTGTGGGTCTGGAGTGATCACATGGGCCAGTTTGGTATAGTGCTTAAGAGTATGAACTCTTGAATAAGATAAATATGCACTCCTAAATCAGCATTACTATTTCCATATCTAGAAAATTGAGATTAAAAGCAACCATCTAAATAAAAATATTTTTATCTATGTGTATATTTATTCCACAAATATTAATTGAGTTCTTTTCTAGGACCTTAACACAAAGCAATGAACAAAGTAGTCAAAAATCACTATGGTTAGAAAAGAAATAAAATTAAGTTCATAAGCCAAGGTATTGTTGGTTGATAGATATAGTGGTAGAGTCTTATAGAAATTCTTTCTTGATTGTGGCACAGAGTAAATATTTTAAGGACCTCTAATAGGCGGGATAATTGCTATTGAGCTTTTGTAATAAACAACCTCAAAGCTTTAGTAGCTTAAACCAGAAAAAAAAATGTTTATTTCTTGCTCACAACATATTCCAGCATGTCCGGTTAGTATGGGAGCTTGTGGGAGGAGACTCTAATTTATAACATCATTCAAGAACCACGTCTGACAGAAGAACTGTAATCCTCAATCGTTTTAGTCTATGACACAAGGGATTGACGTGATTATTTCTATCCAAAGAGTGTTTGGGAAATAATACAGAATAATACAGAACAGAAGACCAGGATACTTTATGGGCAGGCCTGGGTGGATCTGTGTTCAGTCACATTCCCCCAAATAACTACAGGTAAAGTTAGAAAATGTAGCTTTGCTATGTACCCAAAAGGAAAATAAAACAGATTTGGTAAAACTCATAGCATTGTCTGTATCACAGGAAGCAAATGGGATAATGTTTGTAAAGCACCTGGCACACTGCCTGGCACATAATAAGCCTTCAATAAATGGAGCCTATTACTACCACAGGAATTTTAATTTGTTAGAATATAACACATTTTTATTGAATTTGGGTAATTACAGAATGGAACATTTTGTTCTGCATCAACCCACTTGATTATAAGAATAGCAGTGCCATATTACATTTACATTACATTTTACTGTTTATGAAGCACTTCCATAGATATAATCTCACTTTGTTTTTACTTTTTTCTTTTCAGTACTCTATTATGAAATAGGTAGATAATATTCCTATTTTAACCATAATCAAACACTCTTAGAGAGTGGTATCCTAGCTGAGGTATTACAGCTCATAAATGATAGAGACAAGATTCAAATCCAGATTGTTTTACTCTGAGATAAAAGTTTATCTTATTATACCACCACTACCCAAATCACTAAAATCCAAAACTGTTCTCTACTGTTAAAAATTTGGCTATGATTCCAGTCAAAGCTGGGCTATCTGTGAGTCCCAAGTTTGTTTTATACTGTGATTATGAAATATCCTTTATAAGTGCCTAATATCACATTTCTCTTTAATTGATGCATAATATTTTATGTATTTTGGTGGTACATGTGATAATTTGTTGCATACATAGAATGTGTAATGATCAATTCAAGATATTTGCGGTTTCCATCACTGAGTATTTGTCATTTCTATATGTTGAGAACATTTCAAATTCTCTCTTCTACCTACTTTGAAATATACAATACATTGTTGCTAAATATAGTCACAGTACTCAGCTATTAAACATTATGACTCAAACCTTCTATCTAACTGTATATTCTAAAGAAATTAATTCATTTACCTTTAAGATATTGGGTCTCATATTTTAAGAAGGACTTTGAAAAATGGGATCATGTTCAGAAAAGAAAAAGTAATGAGAAGGTGAGAATATCTGGAAACAGTATTAAATAAGTAATTTTGGGTGAAGCTGTATATATTTATGTAGCAGAATAAAATATCAAGGAAAGACACAGCTATTGCATTCAAGTATTTGAAGGACTCCAGAGGAGGGTGCATAGTTACAATCATTTTTTGCATTCAGATTTATGGATTATTTAAGTATATATTTTTCCATTTTTAAAGCTCTACTGATGAGTGTGGTGTCTGGTATAGGGTAGAGACTCAGAAAATTCTGGGAGGTGAGTGGAATAAGAATATACGTGATATGTAGAATAAGCCACTGTTTTGACACGGCACAAATGCAAATGTCTGCTCCACACAAAGAGGAGCTATTGAACAAAAGGTGTGATATGATCACGCAATTGAGTAGCTTGTGATGTAATGAGCTTCCTGTCTCTGAAAATAGGAAAAAGCATGTTCATAATTTCTGAATCAAGCAGAGAATTGCTAGTCAATCTCTGAGATTCTTTTAACTCTAAGGTTCCCTCAATATTTTTACACTAGTCTCATTTCATAAAAGACACATGGGTGACCACATGGAATGTAATTCTTCCTTTATGTGCCCGTACCTGAAGTGCTCATTAACAACATCTGATGAACTTCTCTCGAGGGAAGCAGAGATAGCCCATCAGATCCTCATAGATTTTTCTACTATTAGCTTCTTATGTTCTCTCTTTGTGCTAGGTTTTCTCTTTCTCACCACACAATCTCATTTCCCCCAGAAAGTAATCTAACTATTTCTTTGATGTCCCGAGTTTCTCTATATTTTCTTGGCCTTTAAGGACATATCCTGTTAGCTCTTCTCACATTACTATGATTCTCTTTATGTTATGAAATATCTTTCAATTGCATCTTGAAGGAATATTTCCTAAATGTCTTATGTTTATGCTTTCACTTCCCTTACTATTTCATTCTTACATAGGTGAGAATAGAATTTTCTCCTGACATATCATAACTATTATCAATTAAAAGACACTATATTGCCACACATTGTCATTAATAATAATCTATCAAGTTTCAATAGCAGTTTATATAACGTTTTCCAAAGAGCTCCCATATGTTTCATTTTACTTCCTTCCAATAGTCCTATGAGACATAAAGGCAGTTCTTACTATTCCCATCTGATGTGTAAGAAAACTAAAGCACAGTGAGGTTAAATGACAATCCAAAACCACCCAGCTTTTTATTGGGAATTTCAGAAACAGAATCCACATCTTATTATTTATTCCTTTATACTTTTCCCAGATGCATGCCACCTTCTGTGTTTGCTCTCTTTTTGTCTCTATTCTACCTGTGATATGACTAATCTCTGCTTACTCTCTCATAAAGAATCGACTTTCTTTTCTTTCCTCCTTGGGTTATCCTTTGAATTGGGAAACATTGCATATTGACAGAAAATTGGCTACTGAATGGAAACACAGAGACAAAGTTGACACCCTCCATAAGACTTCAGTATTTCTGTTACAAAGTTTTTTTTTTTTTTTTTTTTTTTTTTTTTGAGGCGGAGTGTCGCTCTGTCACCCAGGCTGGAGTGCAGTGGCCAGATCTCGGCTCACTGCAAACTCCGCCTCCCGGGTTCACGCCATTCTCCTGCCTCAGCCTCCCGAGTAGCTGGGATTACAGGTGCCCGCCACCTCGTCTGGCTAGTTTTTTGTATTTTTTTTTTAGTAGAGACAGGGTTTCACTATGTTAGCCAGGATGGTTTCGATCTCCTGACCTTGTGATCCGCCCGTCTTGGCCTCCCAAAGTGCTGGGATTACAGGCTTGAGCCACCGCACCCAGCCACAAAGTTTGGTTTTAATGAAAGTCACTCTTCTATCCTCACTAAATGTAGTGGATGAAGTTTCCATCTTAAGCATTAGTACCACTGCCTCAGATCTAGTGCAGAGAGAAAAAGAAGGTAGGCCGTAAAAAAAGTGATATTGACAAGGGAGTCATCCCCAGGGAGATGACTCTCAGGTACTCTCTACAGTCAGCTTCTCAAACATGAAATTCCAAACTAAACTGTACACCTATCCTTAGTGTGTATCCATCACACAGGCTGTGGAGTCTGAGAGTTTAACACTTCTTACACCAAAGAACAAGACTGACTCAAGAAACATAAACTCTTTAATGCTCAGGGTATAGCATCATGGATTTGGCTGGCAGAAACTATGGGCAGCTGATACAGGGCAATGGCCTTAGTAAGGCCTATTGCAGCTGTCCGTGGTGCTGACTGAACATCAACCTTGGCGTTAAACCTGCTTAGTTCTGTGGTTTTAAATTCCAGTCATTGATGGAAATGCATCTAACATTTCATACTGATTCTGTCTTGACAGTTGCTTATAATGACTACCCAAATGTCCAAGTAAATTAAACCATTCGTGATTTCACCATTTGTGATGAAACCTTTAATTTAGTTTCTAACTCAAATATTCTGTCTTGACCTGCTTCTTGTTTAAAACTTGACCTGTTTTATATTCCACTTCAGCCCCAACATAAGCATATCTCTTGATTGAGCCATTTTCTCATTTGGAGAACAATCACTTTGTACCTAACATGGACCAAACACAATAGGTAAGAGTTCGAGGTCTCATTCCCATTCATTGTCTTCTTATGTAAAATGGAGCATAGTATATCAAAGCTTTTGTTGGGCTGCTGTAGATTCCTCAGGGTGATTAGCATTTGGAAACTCAACTAAAATGATTCACAGGAGCTCTAGGCTGAAATCTGTTTTTACTTTATTATCTTCATCTGTATACTTCCAGGTAGGACTCTCCCTTGAAATAGTAAAGAGATAGGAAAATGAAAACAGTTTTTTGATTCAAAAAAATGGCAACCTAGGTATTAATTCTGAGTCGGCCCCCTAACTATCCTTGTAACGTTTGACAATTTTGCTCCCTGGTGCCTCAATTTCCTCCTTTGTAAAATAGCTGTTGCTTCCTAGTGTTTTGTTACAGTTATATGTGATAATTAATGGAAAGTGGATAGTGCAGAGTCAGGCATGTAGTAAGTGCAAAATAAATGGTAAATTATTATTATATATAAATCCTTATTTTTTCTTTTTACTTCAGATAGTCACAGCTACTTTAATATTCATAATACACAGTCATCATGTAGTTTATTACTTTCTCTGCATTTTACATTTATAATATTATTTCCCTCTCCTGACAGAGACCTATAAATTTTATTTTCAAGTATTTCCTTCCAATATACTTTTATATATTGATTTACATTATGAAAGTATGAAAAATATATGGTTTGATATGCATGTTTATGACATTTAAATTATGACAAGTTGTATTATATAGAAAATAATATTTTCACATTTTTTTTTCTTAACATCATATTTTGGGAAACAAACATCACCACATATATATTGCTCAGTCTTTCTGATCATTTAGTATAACTTTTGGACATGTGTTTCATTTAATTAATCTGCTATCTTATTGATAGACCCTAGATTGCACCCAACTCTTTATGATCACATCTGAAATATGGACGGTGTACAATGGGAATACATGGCTTTTTGTGCACCAGTGTAAAAGTTTCTCACAGGCCTATACATAAGAGTACAGTTGCTATTCTTTAAAGTATAGGTAAACTAATGAGATAAATGTCATGTGAGATTTTTCCACGTGGTTTTGTTAGCTTATGTCTCTCCCATCAGCAGTGTATGAGGGTTACCATTTTGACCTATAATCACAATCATGTAGAGTAGTTTTTTCTGATTGTTGCCTTTCTAATTTTGCAAAATCATGTCTTATTACTGCTTTAATGTGCATTATTCTGATCAGAATTGGGACTGAGGATATTTTCCAAGTAAGTATCCTTTCATATTTGTCATTTTGTACTATCAAAATAATTTCCCATGTTTGTTTTGGGTATTGTAGTTTTTTTCTATTTTGCAGGAAATCTAGCTAATTCTTTATCAGTCATTAATTTGGCAATTATCTTCTCTGAGTATGACACCTGTATCTTAACTTTGTCTATAATATTATGTGTTAAACAGTTATATTTAATTTTGATGTATTAAAATCCACCAGTGTTTTTCTTTGTGGTTTATGACTTTGAGTCTTGATTTTAAAAATATTTCCTAAATCATATTTGTTTTTTAAACTTCAATTACTTTATCCTTCTCATTTAAGAATTGAATTCCTGTGCAGTTCATCCTTGTATAGGGTATGATGTAGAAGTTATGCTACCTTCGTTCATTGTTAAGAAAATTGGCTATGGTGTTCATGGATGTGGAAAGAGGTGCATGGTAGACAGTATGGATGGATAGGCTGTCCAATACATATGGGTAAGATTTCCTTCTGTAATGTGATCCAAACAAGCTAAAATTCGGTTCTGATATCTAAATAGCTTTGACAATTTCAGTATTTTCTTTATAATGTTTAGTACTTGTGTATTCCTTACCGATTTTGTGGGTAAAAGAGATTTGAACTAGAAGTCAGAAATCTGGCTCTCTCTGTTAGCTTGGCCACTAGCTGTCTTTTCTTTCTCTTTTTTAAACTAGAGCACACGCCCACATTTATGATGCAAGATAACAAAATGGGTGAGAACATATTTACACTCACAAAAATAAGGACTCAGATTTAAATTCTGGTTCAGTCTCTCATTATTCTCATAAATTTTAGGAAGTGTGTCTCTTAAATCTTGATTTCCTCATTGGTGAAACAACTGTGGAATACTTGAAAGGTTTTGTGACAGTTAAATAGGGTGGGTTTGTTTACTTATTTGTTTATTACAAACCTGCATGTTTGTTATTGAGGATCATATCACTCTTTTCCATCATGTTTTCCCAGCAGGAGTCATGATGCCTGCCTCTTAATATATTTTCAGTATTTATTTGTTGAATCCTAAAAAGCAGGCTCAGATTTTAGATGATATTTTATTAATTTTTTTCTGATTCTCCATTGAAGAGGAAGCCTAAACTGTGTACCAGACGTGGTTCTACAATCTTTGCATATTTACTTTGTCCTCATAGCAACCTTCTGACATATGTGCCAACAATACCCCATTTTGAATGAAGAAAACTGAGGCAAAAAGAGGTGAGATACCTTGCTCAAGGTTTCATAGCTAGTAAATAGCATAGCCCATATTGAACCCAGACACTTTATCCTCCAGAGTTTAAGTTCATAGCTATTACACTTTGCAGTTTGTCTTTAGTGATTGAACAAATCTGCAGGATTATTGAGGGCCTACAGAATATATTTGAATACTAGCTCTGCCTCCTACTCCCTGCTTGATCACCAACAAGTGGCTTGACCTTAGTAAGCCTCTGTTTTATTTTTCTGCAAATAAAGAAAACAAATCACCCAGTTTCATAGAGCTCCTGTGAAGGCTAAATGAGATAATCCATATGAAGCATTTAGTACAGTGCCTGGTACATAAGTATTTAATACACATTAATTAATTCTAGCATCATTGCAGGTACATGCATATTTCATCTTGCCTATAATTGAAACTAACCAAGGAAAATTTTTCACTTTTTAGCATTTACAAATCAGAAGGTAAATCGAGACCAGGCACGATGGCTCACATCTGTAATCCTAGCACTTTGGGAGGCCAAGGTG
Organism: Piliocolobus tephrosceles; assembly: GCF_002776525.5. Classification (NCBI taxonomy): domain Eukaryota; kingdom Metazoa; phylum Chordata; class Mammalia; order Primates; family Cercopithecidae; genus Piliocolobus; species Piliocolobus tephrosceles. The sequence goes on along the minus strand of NC_045447.1, from coordinate 21,123,563 downwards.
GATGGATCACTTGAGCTCAGGAGTTTGAGACCAACCTGGGCAACATAGCAAAACTTCATCTCTACTTAAAATACAAAATTTAGTTGGGCATGGTGGTGCATGCCTGCAGTCCCAGCTACTTGGGAGGCTGAGGTGGGAGGATTGTTTGAATCTGGGAGGTGGAGGTTGCAGTGAGCTGAGATCGTGCAATGGCCAAGAAGGTAAGTCGAAAATATAACATGATAAATTACTCTGTAGCAATGTCAGATGTACTAAATGATGTATTTTAATAATTATCTCTATACTACCATCTCCACTCTAAATATGCACTTAGGATACAGGTATCTTATTTGCTTTGGACCTATGTGAAAGAGGAGGTTAAACTAGGGGGTTAAACTAGATTCTCTTTTAGTCTTTTCTTGACTGTGATCATCTATGAGACTTTAATGTGTAACCATGGAAGGTCAGGTTATCTGTGTGGGTGAGAAATTTTTACAGTTATGCAGCAATTGTCTTGGATGATCTTAATTCTGTTTTTATTGTTATAAAAGCAGATCTCAATCTCTCTCCATCCTGCCACTTTCTCCTCTTCTCCATCAACCCTGACCAAGGTCATCTTGCTCTTTTGGGAAGCCTCAAACCTTCTGCCACTGGTTTAATGGTTGCTGTAAGCAAAAGGTGAGTTATGAATGTGAAGTGTGTCAGCTACTAAAAGCCTGTAAATTAGTGTTTCCTTCCCCTCTCTGTCATGCAGCATACTTTTATAAAGAAATAACTTATCCTTGCAAAAGGGCTGACCTGTCACAAATCTGCTTGGCTGCAGCAGGCCTAGCACCCCTTCATCATGAACCCCTGAGAGTAGATGCCCTGTCTGTCCCACGTGGGGTTCTCTCAGGGTCCCATGACATATTACAGCTTCTCCAAAGTCAAGGGAGGTTTTGAAAGGGCAGGTTACTCTTGATTTGAAAACTGATCTCAATTTTGTTCCACAGAATACTGGCATGCTTGCACTTAGAAACCTTGAATCTCCACACTTCCATCCTCTTTTTACCCCTGCCTTTCACATCAGCTTCACTTTGGGGCCCTAAGAGTCTGTATACTCTCCCTGGAAGTTCTGAGGGACATGTCTGCTCTTAGCACTTTGGGTCATTTTGTCCCCTTTGTAGGAGATACTCTGCAAGTCATTTGCACTCCAAACTGTGACTTCAGTTTATGGCAGGATGATATTTTATCTCTAGTAAAGAAATTTCAGGAATTACTAAAAGAGGATAATATTACTTGCAAAGAACAGGATTTGGGGACAAGAACACTGATTATTTAAGGAATGACTAGCTAGCACACCATTGTCTCTAGTCATATAAAAGTATAGAGAACTTTACACAAGGTTTTGGAATTTTCCAAGCATTGTCATTATTTTTTCTCTTCTTTTTCTTCTTTTTTTTCCCTTTGAGATGGGGAATTGCTCTGTTACCCAGGCTGAAGTGTAGTGGTGCAATCATGGCTTACTGCAGCCTCAAACTCCTAGGTTCAAGCAATCCTGTCACCTCAGCCTCCACAATAGCTGGGACTATGGACACGCATCACAATGCCCAGTTATTTCTTTTTTATTTTTTGGTAGAGATGAGGTCTCACTATGCTGCCCAGGCTTGTCTTGAACTCCTGGGCTCCAGTGATCCTCCTGCTTTGGCTTCCCAAAGTGTTGGGATTACAGGTGTGAACCAATGTTCCATGCGCTAATCATTTTCTCAATTTAATCTCACAACATCTTTGTATTTCTTGAGAAATGCTTGACAAATTTTGCTTCCTCTATTTCACAGATTAATGAACTGAGGCCCAGGGAGGTGAATTTCTTTGCCCTTCGCGACTTACCTTGTAAGTGGTAGATACACACATTTCAACATAATCCCCGGTCTTCAACTCTCTAGCTGGTGCTCTTTATTTCTACAGCTTGGCATATTTAACTAACTTTTCCAAACTATATGTTACTTTGTGCCCTTGAGCTGACTGTCCCCTACATGATTAGTCTAAGCACAAGGAAAGTAGGAATTGATCATGCCGGCAGCAAAGATCCTAAGCTTTTCCCCTGATATGGGGGAATGTTTGTGTTCCTGGAGTCAGGATTCAGCATTAAAGTACTTAATACTTTTATAGGGAGATCTCAGAGCATTTTCAACACAAGGGTAGACTTCTCTGTAGGTAAAAGAGACAATAAAGTGAGACATGAGAAACCATTGCTCTGGGCAAGTTGCTGAAGTCCATCAGTGAAATTAGAGGCCTTTAAAAAGAGTAAGGACAATCTCACAAAGGCTTCAGGGTGTACTATTAGCAGTGCTGGGAGTGATGGAAGGGCTCCCAGCACCAGGCATGTAAGTTGTGGACAGTTTCACCAATAGCAAACCACTCTTAACTCTTAGGCCAAATGGTGATTCTATACATGTTTTCCAGAAGACACAGCACAGCAAGTCAGTGGGGCTCTAAGAGAATCTACCCTGACATGGTTAAGGCTGAAAGTACATTAGCATCTTCTGATCTACTTTTGTTATTAAACAAATGCTAGTAGCTACTTTTTGAACAGCTGCCAATCTTTGCCCTGAATCGGAGCTACCATATGTCTGCCGCATCCACTTGCAAGGACTTAACACTGGGTCTCATTTTTTTTTTTTTCATAAAAGCATACTGGAATGCCTGTTTAAAATGATCTGGGAACCCATTTCCACAAATTCTTATTAATTTTTACTCCACGTTTTTAACAAGTGGCCCAGATTATTTTCATGCAGACTGTTCATATTCTACATATTATAAAATGTGCTTTTCCTTATTGACCTTGAACAGGGGTAATATATTAGGGAAGGGATTGAGAAGTGAAGCTTGTTAAACACATGAAGTAATACAGGGAGAATGCAGGGGTTCTTCCCCTAAGGCCAGGTGGTCTCAATTTTGAGTGCATGTTTAGAATTATCTAGTGGCTTCTAAACTATGCTCATGTCCAAGCCCAAACCAAAAGAATTGAATCTTGAATGTGTTTCACCTACATATTGGTGTTTTCTAAAGATCTTATTCCAAGTGATTGAAAAGTCGGGGGAAAACCACCAGAGTCTAGATGATGGCCTCATCCACGTAGATGTGTGCCTAATTCGCAAGCACAGGGATCACTTCCGTGAATATAAATGCATTTTTTTTTTTTTTTTTTTTTTTCACAGAGGCCAGATGAGCACATTTCAGTGCTGGCTACAGTCTAGCACAATGAAGTGACTTTGAGCTCTGGGGACAGTTGTTGACACCATCTTGTTTTGACCTTCTTTAACAAATTTCATTACCTGTGATTAATGGAGCTGCTTCTGTAACTCAGAGGACTTCAGATACACAGACCCCACAGACTCAACGGTGAGCCCAAACTTTCCTGATCTTCTCTCTGCACATAAAAAATGAACCCCTTTACAGTACCATCAGTAGGGGTCTTTGTCTTTTCACTTCTTGGGAAAATAGAGCAGCAGTGGCATCTTTATCCCTTGCCTTCTCCTCTGAGCTTGTTGAAGCAGAACCATCACGGCAAAAGGTCCATGTGCCAGAGGACTGTTCTTTCACCTTTCATTTAAATGAATCTGTCTTTTCTAATAATAAAAAATATATCCTAATTATTTTTGAAGTAAGATCAATCTGACAAAAAAAAGTAATACCATTGAAATTTCCCTCCAAATCCCATCCTTTTATCATTATGTGAATAGCCGTCTAAGTATCTTTCCTTCTGTATACATAAAACAGAAGCATATTCAAAATGCATGCGAAACAAATCTGATCACATCAGAGCAAAGCTTGGCATTTAGTCATTGCTCAATAAACATTTGTGGCACTCATGACTACATTTACATAGTTATTTGTAACCTGTTTCTCCACTTATTAAAAATTCTTAAATACCTTTTCACCTTTACATATAGATGTGCCTCATTTAAAAAATATATAAAATCAACTGAATTGTTTTGTCATGGTTTATTCAACTAGTTTTCTAACTGAGTTACATTTAGGTTGCTGCCAGCTTGTCAACATAGGGTCTATATATTGTAAGTCTGATCTATGTTGCCAAGCTACCCTTCAGAAATGGCACCCTCGCGTATATTCCCACCAATGTGCCCTGCAATTTTAAATGCTTTCTGTTCCATTAGGAAGCAGGCCCAATTGTTTAGAACATAAGTGGATGTTAAAAGCAATATCTCTCCTCTTAACTCATCCCTTTAAGACAAAAACTCAGAAGGGTTCCACAGGAAGTTATTATAACTTTTCAGGTTCAGTGTCCCTATAGAATCTAGAGAGTAAGGAAACTAAAGCCCTAGGCATCTGGGGACATCATGTTTTTTAAAAATTTGTTTCCACTGCTCTGAGTCATCTTTTTTTTTTTAAACTTTAAGTTCTAGGGTACATGTGCACAATGTGCAGGTTTGTTACATATGTATACTTGTGCCATGTTGGTGTGCTGCACCCATCAACTCGTCAGTAACCATCCACTCGTCATTTGCATTAGGTATAACTCCCAGTGCCATCCCTCCCCACTCCCCCTTCCCCATAATAGGCCCCGGTGTGTGATGTTCCCCTTCCAGAGTCCAAGTGACCTCATTGTTCAATTCCCACCTATGAGTGAGAACATGCGGTGTTTGGTTTTCTGTTCTTGCGATAGTTTGCTGAGAATGATGGTTTCCAGCTGCATTCATGTCCCTACAAAGGACACAAATTCATCTTTTTTTATTGCTGCATAGTATTCCATCGTGTATATGTGCCACATTTTCTTAATCCAGTCTGTCACTGATGGACATTTGGGTTGATTCCAAGTCTTTGCTATTGTGAATAGTGCTGCAGTAAACGTACATGTGCATGTGTCTTTATAACAGCATGATTTATAATCCTTTGGGTATATACCCAGTAATGGGATGGCTGGGTCATATGGTATTTCTAGTTCTAGATCCTTGAGGAATCACTATACTGTTTTCCATAACGGTTGAACTACTTTACAATCCCACCAACAGTGTAAAAGTGTTCCTATTTCTCCACATCCTCTCCAACACCTGTTGTTTCCTGACTTTTTAATGATTGCCATTCTAACTGGTGTGAGATGGTATCTCATTGTGGTTTTGATTTGCATTTCTCTGATGGCCAGTGATGACAAGCATTTTTTCATGTGCCTGTTGGCTGTATGAATGTCTTCTTTTGAGAAATGTCTATTCATATCCTTTGCCCACTTTTTGATGGGGTTGTTTGTTTTTTTCTCGTACATTTGTTTGAGTTCTTTGTGGTTCTGGATATTAGCCCTTTGTCAGATGAGTAGATTGCAAAAATTTTCTTTCATTCTGTAGGTTGCCTGTTCACTCTGATGGTAGTTTCTTTTGCTGTGCAGAAGCTCTTTAGTTTAATTAGATCTCATTTGTCAATTTTGGCTTTTGTTGCCATTGCTTTTGGTGTTTTAGAGATGAAGTCCTTGCCCATGCCTATGTCCTGAATGGTATTACCTAGGTTTTCTTCTAGGGTTTTTATGGTATTAGGTCTAACATTTAAGTCTCTAATCCATCTTGAATTAATTTTCATATAAGGAGTAAGGAAAGGATCCAGTGTCAGCTTTCTACTTATGGCTAGCCAATTTTTCAAGCACTATTTATTAAATAGGGAATCCTTTCCCCATTTCTTGTTTTTGTCAGGGTTGTCAAAGATCAGATGGTTGTAGATGTGTGGTATTATTTCTGAGGGCTCTGTTCTGTTCCATTGGTCTATATCTCTGTTTTGGTACCAGTACAATGCTGTTTTTGTTACTGTAGCCTTGTAGTATAGTTTGAAGTCAGGTAGCGCGATGCCTCCAGCTTTGTTCTTTTGACTTACGATTGTCTTGGCAATGCGGGCTCTTTTTTGGTTCCATATGAACTTTAAAGCAGCTTTTCCCAATTCTGTAAAGAAAGTCATTGGTAGCTTAATGGGGATGGCATTGAATCTATAGATTACCTTGGGCAGTATGGCCATTTTCACGATATTGATTCTTCCTATCCATGAGCATGAAATATTCTTCCATTTGTTTGTGTCCTCTTTTATTTCACTGAGCAGTGGTTTGTAGTTCTCCTTGAAGAGGTCCTTTACATCCTGTGTAAGTTGGATTCCTAGGTATTTTATTCTCCTTGAAGCAATTGTGAATGGAAGTTCATTCCTGATTTGGCTCTCTGTTTGTCTGTTGCTGGTGTATAAGAATGCTTGTGGTTTTTGCACATTGATTTTGTATCCTGAGACTTTGCTGAAGTTGCTTATCAGCAAGGAGATTCTGGGCTGAGATGATGGGGTTTTCTAAAAATATAATCATGTCATCTGCAAACAGGGACAATTTGACTTTTTCTCTTCCTAACTGAATACCCTTTATTTCTTTCTCTTGCATGATTGCCCTAGCCAGAACTTCCAACACTATGTTGAATAGGAGTGGTGAGAGAGAGCATCCCTGTCTTGTGCCAGTTTTCAAAGGGAATGCTTCCAGTTTTTGCCCATTCAGTATGATATTGGCTGTGGGTTTCTCATAAATAGCTCTTATTATTTTGAGATACATTCCATCAATACCAAATTTATTGAGAGTGTTTAGCATGAAAGGCTGTTGAATTTTGTCAAAGGCCTTTTCTGCATCTATTGAGATAATCATGTGGTTTTTGCCTTTTGGTTGTTTATATGCTGGATTACATTTATCGATTTCCATATGTTGAACCAGTCTTGCATCCCAGGGATGAAGCTCGCTTGATCATGGTGGATAAGCTTTTTGATGTGCTGCCGGATTTGGTTTGCCAGTATTTTATTGAGGATTTTTGCATCGATGTTCATCAGGGATATTGGTCTAAAATTCTCTTTTTTTGTTGTGTCTCTCCCAGGCTTTGGTATCAAGATGATGTTGGCCTCATAAAACGAGTTAGGGAGGATTCCCTCTTTTTCTATTGACTGGAATAGTTTCAGAAGCAATGGTACCAGCTCCTCCTTGTACCTCTGGTAGAATTCGGCTGTGAGTCCGTCTGGTCCTGGACTTTTTTTGGTAGGTAGGCTATTAATTATTGCCTCAATTTCAGAGCCTGCTATTGGTCTATTCAGGGATTCAATTTCTTCCTGGTTTAGTCTTGGGAGAGTGTAAATGTCCAGGAAATTATCCATTTCTTCTAGGTTTTCTAGTTTATTTGCGTAGAGGTGTTTATAGTATTCTCTGATGGTAGTTTGCATTTCTGTGGGGTCACTGGTGATATCCCCTTTATCCTTTTTTATTGTGTCTATTTGATTCTTCTATCTTTTCTTCTTTATTAGTCTTGCTAGCAGTCTATCAATTTTGTTGATCTTTTCCAAAAACCAGCTCCTGGATTCATTGATTTTTTGGAGGGTTTTTTGTGTCTCTATCTCCTTCAGTTCTGCTCTGATCTTAGTTATTTTTGCCTTCTGCTAGCTTTTGAATGTGTTTGCTCTTGATTCTCTAGTTCTTTTAATTGTGATGTTAGAGTGTCAATTTTAGATCTTTCCAGCTTTCTCTTGTGGGCATTTAGTGCTATAAATTTCCCTCTACACACTGCTTTAAATGTGTCCCAGAGATTTTGGTATGTTGTATCTTTGTTCTCATTGGTTTCAAAGAACATCTTTATTTCTGCCTTCATTTTGATATATACCCAGTAGTCATTCAGGAGCAGGTTGTTCAGTTTCCATGTAGTTGAGTGATTTTGATTGATTTTCTTAGTCCTGAGTTCTAGTTTGATTGCACTGTGGTCTGGGAGACAGTTTGTTATAATTTCTGTTCTTGTACATTTGCTGAGGAGTGCTTTACTTCCAACTATGTGGTCAGTTTTGGAATAAGTGTGATGTGGTGCTGAGAGGAATGTATATTCTATTGATTTGGGGTGGAGAGTTCTGTAGATGTCTATTAGGTCTGCTTGGTGCAGAGTTGAGTTCAATTCCTGGATATCCTTGTTAACTTTCTGTCTCATTGATCTGTCTAATGTTGACAGTGGGGTGTTGAAGTCTCCCATTATTATTGTATGGAGTCTAAGTCTCTTTGTAAGTCTCTAATGACTTGCTTTATGAATCTGGGTGCTCCTGTATTGGGCACATATATATTTAGAATAGTTAGCTCTTCCTGTTGAATTGATCCCTTTACCATTATGTAATGGCCTTCTTTGTCTCTTTTGATCTTTGATGGTTTAAAGTCTGTTTTATCAGAGACTAGGATTGCAACCCCTGCTTTTTTTGTTCTTTGTTCTCCATTTGCTTGGTAGATCTTCCTCCATCCCTTTATTTTGAGCCTATGTGTATCTCTGCATGTGAGATGGGTCTCCTGAATACAGCAAACTGATGGGTCTTGACTCTTTATCCAATTTGCCAGTCTGTGTTTTTTAATTGGACCATTTAGTCCATTTATGTTTAAGGTTAATATTGTTATGTGTGAACTTGGTTCTGTCATTGTGATATTAGCTGATTATTTTGCTTGTTAGTTGATGCAGCTTCTTCCTAGCATTGATGGTCTTTACATTTTGACATGTTTTTGCAATGGCTGGTACCTGTTGTTCCTTTCCATGTTAGTGCTTCCTTCAGGGTCTCTTGTAGGGCAGGCCTGGTGGTGACAAAATCTCTAAGCATTTGCTTGTCTGTAAAGGATTTTATTTCTCTTTCACTGATGAAACTTAGTTTGGCTGGATATGAAATTCTAGGTTGAAAATTCTTTTCTTTAAGAATGTTGAATATTGGCCCCCACTTTCTTCTGGCTTGGAAAGTTTCTGCTGAGAGATCTGCTGTTAGTCTGATGGGATTCCCTTTGTGGGTAACCCGACCTTTCTCTCTGGCTGCCCTTAACATTTTTTTCCTTCATTTCGACTTTGGTGAATCTGACAATTATGTGTCTTGGAGGTGCTCTTCTCAAGGAGTATCTTTGTGGCGTTCTCTGTATTTCCTGAATTTGAATGTTGGCCTGCCTTACTAGGTTGGGGAAGTTCTCCTGGATGACATCCTGAAGCATCTTTTCCAACTTGGTTCCATTTCCCCCCTCACTTTCAGGCACACCAATCAGACGTAGATTTGGTCTTTTTATATAATTTCATATTTCTTGGAGGCTTTGTTCATTTCTTTTTCCTTTATTTTCTCTAGACTTCTCTTCTCACTTTATTTCATTCATTTGATCTTCAATCATTGAAACTCTTTCTTCCAGTTGATCGAGTCGGTTACTGAAGCTTGTACATTTGTCACGTATTTCTCGTGTCATCGTTTTTATCTCTATCAGTTTGTGTATGGCCTTCTCTGCATTGATTATTCTAGTTATCCATTCTTCCATTCTTTTTTCAAGATTTTTAGTTTATTGGCACTGAGTACGTAGTTCCTCCTTTAGCTCTGAGAAATTTTATCGACTGAAGCCTTCTTCTCTCAACTTATCAAAGTCATTCTCCGTCCATCTTTGATCTGTTGCTGGCGATGAGCTGTGTTCCTTTGTAGGGGGAGATGCACTCTGATTTTTTGAATTTTTTGAATTTCCAGCTTTTCTGCCCTGCTTTCCCCCCATCTTTGTGGTTTTATCTGCCTTTGGTCTTTGATGCTGGTGATGTACTGATGGAGTTTTGGTGTGGGTGTACTTTCTATTTGTTAGTTTTCCTTCTAACAGTCAGGACCCTCAGCTGTAGGTCTGTTGGAGATTGCTTGAGGTCCACTCCTGACCCTGTTTGCCTGGGTATCAGCAGTGGAGGCTGCAGAAGATAGAATGTTGCTGTACAGCAAGTGTTGCTGTCTGATTCTTGCTCTGGAAGCTTCGTCTCAGGGGTGTACCCCACCGTGTGAGGTGTGAGATGTCAGTCTGCACCTAGTGGGGGATGTCTCCCAGTTAGGCTACTCAGGGGTCAGGGACCCACTTGAGCAGGCAGACTGTCCCTTCTCAGATCTCAACCTCCATGCTGGGAGATCCACTGCTCTCTTCATAGCTGGCAGACAGGGTCATTAACATCTGCAGAGGTTTCTGTTGCCTTTTTTTTCTTTTTGCTATGCCCTGTCTCCAGAGGTGGAGTCTACAGAGACAGGCAGGCCTCCTTGAGTAGCGATGGGCTCCACCCAGTTCCAGCTTCCTGGAGGCTTTGTTTACCTATTTAAGTCTCAGCAATGGCAGGCGCCCCTCCCCCAGCCTCACTGCTGCCTTGCAGTTAGATCTCAGACTGCTGTGCTAGCAATGAGGGAGACTCCATGGGCGTGAGATCCTTCCGGCCAGGTGTGGGATATAATCTCCTGGTGTGCCATTTGCTAAGACCTTTGGTAAAGCACAGTATTAGGGTGGGAGTTACCCGATTTTCCAGGTGTCGTGTGTCTCAGTTTCTAAAGGGATTTCCTTCCCCCTTGCATTTCCCAGGTGAGGCGATGCCTCGCCCTGCTTCAGCTCTCACTGGTTGGGCTGCACCAACTGACCGGTACCAATTGTCTGGCACTCCACAGTGAGATGAACCCAGTACCTCAGTTGAAAATGCAGAAATCACCCATCTTCTGTGTCGCTCGCGCTGGGAGCTGGAGGCTGGAGCTGTTCTTATTCGGCCATCTTGCTCACACCCCCGCTCTGAGTCATCTTTAATTAACTATATGACTGAAGAAAATGGTGCTTTAGTAGAGAGAAGGGTAACTTACATTTTGAATCTAATTATTACGTGCATTCGATGATAGTTTGAATCTGAATAGAAAGGAGAGGGAATCTACCAGATAGCTATTTGACCCTGAGTAACATACTTAAACCTGGAAATAATTCAAGCATAAGAGCAGCAATCATTGTCAGCAGGGCCTTAATATAGAAATATTCCATAGTAAAGCTCTCTGCTCTTGTAGTCTTCAGCTATTGTGGTGTAGTCGTAGAGAATTAATTTCCACAGTACACTGACCCGAGTTCATGCTCCTTTTTTCTAAGCCTCTTTTCTGTTAGATCTTGAGTAATTTGCTGAAATATTTTAGTCCTTTGTTTCCTTATCAAGAAAATCTAGTAGTACTTCATAAAATCTTCAATTTTGCTTTTCAGTATATATCCAGAGGAGATGAAATTAGTATCTCAAAGAGTTATCTGCACTCCCCTGTGCATTAGGGTATTATTCACAATGGCCAAGATATGGAAGCAACTTAAGTGACAAGTGACCATCAATGGAAGAATGGATAAAGAGTGGTAGTAATAATATACAATGAAATATTATTCAGCCATTAAAAAGAAAGAAATCCTGGTATTTTTGACAATATGGACCTGAAGGATATTATGCTAAGTGAAATAAGCTACAGAAAAAATTACTGCATGATCTCATTTATACATAGTATCTAAAAAAGTTGGACTCATAGAAGCCAAGAGTAGGATGGTGGTTGTGGGGGCTTAGGGGTGGGAAAAAATTGGAGGATACTGGTCAAAGCATAGAAATGTTTAGTTATAAGATGGACAAGTTCTGGTAATCGAATGCACAGCACAAGTGGTGATGGATGTGTTAATGAATTTGATTATTGTAATCATTATACAATAGAGATTATTGTATTGTATAATGATTATTATTGTATTGTATAATGAGTATTGTAAACATTATACAATAGACAGAGAGAACATAAGTGGATACTATACAGTGTATACATATATAAAATCATTGTGTTATACACCTTTGACAATTATATATTTAAAATAAAAATAATATAAAAAAACTATGGATTTTCTATATATTAAGGCAATTAAGATTTATCTTGAAGAAATAAAATAACCCTTAAAAGTTTGTTTCAAAGATTTGATTATTTGAGGCATATTAAACCCTAGGAGAGTATTGGACAAATACCAAAGCTATCAATAAATGGGAGGCATTGAAATTTATCTGTTAAGTAATGTAGATACAAGGGCAATGCACGTGGAGTTAGAAGGGCTGATTTGGAGTCAGTTTTCACAACTTACTAGATATGTGGCAAATCACTCTGCTGACAGCCAAGCAGAATTTAAAAAATTAAAATTAAAAAAATAAAGCAAACTCTGAATGTTTATTTTTCTTCCTCTGTAAATTGACACTCATTGAATACACTCTGTCCACTTCCAGATAATTTTAATTTTGGAGGTTCAGATCTGAAATACATAAGATATGCAAAAATCTGTTATACCTATAAATCTCCATGGGAATGTGAAACATTTGGAACTGTATTTCCAATATTATTATCGATGGTACCTTCTAGCTATATGTTTCCAGGATTCCCTGGTTTTAAGATGTCACAGGAGGATGGAAAGTGTAGGCTAATCAGTGTTCACGTATCTGTGACACATGTCTGCACTGGCAAGAGAGGGGGTTAACAGGGTATCATAGCATCTAGAGGTGAAGCCGAGCCTGGGGTCCTGCCACTTTTCTACTGTGTGAATATCAACAACCATCTTAGCTTCCTCAGTCTATATTTCTTCAGGTGGAAAAAAAAAAGTGATTCTGGCAAATGTATTCATAGTTCTCTATAAAATTAGCATGATCACCAGCATAGAGTAAGCACTAAGAAGCTACCATTTACTGACCATAAACTGGGTTTCAGTCACTAAGTTAAGTACTTGGTGCATTCGCCCATTTAATAACTCAAAACACTCAGTGAGGTAGGTTATATTTCTATTTGTCCCATTTTCAGATGAGATTTGTGAGGCTCACAGAAGATAAATGACATAGGTCAGTTCATAAAGTTGCTGAGTAGACAGATAGAAAACTAATACCAGGTCAATCTGACATTTAAGTTATGGATTTTAGCCACTTCACTTCTAAACAATGTTTGTAAATGTAAATCCTCCTTCAACCATCCACTTGTAAAGTAGAGCCTGTTTCAGAGTATTGTTACCTGTGTTCCTTTCCCATGCCGTAAACAGTGCAATCAATATGTGTGTGTATGTATATATGTGTATATAAACATATATACACAGACATACACGTTTGACAAGCCTATACACACGCTATTTCAGGCAATAAACAGCAATTTTGTGTGAATCTAAAATTGGGGCATAACATTTATTACCTAGAAATGGGTACTCCCAATAAGAGTCATCAGACTGTGCAAAGAGCTGACAAGATTCTGAAACCTACTTTAGATGATGATGACAATGATAACTATGATTCAATAATGATTTCAATCGAAGAACTACTCCAAGAGTTCCTAGCTCAGGCCTTGCTAAAATAATTCTCCATAAATATTTACTGATTCGAAAACTAAATCTTATATCTCGGAGTGCATTTAAGACCACCAAGTTTAAAGGCAGAGGAATTACCAAAATGGTCCCTCAAAAAGATTTATGATTTTTGATGATTTACAAAGTCCTTATCTCATTTGTTTTCCCTCTTAATAATTATTGTACTTCTATGAACTAAAAGGTAGCTTGTTGTGTTTGGCGATGGAGATGGAGAAGAGTAGTGCACTTGGACATTAGCGAGAAAATTGATTTGAATAATGAAAAAAATCAATTCTAGAAATTTTAAAAGTTCTTAAGTGGTTTTCAGGTAAGGAAAGCAAAATAAATTCACTAAAATACCTCAAGGTTGATGTATACATATAATTAGCCTTCAAAATTCTAGAAACAACATTTTACTCAAATCCCCTTATTTAAGTTTCCTGTAAGGCACTTAAAGACCTTTGAGTGATAGCTTTTTGGACTCTGGGATGTTGGATCTGAATACAGGATGCAGAGTTAAGCTTGCCCACTCATGTGCAAGATGGGAAAAAAAAGAGAGAGAGAGAAAATAATATTCTCATGACTTTTTTTTTTTAGCCAGGCAATACAGAAATATGAGTCATTTAATATCTATCTCTATTTCAATATTGTGTTTGAGAACACAAAGATGACTTTTGGTAGGAAATGACCCAGGAAAATAATAACTGACCCATTCATGGGTTGTGAAGAAAACAAAAACTGTCTGGACATGATTTTTCCTCCCATTTCTGATATGGAACTTGGGGCAGGTACCATATTTTTTCCTTCATTATTTAGAAAATAAATCCTTTGGTCATTTTCACTTTCAGAGTCTCTTTTCTGTAATTAAAATCTCCATCCCACTGTGATAATCTTTAAACTGCCAACTCGGAGCTAAATTAGAGCTTCTCTCCCTGCAGGTTAACAGTTCTTTTAGCCTACATACTTGTAGTGGGCAAGGCAATTATGGTCAGCCAATTCTCCCTCTCCTTGCTCCATCTCTTCTCCCCCTTGAACACCTTGGGTTTTTTCTCCCCCCTTCTACGGTAGAGCTCAGGGAAGGAGGAGAAGAACGAAAGAAGTCTTTAGTGGCCATTGTAATCTGCACCTGGCTCATCCTGAAATTTGTCTCTTTGTTTCATAGGGAGTTTCATGTCTTCTAACTGGAACTTCCTTTCACAGGAAATATCTTTCCTACCACCAACCCGTGGTCAGGTGTTGGAGGGACTGAGAGGGGATAGGTGTACACACACATTCAAACTCTCTTCAATAAAATCATTTTAGGGTCTCCTTAGGCTCTCATAGAAGCTGGAGTTTGTATCACTAGCTAGCTAAATTGGGTTCACAATCATTTAGCATTCTCTATAAATGGTCTACTACCTCTCTTGGAAATGTGGGAATTCTGGGAACCTATAGATAGGTGCTGATTCTTGGCTGCTAAACGTGGTTATGTTGTGAGTGCTTTAAAGATAAGTTATAGTCTATTATTCTAAGGCTTGTAAATTGATTTTAAGGAGGTCATTTAGGTCATCATTCTACTTATTTGTGTTTATGATCTGTTTTGAGAAAGTGATGAAAACTATGGATCCATACCCTGGAGAAGCAAACATAAACACTTTGTTTTTCAGAAATTTTGGGGGGTAGGATACGTAATACAATGGCTTCCCAAATTCCATCTATAGCTTCTATTCATGGACTTTGAGTCAATGAAATCTCTGAATGGGCGGCTTTTCTGTCCTTTCAGTCTTTTTCTCTCCCTTCCTTCTCTTCCCTCTCTCTCTCTCCCTTTCTCCCTCCCTTCCTCCCTCCCTTTCTTCCTTCCTTCCTTCCTTCCTTCCTTCCTTCCTTCCTTCCTTCCTT
>NC_045447.1:21100740-21108555 GCF_002776525.5 Piliocolobus tephrosceles | reverse complement strand
CTTCCTTCCTTCCTTCCTTCCTTCCTTCCTTCCTTCCTTCCTTCCTTCCTTCCTTCCTTCCCTCTTTCCTTCCTTTTTTCATAATTTAGTCAAAGAACCACTAATTAGAGTTAAGTGAGGAAGCCTTGTATGGCTTATCAGTGGCATCTGGGCAGAGGGCAAGAGCCCAAGTGAGAAAGGTGGCCTCATGAGGCAATGACATACTAGGTCTGGGATAGATTTAAAAAAAAACTATTTGAACATAATTATGAGCAATTTTGTTAATGCTAGAAAGGGAGTTATAAATGGGGGAAAGTTGTATTAAATTCTGAGGTGTTAGGTTGGAATTAGTGGAATCAATAACAACCTGTAATATTAGTTACCTATTATTGCTGTAACAAATTGTCATAATTTTCATGTTTTAAAACAACACAAATTTATATTACATTACACTTCCATAAGTCAGAAGTCCTATGTGTGTCTCACTGAGCAAAAAGTAAGATGTTGGCAGAACTATTTCTTTTTTCTAGTGGCTCCAGGAGATAATCCCTTCTCTTATCTTTGTTCAATGTGTAGATACCACCCATATTCCTTGGCTTATGGCCCCATCCTCTCTTTTCGAAGTCAGCATCTGTGGCTCAAGTCTTTACATTGCATTACTCTGACCTTCTGTTGTAGTCACACTTCATTCTGACTCACTTTTTCTACATCCCTTTTCCATTTTTAAGGATCATTCTTATTACTTTGGGCACACCTGGATAATCTAAATCAAACTCCTTATCTTAAGGTCAGCCAATTAGCAATCTTGATTCCATGTGCAATCTTAATTTATTTTTGCCATGTAGCCTAACAGATTCATAGACCATGTTTGGGAGGGTATTATTTCATGCAGCCATATTTGGGAGGGCATTATTCTCTCTACCACACTTACAATATTCAATGTATAGCTGAATATGTAGAAAGAGAGAGGTGGAGATAAATGTATACAGGTATTCTCTAACTCTTCACTGAGAGGGTCTGGGGACAGCAACATGCCACATCTCCTGGGGTTGGGCAAAGGGAAAAGTTAAACTGGCATGAAGACCCATTGAAGCCCTCAACTGACACTTTGAAAAACTGGAGCTGGGATGGCAATTCATAGTATCCCTGATTTGAGCAAAGAGACCAAGATAGGAAAAGAAAAAAAAAAATGAAGGCAGAGAGACAGAGAGAGCAAGGGGGGCGGGGGGGAAGGGAGGGAGAAGAGAGAAGGAGAAGAGGAAGGGAGGGAGGGAGAAAAAAAGAGAGAATTAACTATTCTCTCCACTATTTAACCTGATATTCAAAATGACTAGTTTATTTTGGGGCAGCTCTTCAGGTACATTAAAGTACAATGTTAAAGAGAAGGCACTGATGAAATATGAAAGTATTTGGTAATAGTGTTTGATTTGTGTGCCACGCTCATCCCCCATGCTATAGATGGAAGAGTAATTACAGCCCATTACCAAATTACTTGCAGTTATCCCTTGATCTTGTAGTTAATACAGTGAACTCTCATTTCCATGAATATTATTAGCATATCTCCCATCACATTATGATCTTTTTAAGAAGTGGCTGTTGCCTACTTAAAGGATATCAACTTGGAATATTTTCTATCTTCCTTGAAGCCATTCCTGAGCATAATTTAACTTTTATAACTAGTGGCAGATTCAGAAAAAGGAAGATGCAAAGAAGAGGAGTGAGAGCTGTTAAACAATAAGATTTTGAGGGTAGAAAATGACTTTTATTTATCTTCAAATTCACAGAACCCAGCATAACACTTGGCAGGCATTTGATGCATTATATTTGTCATCTTCACCTCAAAATCTCACTGACATCTCACCCTTTCTCTTCAGTACTAAATTCATTACTTTTGTGACTCCAAAACCTTCTCTTCTTTATAAGGGCACTACCATCAACCCATTTATTGAAGACCAAATTCTGGAAGTCATCCTCAGAATTATTTTTCTTTAACAGCTATCTACTACCATATCCCATGAGTTCAAATTCCTTAATAACCTTTACATCCATTCATTTCTTCCCATTTCCCCATATATAAGCTTAGTCCATGCAACTAACATTTTATACTTGCTCAACCACAATACTATTTCAACTACTTACCCTACTTACATATTTGTTCCCTTCAGTTTCTTGTTCATACTGTACTCAGAATCATCCCTTCATAATAAAGATGTGCTCTAGTCAATTTAGTCTCTACCATAAATCTCCCTCAGTTTCTTCTCATTATATTTCACGTGAAATCTGAACTTTTAACCATGTGATATAGTCCCAGCCTGTTTCTCCAACTTAAATCCACTCCTTGCCACACCCTTGTTCTCACCACGCCACAACACTTTGTTAGTATCCTGGGGTCCTTGAGTATAGTGTTCCTGCTCTGTGCAATGTTCTTACTCACACTCATAATGTGATGGGAGATATGCTAATAATATTCATGGAAATGAGAGTTCACTGTATTAACTACAAGATCAAGGGATAACTGCAAGTAATTTGGTAATGGGCTGTAATTACTCTTCCATCTATAGCATGGGGGATGAGCGTGACACACAAATCAAACACTATTACCAAATACTTTAATATTTCATCAGTGCCTTCTCTTTAACATTGTACTTTAATGTACCTGAGGAGCTGCCCCAAAATAAACTAGTCATTTTGAATATCAGGTTAAATAGTGGAGAGAATAGTTAATTCTCTCTTTTTTTCTCCCTCCTTCCCTTCCTCTTCTCCTTCTCTCTTCTCCCTCCCTTCCCCCCCCCCCCCCCTTCCTCTCTCTGTCTCTCTCCTTTCTTTTTTTTTTTCTTTTCCTATCTTGGTCTCTTTGCTCAAATCAGGGATACTATGAATTGCCATCCCAGCTCCAGTTTTTCAAAGTGTCAGTTGAGGGCTTCAATGGGTCTTCATGCCAGTTTAACTTTTCCCTTTGCCCAACCCCAGGAGATGTGGCATGTTGCTGTCCCCAGACCCTCTCAGTGAAGAGTTAGAGAATACCTGTATACATTTATCTCCACCTCTCTCTTTCTACATATTCAGCTATACATTGAATATTGTAAGTGTGGTAGAGAGAATAATGCCCTCCCAAATATGGCTGCATGAAATAATACCCTCCCAAACATGGTCTATGAATCTGTTAGGCTACACGGCAAAAATAAATTAAGATTGCACATGGAATCAAGATTGCTAATTGGCTGACCTAAAGTGTATACACTTTAATTCACATATATGAGACCTATTCATCCTTCAAATTTTAGATTATCAGCCATTTATTTTTCACTGGCTGCTCGAGAACTACCTCCATAGTTTGTACTATTGCAAATGAATCTTGTCTGTGGAACTTATGTTAACTCATATTAATTAATTATGCAATTTATGCTTGTTGTACCTTCTTGATTAAAATATGTTGGAAAACTGTGTTAGTCCATTCTTGGACTGTTATAAATAAATACCTGACAGTGGGTAATTTATACAGAAAAGAGGTTTAATTGTCTCATGATTTTGCAGGCTGTACAGGAAGCATGGCTGGGGAGGCCTCAGAAAACTTACATTCATGGCCGAAAGTGAAGGGAAAGTAGGTGTGTCTTATATGGCCACAGCAGGAGGAAGAGGTAGGGGAAGGTGCCACAAAGTTTTATTTATTTATTTATTTATTTATTTATTTATTTATTTATTTATTTTGAGATGGAGTCTTGCTCTGTCACCCAGGCTGGTGTGCAGTGGCATGATCTCAGCTCACTGCAACCTCTGCCTCCCAGGTTCAAGCGATTCTCCTGCCTCAGCCTCCCATGTAGCTGGGACTACAGGCGGGTGCCACCACACCTGGCTAATTTTTTGTATTTTTAGTAGAGACAGGGTTTCACCATGTTGGTCAGGCTGGTCTCGAACTCCTGACCTTGTGATCCACCTACCTCAGCCTCCCAAAGTGCTGGGATTACACGCATGAGCCAGCACACCCAGCCACCACAAACTTTTAAACAAACAAATCTTATGAGCACTCACTCACTATGATGAGGGTAGCATGGAGGGGGAAATCTGTCCCCATGATTCAATCACCTTCCACTGGGCCCCACCTTCAACATTGGAGATTATAATTTGACATGAGATTTGGGCAGGAACACAGACCCAAACCATATTACAAACAGAAGTTACATTATGTATTACTTATTCCCATTGCCTTAAAGCGTTCTTGGCCAGTGAGGTTCAATAACTATTTAATGAATGAATGAATGAACTAAAGACCACAGGAAGTCATCAGGAGACTGAGTGTGTCCTGAGGAGGTCCTGAATATGTCTCCAATTTTCTGGGTAACATTGTAAAATTACTCCCACAATCATTTAATTAGGTCAATTTGAATTTGAGGTCTGGAAATACATGGGATAATGTGAAGAAAAATCTCCCTCTCCAAATCTGCTAACATACCTGCTTCTTTTTTTTTTTTTTTTTTTTTTTTTTTTTTTTTTGATGGCGTTTTGCTCTGTCACCCAGGCTGGAGTGCAATGGTGCAATCTTGGCTCACTGCAAGCTCCGCCTCCCGGGTTCACACCATTTTCCTGCCTCAGCCTCCCGAGTAGCTGGTACTATAGGCACCAGCCACCACGCCCAGCTAATTTTTTGTATTTTTAGTAGAGACGGGGTTTCACCTTGTTGGCCTGGATGGTCTCGAACTCCTGACCTCGTGATCTGCCCGCCTCAACCTTCCAAAGTGCTGGGATTACAGGCATGAGTCACCGTGCCCGGACCTTACCTGCTTCTCTACTCACACATTATTTTGTTTTCAGTTATTATAGATAAGCTGTCCATGTTTCTATCTCAAGTCTACCCTTTCTGTCTTATACACCCAAGGATATTACTTCCTCATTGTCAGTTTTTTTTTCTGTCTACTGGACCATTCCCATAAACATACAGACAAGTTTTATGTATGGTGTTTTTTTGTTTTGTTTTGTTTTGTTTTTTTCCTCACAGGAACAACAAAAACAGCAGCAACAACAAAATCCAAAAAACCTTTCTTCCCATCATATGCTATTCAATTCCTGTTGCATTTCTCAATTACCATTAAAAAAAGAAAAATAAAACATCCTCAAGAATCTTCTATACTGGCTTGCCCAACCTCCTAACTTCATAGTTTTTCTTAAACTATTCTACTAAAATTTTATCCACCAGAAGTTGCCACAGTTATTCTTATCAAAGTTACCAATGATCTCTGCTATGTTAAATGCAACAGTAATTTCTCTTTGTTATCGGGACATAGTTGATCATGCTCTCTTCTTGATACCCATTTTCCCTTTGCATTTTGAATTATTGCTTTCTCTGGGTTTTCTATCTGTCTCACTGGTTATTTCTTTTTTAGTTTTCCCTGCTGAATCCTGCTTGTCATCATATTTAGTAAAAATTGGAGTTCTCCATGGCTTAAGTCCTTAGATATTTTCTCTGCTCTTTTTACCTAACTATGCAATTGATTGTGTTTTATAAACCCATTAAATGCCATATATATATATTCTTTATTTATTTATTTTTTTTTGAGATGGAATTTTGCTCTTGTTGCCCAGGCTGGAGTGCAATGGCACAATCTCGGCTCACCTGCAACCTCTGCCTCCCAGTTTCAAGTGATTCTCCTGCCTCAGCCTCCCGAGTAGCTGGAATTACAGGCATGTGCCACCATGCCTGGTTAATTTTGTATTTTTAGTAGAGGCAGGGTTTCTCCATGTTGGTCAGGGTAGTCTCAAACTCCCAAACTCAGGTGATCTGCCCACCTTGGCCTCCCAGAGTCCTGGAATTACAGGTATGAGCCACCGTGCTCAGCCTAAATGCCTTCTATATTTTGTCAGCTTCCAAATGTATATGTCTAATTTCAATATTTCTCATGAACTCTTTCTAGTATATTCAAGAACCTCTTCTACCTACATTTAGATGTCAGATAGCTATCTCACAATTAGCATGACCAAAACCAAACTCTTGATTTTCTCTCCCAATTCTGTTACTCCACATGTGTAATATCAATAAAGTACTCATTCTTTCAATTGGCCAAGCTCCAAATCTTAATGTCACATTTGACTCATTTTTCCTTCTTCTTGTTATCTCTCAGTTCTACTCTCAGTTTATGCACAATACAACTATTTCGTCCCAATTTGACCACCACTACCCAATAGACTCCTAATAGGTCTCCATGATTCCACTTTCACCCCAATCTCTATTTCAACAGAGCAGCCTTAGTGATACTTTTGGAAAATAACTCAAATCACAATGGCTCAAAACTATTTCATTAGCAACAAATTCAAAATATTTAGGTTGGCCTTAAATAGATCTGTGACCTCAAAACAGCCTTTCTGGTCTTATTTTGGACCCCCCTTGTTCTCATTCAGCATACTCCAGCTACACTAGCATCCATGTGATGCCTCAGATAGGTTATGGTTTCTTCCACCTCAAGGCCTGTGTACTTACCTTTGTTTTTCCTAGAATGCACTCTTCTAGGTATCTACATGATCTTCCTCTTTACTTCCTTAAGGTTCCTGATCAAATGGATTTTTAGAGAAATCTCCTATGACCACAAATATATATTTTTTGTATCTATTCTGCCCACCACTATGTCAGACGCTATGTCAGCACTTCAAATTTACTGATTTCATCATTCTCTACCCCTTAATTGTGCAATCTTTTTATTTTATTTCTTTTTACTACTGTTGGACATATGCAAAATTTTTCTACATTGTAAAGTAATTTTCTGCGGTGTAAATAGGAAGACATTCATTGTATTAAGGTTTTTGCTTACCTTAAGGTCCATCTTGGACTAGTGGCAAATGGAAAGGCTCTGTTTATGATAGTCGCTCAAGGACCCAGAAAAACAAGCATCCATCACTGGAATATCATCAATTATTGTCTCAAAAAAGACCTCTGACCCAACTCAGCCTGACAATAGTCATAAATATCTCCTAATGTGTTTATTGGCTTCATTGGTTATATTTATTTTTTCTTCTGTGAAATGCCTACTTATGCTTCTTGCCCTTTTTCTATTAGATTTGCCCACTTTTAATACCGAGTAGAAATTATTTATATGTTCTTGAGCTTAATATTTTATTAGTTACATATATTGCAAATTATCTCTTATCTGTTTCTCTAATCTTTTCATTTGGTTCAAGATATGTGTTGAAAAAATGAAAAGTTTTTAGTTTTATTAGAACTCAAATGATCACCCTTTTCTTATATAGCTAGGGCTTTTTGTAACTTGTTTATGCAAAGACTTTGCCTAGCCCATATTCTAAGAGATAATCATCTATAGTTTTTCCAAACATTTTACAGTGTAGCTTTTGAAATTTAAGCTGTTTATCTGTCTCAATTTGATATTTGTATATAAAGTGACAGAGAGGCCCAATATTTTTATTTTATACAAGAATAATTATTTTATTAGGTTCCATTTTGGGAATAATTACTTTTCTCTCCACTGATCTGATATGCCACACTTACACTGGCATTTCACATATCTGTAAATCTGTTTTAAAACAGTCCATTGGCCGGGCGCGGTGGCTCAAGCCTGTAATCCCAGCACTTTGGGAGGCCGAGACGGGCGGATCACGAGGTCAGGAGATGGAGACCATCCTGGCTAACACGGTGAAACCCCGTCTCTACTAAAAATACAAAAAACTAGCCGGGCGAGGTGGCGGGCGCCTGTAGTCCCAGCTACTCCGGAGGCTGAGGCAGGAGAATGGCGTAAACCCGGGAGGCGGAGCTTGCAGTGAGCTGAGATCTGGCCACTGCACTCCAGCTCGGGCGACAGAGCAAGACTCCGTCTCAAAAAAAAAAAAAAAAAAAAA
>NC_045447.1:21095832-21100640 GCF_002776525.5 Piliocolobus tephrosceles | reverse complement strand
AAAAAAAAAAAAAAAAAAAAAAAAAAAAAAAAAAAAAAAAAAAACACTCCATTGTATTGGTGGTCAATTTGCCTTTCTATTTCTAAATATTGTTTTAAATAATATAAGAAGTATTGATATCTAGAAGAATAAATTTTTCCTTAACTTTTTCTTGGCTTTTTAAAATTCCCATGGAGTCTTCAAAAACTTTTGTTAGACTCTTTCCAAGATATATGTCTTAATACCCTCCAATCAGATATAAATAGTTTATTTTCTATGTTTGTAGGTAGTATTTTGGGAAGACAAGTACATCTTAAAGTTATTCTTAGTGTTTATCTACCTTGCTAAATGCTTTTCATAATTAAATTGAAGCATTTGTAGAATTAATTTTGTATCTAATCATAGTGTCTGCAAATAGAGATCTCTTTCTCTGTTTTTCCCAGTCCTTATGTCTGTAATTTATTTTCTTGACTCATCACATGGGTTAGAACCTCCATTACGATCATTAATGGAGTGAATAAAAATATTTACGTCAGCATTTTTAGGTATGCCAGCAGCTCTGGTCAAATATACACAATCAAATAGAAGTTCAGAGCTTGCAGAAAAGAGAAAAAGAGAGAGAATCTCGTTAGAATGTATTTATTAAGGCAAGTCTTCATGGGAAGAGGCAAAAGATGATGTGCTATACAATGGTGTTAACCTTGGGTCGGAGTAACGTCATCCACTAATAAAATATAGCTTAGCAAAAGCCCTGTACTCTGATCAATCAGATCACCATCTCTTTCTTTCATTGGAGGAGGAACTAATCATTAGATGGACAGAGGTACCAAAGTTGAGAAGAGGCACAATAAGGTACACTCCACATGCAGAGTTTTTAAAAGTGTATTTTAAAGGCTTGAGAAATGAAAGTACTTGAGGATAATATATTAGTTTATTCTCCAGCAGATATCTCTATGAGATATTCTGAAGTTCAGGACAGCCTGCTTCATATCTCAGAAGAAGTGACACTCCATGGCTTACTGTTATTTTATGGGGCCATTCTGAAGGTCCTGCAGGCTGATCTAGAGACCTAGACTGAAAGCATCAGTTCGTTCTAAGTGCAGGGCAGAGCCACAGGATTGATGTTGTCTTTTATAGTGTTTCCAGCTTTGAGACAAGCTGTAAGACTTTTAATGGACTTAAAAGCTTGGCTCTGATAAAGTACCACTTAACACAAATTAACAGGACAGATGAATTATCTCAGAGAAACAGACTCTTACTTGGCATTTGATAGACTCAGAAGTTGAGAAACATGAACAGGGAACACTGAGGAGGAGAGGTCAGCTGAGATTAGACTCAAAGCCAGTTGTTACTGTTTAACTTGTTACTCTAATAGTAGTTCACAGACACTCACTCAACAAACACTGTGATCCTACTGTAATCAAGGAGCACTTTTCAGCCACTGAAGGTTTATTCTTTGTCTTCGTGTTGGTTACAGGCTAGTAGGAGAAATGCGGCATGTGTGTACATAATTGTATTCAACATTAAGAAGGTGCAAGTATCGGAGAAGGATTCTGGGAATATGGAAAAGGAAGCATCAGGAATCTGTCTCCCTACCTAGACAATAATTGCACTGGCAGAATCAGTCTTAGGAAACTATTTGGGAACTCTGGAAGCTATCAAAGGCTTGCAACTTCAAAGAGAAGGCATGGAAGTAAAGTGTGGTTAATTTCAGTACATTTCAGCAATTAACACAGTGGTAGTTACCCATCTCCCTCCCCAAGACCCAAGGTAGACGGCTTTACACGTGTTACTGGAACAATGTGCACATAGCCTGTGGGAGTCAGGGTGGGCAAAAAAGACCTTGTCATACAAATATGAGGGGTCTATGTTCTGATTGCTGCTTTTGACCAAAAAGTACAGATAAAGAGGTGAATGGCCACTATTGTTACACCTCGCCTTATTATTGCAAGCCTCTCCCAATCCAGCTGAAGTAACTTCCTGGGGATTTAAATGGCCACTGCCCTTCTCTCCTTTTATTTTTCTGTTTTTTTTTTTTGGTTGTTGTTGTTGTTTATTTGTTTTTTTGTTTTCGTTTTTGTCTTTGTTTTGAGAGCCACACATTAAAGACCAGGGCATTCAAAAACTATTGCTTATATGGGAAAAATTAGGAAGTAACAAGTCATGCCCAGGGAAATGTGTAGGCTCAGAAGAGACCTGAGAAGACTTTAAGTTCACATGTCAGAATAATCCTTGGCCCAGAGACAGCATACAACAGTAAGAACAATAAAAATAAATATATGAAAACGATAGCACCACCCCCAAAAATCTGAAATCTGAATTTCAGAGTTACCATATCATTAGATTCAAATGTCCACTTTTCAACAAAAAGTCTCAAGACATACAGAGAAACAGAAAAGTATGGCCCATCAAAAGAAAAAAAAAAAAAAAAAGAAATTAACAGAAATTGTTTCTGAACAAGGCCTGATGACACATCTACTAGGAAAAAAGCTTTTAAAGTAATAGTTTTTCTTTTTAAAAAAAATTTTTTTTTAGCTCTTGTAAAAGAGGTTGAGTTCTTGATTTGATTCTCCTCTTGGTTACTGTTGGTGTATAAGAGAGCTACTGTTGTATACATTAATTTTGTATCTGGAAACTTTACTGAATTCTTTTATCAGTTCTAGGAGCTTTCTGGAGGGATCCTTAGGGTTTTCAAGGTAAACGATCATATCATCAGCAAACGGTGACCATTTTGAATTCCTCTTTACCAATTTGGATGCCCTTTATTTGTTTCTCTTGAGTAATTGCCACGGCTAGGACTTCCAGTACTATGTTGAAGAGGAGTGGTGAGATTGGGCATCCTTGTCTTGTTCCAGTTCTCAAAGGCAAATAATACTTAGGAATATAATTAACCAAGGACTCAAAAGATCTCTACAAGGAAAACTACAAAACACAGCTGTTGGAAATCATAGACGACACAAACAAATGGAAACATCCCATGCTCATGAATGGGTAGAATTAATATTGTGAAAATGACCATACTGCCAAAAGCAGTCTATAAATTTAATGCAATTCCTATCAGAATACCACCATCATTCTTCACAGAATTAGGAAAAACAATCTAAAATTCATATAGAACCAAAAACGAGCCTGCATAGCCAAAGCAAGACTAAGCAAAAAGAACAAATCTTGAGGCATCACACTATCTGATTCCAAACTATACTATAAGGCCATAGTCACCAAAACAGTGTGGTACTGGTACAAAAATAGGCATATAGACCAATGGAACAGAATAGAGAACACAGAAATAAACACAAATACTTGCAGCCAACAGATCTTCAACAAAACAAATAAAAACATAAAGTGGGGAAAGAACACCCTTTTCAACAAATGGTGCTGGGATAATTGGCTAGCCACATGTAGGAGAATGAAACTGGATCCTTGTCTCTCATTTTATACAAAAATCAACTCAAGATGGATTAAGGACTTAAACCTAAGACCTGAAACTCTAAAAATTCTAGAAGATAATATTGGAAAAACCCTTATCAAAATTGACTTAGGCAAGGATTTCATGACCAAGAACCCCAAAGCAAATGCAATCAAAAGAAAGATAAACAGCTGGGATCCAATTAAACTAAAGAGTTTTGCATGGCAAAAGGAATAGTTAGCAGAGTAAGCAGACAATCCACTGAGTGGGAGAAAATCTTCACAATCTATACATCTGACAAAGTACTAATACCCAGAATCTACAATGAACTCAAACAAATCAGTAAGAATAAAACAAACAATCTCATCAAAATTTGGGCTAAGGACATGAATAGACAATTCTCAAAAGAAGATATATAAATGGCCAACAAACATATGAAAAAATGGTCACCATCACTAATGATCAGGGAAATGCAAATCAAAACGACAATGGGATACCACCTCACCCCTCCAAGAATGGTCATAATCAAAAAATCAAAAAACAGTAGATGTTAGCATGGATGTGGTGAACAGGAAACACTTTTACGCTGCTGGTGTGAATGTGAACTGGTACAGCTGCTATGAAAAATGGCGTGGAGATTATTTGAAGGACAAAAAGTAGAACCACCATTTGATCCAGCAATCCCACTACTGGGTATCTACTCAGAGGAAAATAAGTCATTATTTGAAAAAGATACTTGCACACACGTTTATAGCAGCACAACTCACAATTGTAAAATCATGGAACCAACCAAATGTCTATCAATCAACAAGTGGATAAAGAAACTGTGGTGTATATATACAATAGATTACTACACAGCCATAAAAAGGAATGAATTAACAGCATTTGCAGTGACCTGGATGAGATTGGAGACTATTATTCTAAGTGAAGTAACTCAGGAATGGAAAACCAAATATCGTATGGTCTCACTGATATGTGGGAGTTAAGCTATGAGGATGTGAAGGCATATGACTGCACTCCAGCCTGGCAGACAGAGCAAGACTCCGTCTCAAAAAAAAAAAAAAAAAAAAAAAAAAAAAAAAGAAAAAATAGTGCAATGGACTTTGGGGACTTGGAGGGGAAGAATGGGAAAGGGCGAGGGATAGAAGACTACAAATATGGTGCAGGGTATACTGGTCAGTATACCAAAATCTCACAAATCACCACTAAAGGACTTACTCATATAACCAAATACCACCTGTACCCCAATAACTTATGGAGAAGAAAGAAAGTGATAGCACTAAAGATGCACAAATAGCTAAAGAAAAACACAGAAAAAGTAAAGAAAATGATGACTGAACAAAATGGAAATAGAAAGAAGGAAAGAAAGAAAAGAAAGAAAGAAAGAAAGAAAGAAAGAAAGAAAGAAAGAAAGAAAGAAAGA
>NC_045447.1:21067050-21095822 GCF_002776525.5 Piliocolobus tephrosceles | reverse complement strand
AGAAAGAAAGAAAGAAAGAAAGAAAGAAAGAAAGAAAGAAAGAAAGAGGATCCTTATCTAACATCAGATACAAAATTAACTCAAAATGGATCAAAGACCTAAGTGTATGACCTAAAATAACAAAACTTCTAAAATAAAGCATAGGGCAAGCTCTTCACGACATTGACTTTGGCAAGGATTTCCTGGATATGACACCAAAGGCACAAGCAACAAAAGATAAGAAAAAAGAGAAACTGAAATTTATGAAAACGAGAAAAAAAAAAAAAAAAAAAAACTAGCAGCAGAGCAGAAAGACAACCCTCAGAATGGGGGGAAATATTTGTAAATTATATATCTGATAAGATATTGGTAGAGGAAGCATGAGGACTAATTGTATAATAGGTATACTGTTTCAGTTTTACAAAATGAAGAGAGTTATGAAGGTAGATGGTGGTGATGGTTGCACAATATTATGAATGTATTTAATACTACTGAACCGTACACTTAAAATGCTTAAGATGGTAAATGTTATGTGTCTTTCACTACAAAAAATATTGAACAGAATATAAGTGGTAAGTATTGGGAGAAGGTTGTGTTAAGAGAAGAATCACTCAGTTTGGAAGGGTGGAAATCAGGGAAGTTTAGCTAGAAGGTAGAATTTGAGCGTTTCTTTGAAGGAGCCATAGGATTTAGAAAATTCCCAAATTTGGTTAAGCTAAAAGCAAGACAGCTTTTAATATAGAGGCAAAGAGGTATGTTCCCCAAAGGCAGAGAGAAGAGAAAAGTCATTACATCTCTTGGGAAGGAGGTGATGGTGGTGGTGGTAGAAGGGGGATGAGTGGATCTAAAGAAGACTAAGAGATAGTTTTAAAGGAAAGATCAGATATGACATAGTTTAGATTCAGGGAAAAAGTTGAGATCAAAACAGAACAGATGTATTTATTGTCAGTAGGAGGACAAGGGAAAGAAAGAGGGAGGAAAGCTAGGTTACGCTGGCCTCACTATAATTTTTCACGGGATAGGGTTTATGGTTTGAAAAAGGACTTTTATTCTGCAGTACACCTAAATAAACAATTTAAGTATGTTTTAAATTTCATGATTCAGAAATCGTTGTTTTTAAAAATGCAAGAAATAGATAATTTTAACAAATGTGTCCCTTTGGAAGAAAATTTCCTGCTATTTCCCTCACTAACATGAGTTGATATACTAAACAGGGTTCTTTCTTTTCCTTTCAACCAGTCTTAAAATAGCTGTCTCTAATGCCCTGGGGTGGGCATCTGAGTCAGAGACAATTGAGCATGAGCAACAGTGACCTCATAATTGAAGTGTAAGGCGTGTTTTCCCAGCACACTGATGAGGCTGGGGAGAGTAAGACTGTGGTTGATTGTGGCGCAGGTGTTACTGAGCCTGATTAGTTTTAAAGTTGCACTGGCAGAAAGGGAAATTGAAAAAGATAAATGAAGTTAAGTAGAGTAAGAGAGTGAACTGGATGGACTAAGACTTATAGGCTGGGCACTTTGGACAGACTTTAGAGATTGATTACCTAGTTCGGTCTTAAGAGTTTTGGAGGACTCAGCACCAGAGATTAAATGGCAAACTTAAAGTCACAGAGCCAGTTGACCACACACTGTAAACCAAGACCCCAGGTTACAGTCTGTCCAAGTTCAGCATTCTTTCCACTCCAGGTTTTATGAGAAGAATAGGGTGGGGAAAATAAGGCCTTTTCTGGAGGCATGGACTGTGATAGGTGTACAGTCAGGGCTGGCTTCATGGGCATTCACTTTGCACTGTTGCGTGTGAGATCCCAGTTTCCAAAGAGCCTCATGCTGAGTTTAATGATCCATTGCCAATATCCTGAAATTCTTTATAATTCTGAAACAAGGGACCCCACATTTTTATTTTGCAACGAGCACCGAAAATTATGTCCCTGGTCCTGCTTGTCTTACCAATGTGCCCACAATGAATCCAGAATGCAAGCTAGTTATGAAATGGCTCTTGCACTTTACTTGCCATGAATGGTGCTCCATTCCCCTGCCGGTTAAGGAAGTGATGCAAGTTAAGGAAGTGATAAGTCTTGATATCAGTTAAAAAAGACTTGTAATATCTAATTTAAAATATCAAGGTATGGGATAGGCATTCATGGGTCAACATTATTTAGAAAAACCTTTGGGCTGAGACACCAACGATTCTCATCACTGAGACAAAGTAAATTTCTGAGCCTTAGTTTCCTTTATTTGTTATTTTATAGAACAGATAATTTTAAAAAGCAGTATAAAGTAAAACTTTACCAGTTGCAATGACAGCAATACATATTGTAAGTCACAGCATAAAATTGTGATTTAAGACAGCTCATTGTTAAGATTTCTGTGGCATTATGAAAGTGGGTGGGTAATATAGTTATTATGGATACACAACTTGCCAAAAAATCAGTTATTATCCAGTCTGTACCACATAATAGCTGTGACCATGAATTAATGACCTACCTAAGCAGTCTGAGTCTTTCTTAGTTTACTCACCTGTAAAATGGGGATAGAACTAATTACCTAGCAAGGTTATTTTAGGAAGAAATGAGTTAGTGTATATAAGTACATGGCGTGGTCCCATCTCATAGTGGAAACCTATGAAATAATAGTCATACCATTAATAGTAAACTGACACCTTTGATCTTAATTCCTCTCCCAAGTATTGGAATCCAGGTCCCTTCATTCAGTAGGCTTGTTCTTGGCCTCTGAAATATTTCTCAGACTTTCAAAGGATTGGTAACTATTTTGAGTAGGGGATGGAGAGATAAGAGGAAGCATTTGTTTCCACCAAGTGGGAGCCATCCTCTTCTCCGATCCAGGATTTTGCCCAGCAAGACCTGCTATGCATATTCACAGCATCCAACAGCTTGTTCTGTCATGCCCAAAAGATGAGTTATTGCACAGGCCTCCAACTTTCCACTCACAAGCTGTCTATTCCTATACCAAAGCCTGATTGGGACTGTGGCAGGAGGTATAGGGGGATGTTTAGGGTTGGGAGGCGGCTGGGATAGAAACAGATGGCTGTTTGGCAGAGTGATGAAAACGCTAGATATCTGTTTTAATGAATTGCCTACCTAGCAGATAAAACACTGCAATAGTGAGTCTCAGTCTTCTCTGTCAGTGATTGCAGTCTTATTTACAGAGTGTATTTGCTGCTGGTAAAGCCATGCATTTGCCACTGTCCCCTGGAATGTCATGGGGTGAAGAATGATAAGGGCAGAGAGGAAACACTTAGATAAGTAAGAAGAAATAGATTGATCAACTTCTTCCCAAGTTCATACCAATATGGAAGCTTCACCAAGCAGTCAAATTTTTCTGTGTGATCTTTGGTGAGTCACTTAACCTCTCTGGGCTTCCTTTCCTCTGTTAGGAAAATGCAGCTGGAAATCTGGTCTCCTAGCTATGTCATCTTTAAATTAATGATGAAGAGGTGAGGTTCAGATCATAATTCACTTTTGAAGAAATATAGTATGGTAACTATTAAACCCTGTTATAAAATGACCAGTAGGAAACCAAAACAATCCGATATGTAACTGTTGACCTTCAGAATCAAAATGATTTTTTATGCATTGAGGAGCTAATATTTCCACCTGTGAATTAGGAACTATTATGTGTAATAATGATTTAATGTCCTCCACTTAGCAGGAGGACAAGAAGAAACCCGCTGACATTTCCCTGCCTGCAAAAGCTAATTTGGAGTTGTATATTAATTAACTGTATCGATGCAGAACAAACCAATCAAAATTAGGAATATCAGGTTAATGCTACTCTTCCTTATTTAGTGGCTGAGGTAATTCTCTCTGGATTTGAGCATTTCTAACTATTTTACAGGCACACTAACCTTGGAATAATCATATTGTCAGTAAACACAGTTTTTCATATTCCCTACATCTCTTTTATAAATCTGAGCTTCTTTATCTGTGAAATGGGAATTGCTGAACGTATCACAAGATTATTGGAAATCAAGTGTAATGGGTGTGAAAGTACTTGGTAAATTATGAAACACCATGACAATGTTATCTAGTCATTTTATTATAATTACCTAGTTTTTAAAAATAAATTTCGAAAGAGATTGGAGCAAAGGACTAAGTTACCGTGTTAATATTTGAAGGTACGTTTTAAACATGACTTCATAACAAAGCAGAAAAACACAAATATCATATGATAAGTGAATTAATCAATCTTCTAAATGGCAGTATTGTGGCACCTGGTGAGTCTTGGTCTGTTGTGAGGAATAGTACAATTATTGTCCTAACAATAATAATTAAGGTACAAAAGTTTGTAAAAATTTACTTTTTACTATTACTTAGATCAGAGTTTATACATTATTTTGTCATTCACGTGAATTCCAATATGCTTTCTTGTGTGGGTGAGCAAGCAGCAGGTTCATAACTACTTGGTGGCAATTTCACATAACCTTGAGTAAGACTTCAAGAATGTGTTGAATGTTAACATTAAAAACACATGATGTAGTCAATTAAGTGAGTTATATAACTTCGAAGATGATTATTTTTAAGTATAACATTATAAAATTCTAATGGGTCTATTAGACTGATAGGATTTGTCTGAACATAGTTTTGATGTCATCCTTTGCACAACAATAGCTTGAGAAGAAAAGTAAATTTTAGCCCAGAAATCATGATAGCCCTAAGTCACAATTGATACTGAGAATACTGTTTTGACAGTTCAATATTTAGACAGATAAGCTTCACAAAGTTGCCTAAAAACAAAACAAAATACTTAAACCAAATGACTATAAACCATGCTTTTATTACTTCCCTTTTAGCTGCATGGCCTAAAGATTCTCAGCAAACTATCGCAAGAACAGAAAACCAAATACCGCATGTTCTCACTCATAGGTGGGAATTGAACAATGAGATCACTTGGACACAGGAAGGGGAACATCACACACCGGGCCTATTGTAGGGAGGCGGGAGCGGGGAGGGATAGCATTAGGAGATATACCTAATGTAAATGACGAGTAGATGGGTGCAGCACACCAACATGGCACATGTATACATATGTAACAAATCTGCACATTGTGCACATGTACCCTAGAACTTAAAGTATAATTTAAAAAAAGAAAATATAGTTAACTCTTAGAAGTAATATTTATGTTAGCATGTAATGGGTTTGTTATTATGTTTAAATGAATAAATGTTTTACATACTGCTCAAAAAAAAAGTTACTTATTTACTATGTCTAAGCTTTGGTACTCTCAGTTATAAAAGATAGAGTGTATAAACCAATAAGCAAGGCTTTGGTGCAAGTTAAATATTAGAAAATGGAACATTCCAAAATGTGATGGAGTACTACTATTAACACCAATGATGTCATTATGTTTTTCAGTAATGTCCTTTCATAAACTGGGTTTAGCTGAGCAAGGCTTGTGACTGGACATTGCAGGAAAACTGACTTTGGTAGTCACCTTACCAGATGCGGGGGGTGACAATTTAGAGTAAGGATAGGTTTTCCAGTGCTGGCTCCTTAGAGGTAGAATTCAACGTGTGTTTGTAGGTATTTCTTATTTTAGGCAACTCTCATTGTTTTCAAAGTGCAGGTGCTCTCATAAGTTCTGTTAAGTAATACTTCATTAACCCTCTGACAGTCACTCCAGGAAGAGGAGTGAAGTGGAAAAGGAAGTTGAAGAACTCTGACCTATTGTAGTTGTTGTTGATAATGTTCTCTGTGTCTTTCTCAGCCTCAAGTAGAGGGAATTTTGTTTAACTAGTATCAACTCCATTGTAATAAATCATCTGCCTGGGTCCTAAAACTTTTTCCCAGACATTTGCCCAACCAGATAATCATTCCCTCCTCTGCGACGTACTTCTAATACCTACTTGTTATAATAGCCTGTTGACATGTTTATGACTATTTTCTCTATTAGACTATAAACTCTTTAAGGCATGAGCCATAATTTAATATCTTATTCAGCAGTATCTACTATAGTACATGTGATGTAATGGATACCCAAAGCTTATTTGGATAATGTAAATTGATATGATTAACCATTTTTGAGCTGTCAACCAAAGGTCCCTGCTATTCTGGGGCAGAGATACATGGGAGATTTAATTGGGGTAATTCAAACATTTAATATTGCCTCAATATGTCTTGATAGCCTTAAACTGAAAATAAGATCAGCTTGTTCTAGCTATAGATTTAAAAATTAATTAAAATCATTTTCCACTTTTTCAGGAAGAGAAATGTAATATTGCAAGTTGTGAGTTCAAAGCAATGTTCAGTAAGTATAAGTCAGAGAAAGCCTTGACATAAGCTTAATAGGTATGTAAATATTTGTTACCAATTTAGAGGTGATAAAGAGAATTCTTTTTCAGAAGAACTGCCCAGGTCAAATTTGTTTGTGAGACCAAGCAAAGTCTTACCTTCTCTAAACATTTTTACTGCTAAATCAATATTTTTAAGTAATAGACTAAGGATCTTTACAAATCAAACTTAATTATGAGAAAAATTAAGGCTAGCCTGAGTAAGTAATATGCCCATAACATCCATGCTTTGACTCACAGAGGTAACTGTGTGTGTGTGTGTACTATGTTAGAAAAGGTGCAACCTCTAGATAAAATAAACTAGGAGGATTTATAATTTCTTTGTATAAGCAATACAGCTGATAAATAGAAATATTGCTATGGGTCCAGTGTGATGCTCTTCTCAATTACATTCCTGAAAATTGTAAAAATAAGTATTTCTTTGGGAAGTGGGGTCTCACTCTGTTGCCCAGGCTGGGGTGCAATAGAGTGATTTTGGCTCATTTTAGGTTTGACCTTCTGGGCTCAAGCGATCCTCCCACCCTAGCCTCCTGAGTAACAGACACTACTGGCACATACCACCACACTCAGTCAACTTTTGTATTTTCTCTTCTTTTTTTTTTTGGAGATGGAGGTCTTACTATGTTGCCCAGGCTCATCTTGAACTTCTGGACTCAAGTGATCTTCCTGCCTCAGTCTCCCAAACTACTGGGACTACAGGTATGAGCTACTATGCCTGGTTGTAAAAACAAGTTCTGAAAATGCAGCATGTGGTTACTCCTTCTTATTTATTTATTTATTTATTTTTTTGAGACGGAGTCTTGCTCTTGTCGCCCAGGCTGGAGTGCAATGGCATAATTTTGGTTCAGCCTCTGCCTCCCAGGTTCAAGCGATTCTCCTGCCTCAGCCTCCCGAGTAACTGGGATTACAGGCTCCCACCACCATGCCCGGCTAATTTTTGTATATTTAGTAGAGACGGGGTTTCGCCATCTTGGCTGGGCTAGTCTCTTAACTCCTGACCTCATGATCCGCCTGCCTTGGCCTCCCAAAGTGCTGGGGTTACAGGCGTGAGCCACTGCATCCGGCCTTGTGGCTACTATTTCTTGAAGAGACACAGTGCAATACCCTCCAGGGTGCTAGCTATATGAGTGTAGAGACCATCTGCATTTTATCTTTACGACCTATAACAGTACTTGGTATGTAATTGCAACTCAATACATATTTGTGGAAAGAACAAAAACGTAGATTAAGACTGCTGCATTCTGTGACCATAAACTTGCCCACTTATCCACTGAACCAAAACTTAATTATCTTCCAAGGCCCAGATCCAAAATTGCATTTCCTCTCTTAGCACAGTAGGAGGAACCAATAAATATCTTCCTCATGACAGAAAGAATAATAAAAATGATTATGAATGCCATTTATTGAGCCACCAATATGCCAATCTTTCTAAACAGAGTCACTCTAATTCTTACAACATCCTTTGAGCAGACTTGGTTGCCTCGTTCCCTAATTGAAGAAAAAGGGGGCCACAAAAGTAAATAATATGCCCAATTCACAGA
The DNA here is from genome assembly GCF_002776525.5 of Piliocolobus tephrosceles. Taxonomy (NCBI): domain Eukaryota; kingdom Metazoa; phylum Chordata; class Mammalia; order Primates; family Cercopithecidae; genus Piliocolobus; species Piliocolobus tephrosceles. Next base: position 21,087,995 of record NC_045447.1, on the reverse strand, counting down.
GCTAATAATTGACAGATCCAGTATTTTAAATATGGGTTTCTCTGCTTCCAGACAGTGTTATTCCAACTATGCAAAGCTGCTTCCCACACTTTAAGAAAGCACTGTAATATGCTAATTTAAATAGGCATCGTTTGCATTATTGAGCAGCTGTGTGATGCTCCAAATTGACTTGTCTTCCAAACTGCATGGAAAATAATATCTAATCCATATTAATTATAAATACATAACCCTGTGTTTTAAGTACTGGGTAGTTGATGAGTATTGCCGAGCTAAATTTTTAATAAGTGATAAAGGTTACAATCTTTGGCGGGCTGGGGGTGGTGACTCATGCCTATAATCCCAGCACTTTGGGAGGCTGAGGCAGGCAGATGACTTGATGTCAGGAGTTCAAGACCAGCCTGGCCAACACAGTGAAACCCCATCTCTACTAAAAAAAAAACAAAAATTAGCCAGGCATGGTGGCGGGCACCTGTAATCCTAGCTGCTTGGGAGGCTGAGGCACAGGTTGCACTGAGCTGAGATCATGCCACTATACTCCAGCCTGGGTGGCAGAGCGAGACTCCATCTCAAAAAACAAACAAACAAACAAAAAAAGCCTTTAGCAGGCAGTCACAGCTCAGAAAAAAAGCCCAATATTAGTACTGCGGTATTTTAAACCTTGAAAGGACCTTAGAAATATTTAGTATGGTATTTCATAATGAGAGTGCTTTTGTACTTTGGACAAGAGTTGTACAGGGCTAGAAAGGGCTCAATATTTTGCCTCTTTGCCTTCCCCCTACTCAAGGCCAAAGGCACTCCTGTCATTAAGGCAATCAGAAATGCCTCTCCATATTAAAACAAAACAAAACAAAATTATAAAACCACAAAAAACAAAAAAAAAATCCCTCTCTCGTGCATTTGAAAAGGCTCCACTGGGAGGCTACCATCACATAAGGTCTGCTGATTGTCCAAATCCATCTTGTGTGGAGTCTGTAGGTGTGGAGATAGTGGGTGCTCTACTCAAGATCACAGAGTAAGTAAAGTGAGGAGCAGAGCCAGGAGTGTTCTATTTAGTGATAATAACATCTACCATTTACTAAGAACTTTAGTTCCAGACCCTATACTAAGGGATTCACATTACTATCTTCTTTGTTCCTCATGATAACACAGTACACGCATATTACACGGCAGAGTGATTTAGAGCATAAGCCCTGGAGTTAGATGGCCCAAATTTGAATATGATCTCCACCACTTACCAGCTGTGTAAACTTGATTTACTTGATTTCTCTGTGTATTATTTTCTCTGTAAAATCAGGATAATAATAGTGACAACCTCTTAGAGTTGTTATGAGGACTACATTAGTCAATCATAGGAAGTGATTAGACTAAAATTGAGCACAAAGTCAGTGTGCACAACATCTGGTTTCTGATAAACATTTTATTGTTTTCCAGGCACTGTATTGGAAGTCACTGGCAATAGAAAAGCAGAGGAAAGATCTCCTTTAATCTGGAGTTTACATTCTTATTGTTTCTGCAAGAAACAATAAGAATGTATTTTCTTAGTTAACTATCTAAGTGTTCACATAACATGGCAGGTGATTTTGAGCCAGCTGTTTTGATATGACAGCTATCAATAGTGGCTAGATATTTCATGGCGTATATGTACCACATTTTATTTATTCAATCTATCATTGATGGGCATTTAGGTTGATTCATTGTCTTTGCTACTGTGAATAGTGCTGCAATGAACATGTGCATGCATGTGTCTTTATAATGGATTCATATTCCTTTTGGTTTATACCTAGTAACGGGATTGCTGGGTTAAATGGTATTTCTGTCTTTAGATCTTTGAGGAATTACCACACTGTCTTCCACAATGGCTGAACTAATTTACACTCCCACCAATAATATAAAAGCATTCCTTTTACTCTACAACCTCGCAGCATCTGTTATTTTTGTGACTTTTTTATAATAGTCATTCTGATTTCTGTGAGATGGTAACTCATTGTGGTTTGATTTGCATTTCTCTAATGATCAGTGATGTCGAACTTTTTCTTCATGTAATTGCTGGCTGCAATATGTCTTCTTTTGAAAAGTGTCTGTTCATGTCCTTTGCCTGCTTTTAAATGGGTTTTTCTCTTGTAAATTTCTTTAAGTTTCTTATAGAGGCTGGGTATTAGACCTTTGTCAAAAGCATGGTTTTCAAAAATTTTCTCCCATTCTGGAGGTTGTCTGCTTACTCTGTTGATAGTTTCTTCTGATGTGCACAAGCTCTTTAGCTTAATTAGATCCCATTTGTCAATTTTTGCTTTTATTGAAAACATATATGCCATGGAATACTATGTAGTCATAAGAAAAACATATATGCCATGGAATACTATGTAGTCATCATGTCTTTTTCGGGGACATGGATGGAGCTGGAGGTCATTAGCTTTTCCTTTTTTTTTTTTTTTTTTTTTTTTTTTTAAGACAGAGTCTTGCTCAGTCCCTTGGGCTGGAATGCAGTAGTACAATCTCAGCTCACTGCAACCTCTGCCTCCTGGATTCAAGGGATTTTCCTGCCTCAGCCTCTGGAATAGCTGGGATTACAGGTGTGCGCCACAACACAAGGCTAATTTTCATATTTTTAGTAGAGACAGGGTTTCCCCACGTTGGCCAGGCTGGTCTCGAACTCCTGACCTCAAGTGATACACCCGCCTCGGCCTCCCAAAGTCAGGGATTACAGGCATGAACCACCATGCCTGGCAGAGGCCATTATCTTTATAAACTAAAACAAGAATAGAAAACCAAATACCACATGTTCTCAGTTATAAGTGGAAGCTAAATAATGACAACACATAGACATCTAGAGGGAAACAACACATACCGGGGCTTACTAGGGCACGGAGGGTGGTAGGAGGGAGAGAATCAGGAAAAGTAAGTAACTAATGAGTACCAGGCTTAATACCTGGGTGATGAAATAATCTGTACAACCAACCTCTCTGACACAAGTAGATCTATGTAACACATCTGCACTTGTACCCTTGAACTTAAAATAAAAGTTAAAAAAAAAAAAAAAAAAAAAAAACCCAGTGGCTAGAAGGTCAGAAAGGCTTTATAAAAGATAAGGAGCTAGAATTGTACTTGCCCCTAGAAATATAGACAAAAGTTGTATTAATAAAAAACAGAAGATTGCACTGTATAAATAAGAACAAAAATATTTGAAATAAACGTATTGCGAGATGGAGGTATGTGGAGATATGTGCGAGAAAGAGAGCGAGCAAGCTAGTGTTGGAGTGGCCTCCGTCAAGGTAGGAAATATCCATAACAAAGAGCAAAGCATAATTGGAGGATGGAATACAAGCAAATGTTCAAATATACAACAGCTTTGGTGTTGACATAAGGGAATTTTGTTTCATCCCTAGAGGAAACAGCTTATTCATTCGTGGCCCTTTAACATAATCCCAAGAATAGTATGTGAAGAGTGAAACCAATCCCAAGATACCGAAGAGGCACTAATTGTTTTACGTATTGTAGCTGGTCATGTGAAGGTATGTTGAAAGGGTTAGAGTCCTTTGAATAAAAGAAATAAAATAAAAGAGCAATATTCAGCAGAGATGTGACAGAAAACCTGAAAAATTGAAGCAATGAGAAAAGAAAAGGAATTTGGATAGATTAGTCCTGAAAAATGAAGGCTTGGGGTAAAGGAGGTGGGGAAGCGGAAGTGAGGTGCCGGTGGATGACTCATAGCATTCAGCTTATATTCCTTTGTGCAGAGCACATTAGCACAGTGCCTGACACTATAGAATATACAGAAATGACACTGTGGTCTCTATTCTTACAACGTTTCTAGTCTTATAAAATCTATATAATGATGTAAATCAATCACTTTTATAAGAGGTGATAAGTATTCTGGTAGCATCATAAAAAGAAAAATTGCACCCAGCTGGAGGGAGTAGAGTGGGTCATTTCCCCATTGAGGTTATAGAAACAGCATCATACTAGAATATATAAGACAGGCATTTATATCCTGATTCTGTCCTCCAGCAGGTCCTTCCATGGATATTGGGCAGTATTTTCTTCTCTACAGGTCTGTGTGTGTGTGTGTGTGTGCCTACATAGGTATTGTTTTAAACTTGGTTTCATATTAGAATCCCACAGAGAGTTTTTAAATAGTACTAATATTGAGCCTTAACCCAGACTATTTAAATAAGAAATTGCTATAAGCTGGGCTTGGGCATCGAGACTTTAAAAACTTTCCCAGGTGATTCTATTCAGTTGCAGGTTTGAGAACTCCTTCGCTTTAGTTTGCTTCTAAGGATGGTGAGGGAGTTAGAGCAAATCAAGTTTAAAGTCACTTCCAATTTTGAAACTTTATTATTCCATTCATTTCATATTCTTATTTACACATTATCTTCTCCTTTTGCTGATGAAGAGACAGAGATCTAGACAGTGTATGTGACTTCCTCAAAAAGCAGGTAAGTCCCACAGTAAGAAAATGTCAGCATTTGCACCATGACCCTGTGCTTCTGCTTACCAACCTTGTGCCTTCCTCCCCATCACTTGGCCAGTCATCCTCTTAGATGAATTCTGAGATCGTTACCACCGGGAAGGGTTAGGTTAAAGGCTTAGGGCATTTGTGAACAATAATACAATTTGTCAACATTCTGGAATTGAATTTTGCATCAGTGACAGCAGTGTTAGGAGTAGCAGAGTGACAGCCTCGGCAGCAGTGTTTGATTCTCCTGCTGACTCACTCTTCGACGTTTTTGCCCCTATTTGAAGAGGCATTCAGGTATAAGTCAACACAGCTGGGTCTCAGGGTACACCTGAGTGGGGAAATGGCTTGCTGCTCCCCACGCTGAACAGTGGAGGGAGACAGAACCCTGAATTTGCCCTAATGGGCTTTTTTGACCGCCAAGTGCTGGTTTTCATTTTCTCTGAAATATTGTTGTTGTTGTTTGAAAAATATCTATAAATGACCCTTACCTCAGAGTTACGGAGAACAGATTAAAAGTACTGCAGGAGAGATGTGGTGAGTGAGCTCAGATGAACATATTCAGGAAGGGAGGAGGAGAAAGGGGACCACACAGGCCAAAAAGTGAGTGTGGGGAGGTTTGTTTCTACCCGTGCAAGGGGAAAGGAAGGACATGAATGAGAGAAATGAGTTGGGTGTTGACAAATATGTGGAAACATCTAACCTCAAGTTTTGGAGTTAAGAGTACAGTCTTTTCAGACCATTCAAAGTAATTCTGGCTTTTCTTTCTCTTTCTCTGGCTTTGCTCAATGAAATCCTTATAAAGTATGTACTAAAAACAGGGCTGTGAGTTTCAGGAGGGCACAGGCATGTCTGTTCACTTCTTTGTGACAAGGACCTAGCTCGGTGCCTGAACCACGGTAGATTCTCACCACCTGTTTGATTGTGATGAATTAACGCAGAACACTGACTCATCGGCACAGGCAGCATCTCCTTAAGAGTTTTCTCTTAAACCACCTTAGAATTTATGTGTTCCACCCTCAAAGGTAAGCTAATCATATTTGCCTATGTGATATCAGAGTTTAGCTACAGTCTGTTTAGTTGCTCATGGTGTTAAGTGAGTTCTTCTATGGAGCTTTATGTTCTTAGAATTTGTTTGATGCTGATCTCTGTTCACTGTGCCTTTCATTCTCTATGATTTTGCAGATGGTGTTTTATCTAAAGAAATCACCTTTATTCCAGGCAAAAAATGGCTCCCAGATATATCGTCAGTGTTTCTGCCAGCTTGTGTTAATTTTCACAACCTCTGAACAACTGGCAAAATAATTGCTGATGTGGCAGCTGCTGTAATGCTCTCAGGTAATTCAAGTAATTTTCCATGTTATTGGTACATTGATGACATCGTTTAGAACTATAAACAGCATAAAATAGTGGATACATAGTATTCATTCATTCATTCATTCAACAAGCAGTGATTGCCAGGTGCATCTTGACATTTAAACCCATTTTTTTTTCCTTTACTAAAATTATTGCATTTTTAAAACATTAATTACAAAATATATAATGGTCACTAGTGGAGAATCTTTGAATAGTTAGGGGGAGGCTCTGCAGGAGACCAGGCTTATGTAGGTTTTGCTTGTTCATTGATTTGTTTTTGTTTTGTTTTGATTTATCCAGGAGAGAGCTGTGACTCAAAGTCAACATAGTCACATTTAGGAGAATAAGTTCATTTTGAGTTAATGGAAACAGCATTCTCCCATTCTCCCTCACATAGAAGATCTTAGAAGTGTGTAAATAGCCCCTAGGCGGGTGTGTGTGGAGTCCCATTATCTGGAAAAGGTGATGAAATTAGACTCTGGATTTCAAGGCTTGGAAAAGCAATATAGCTAAAATCTTGGAGGTGTGGACCACTGAGAAAAAGGAGACAATAGTTCTTAGTTGTGAGAGACAACAACATTAAGCAAATACAGCTTACTGTTATTGAGAGGTCCAGCCTTCTGAGGCATAGCCACATTTGAGAATGCAAGCAGAAAATATCAAGGTGGACAAATCTAAGAACTCAAGCCAGGGATGCCTATGGCTAGTTTTTGTATTAAGAGAGTGGAATGAGTTTTCCTTAAAGACCCAAGAATCTATCGAGGTGCCTGGATCAGCAGGTGATTGACATCATAGGTGGAGCTGATTTTCTTTATTCTTACAAAACTATGGTAATGATAGTCACCAGCCCTAGCTGACTTCTGGTAAAGAAGCTAGACCTGCTTTTGGTCTGTGTTGTCCCCCAAATTTCTTACATAGTTCAGAGAGAAGTGAGATGCTCCAAATATAAAATATGTGATTCCCTGCTGATGTGCCAGTAGGGCCCTATTTTATTTGAAAATTGAGAGAGATTTTTACACATTGGAGTTCTGAGTTTGCAGGAGAGTTCATCTTTGATGTAGGCAAACTTTGGAGCAATTTAAGAAAAACTGCACTTGTCCTAGTCAGGGTGAGATCACATCTCTGCATCTCAGAGTTTTTAGAGTAATCCCAAATATTACTAATTGGAATGAGTAATACTATAAGTATTTTTATAGTATAAGTCTCTGTATGTCTTCATCTTCTCTCTCACTAACATGTTGTTGTCAATAACGTTCCTCCCTATAAAACATTTTTACCCCTTGGCTTCCATAACAAAAAACTCTCTTGATTGCTACTCTTCCTTTCTTGCCTTTCTAGAGTCTATTTTCCATAGATTTGCACTGTGCTTGTTCGGCTGCTACCCAACACTGAGGTTGGCTGTGTTCATCTGACTTGGTTTGGACAATGGAACTGGGTGGCAAGTGACTTATATAACTTCTAACCAGAAGCTTTCAGAGCCCTGTCACATACCTGTCAAAAATCCAGGTGGCAGTCCTTCCATTATAGCTGGATCTCAGAGTGAGGATGACCTGGAGCTGAGCCCTCAGCTGATGTGAGCTGGGCACAGAACATGAGTAAACATTGTTATTTGTCTTAACTGAGAGTTTTATATTGTTTATACTGAAGCCTTCCCTACCCTGACTGATGTAGTGGGGTACTTAGAAACTGTATGCTGCTGCAAAAAGCCCCTCATATATGTGACATGCCCTTAATGATTGGCTGACAGGCGGGAAACAAACTGATCAGAATTTGGGAAGATCATATTTTCTATTTTTCAGAGAAACAGCATTCGGTGTAAAAAAAAAAATATATCTGTGGTAAGTTGGGAAGAAAATTATGTAGCTTGTGAACTTGTGGCTGTAGGAGAAATAGCATGAAAGGGAATTTAGTCCTTCTGGTTCCATCTGGCAATGCACTAATAAAGAGATGATCTCAGAAATGTATTAGCCAGCTTGTAGATTGAAATGTAAGGGAATAGACAGAATTGATCAATTCAGGGACTGTAAAGAGTTAGAAAAGAAAGTTACTTCTCAATACCAACCAGTAAAGAATACAATTGAGAAGGCTCTTGAATGGCAAAGGCTGATTAAAACTCAAACTTGCAGCAAGGATAAAATTAGAGATATGACCTTTGCACCCATTGATACAACTCTGAAAGGAAATGTTTGAAAGTTAAAGGGCCAACAAATGAAGTTACACACAGTAAGTCCATACAACTGCATGCACAAAATGGCTTAAGGAAAAAATGTGTAACCTGAAGATGCTCAGGGTACCTACGATTAAGGGGGGTCAGGGGAAGGAAGAGAAGAAAGTACGGAGGTTAGAATACAAAGGAATAGGTCATATTTAAGAAGTGAAGAAATGTGTCTGAAAGTAAACTGTTTATGTTGTTACTGGCACATGAAACTGGCTGGAATCAAATAGATTTCTTAAAAACTCAGTTTATGAAAGAGTAAATTGTACTAATCATGAGTCACAGAGCTGGATAACAGTTTCAAAATGTTGTTCTAATATAATATGTAAACTATCTGAGGAACACTGGAATGTTAAGCTTGAGAAAAGGAGGCTTAGGTAGGTTATAATGCATATCTCAGACATATTAAGAACTGAAATGTGAAGAAGACATTGTATGTAGAATTAGAATCTGGAGTCTATTTTCCAAAGAACAATGACCACTAGCACATTTTAACTCAATGTAAAACGGCCATCAGTACTTTCCAGAAATTGATCAAGCTGTCATGAAAAAAATGAGCTATTTAGCATTGGTTTGGCCAAGCCAATGCTGGCTATCTGGCTTTGGCAGTTGGAAAGGAGTAATGCACGGCATAGCTCATTGGATAAAATTTCCACACAGTTATTTATACCTTTGCTTTATAGATACTTAACTAGCCAGGCACAAAGCTAAGTAATTTCAAAGATTATCGTATCTACAAATGCAAATATATGAGATTCCTACTTATTTTATACAACTAGTAAAACTTAGAGCTAGAATATGAAACTAGACTTTTGAAATTTTCCAACTCATTGTATCTATGAACCCATTATCTGTGGCTTCTTTTTGATGATATATCTTTTCCACCAAATAGTATGTTTTAATGAAATAGGATTAAGGACTTTGATTTTTCATTGGACAGTGCTTTTCAATAAAAAGAAAGATAGATCTAGTAGAAGGAGTTTTGAAATCAAAATTAGAAAACTTACATTCTTGGGCTCACCACTCTTATTGAATGGCCATGGTCTGGCCTTTGAATCTATTCTTTAGTTCTTTGTATTTTAATTTGTAAGAAAGACTCTACAATGTGTCCTGTATGTCAAAGGTTTCTACTGAGGATGGAATTATATTCATGAACACTGCTATTTATAAATAGAATGTGATTTTCATAACTCACAATGGAAACATTTAACCAGACATAGTGTGATATTTTATATATATATATATATATATAGTTGTTGTTGTTGTTTTGTTTTGTTTTTGTTTTTTTTTTTTTTGAGATGGAGTCTTGCTCTGTCACCCAGGCTAGAGTGCAGTGGTGTGATCTCAGCTCACTGCAACCTCCATCTCCCCGGTTCAAGCGATTCTCCTGCCTCAGCCTCCCGAGTAGCTGGGATTACAGATGCCCACCACCACACCCAGCTAACTTTTGTATTTTTAGTAGAGATGGGGTTTCACCATGTTGGCCAGGCTGGTCTCGAACTCCTGACCTCCTAATCCACATGCCTCAGCCTCCCAAAGTGATGAAATTACAGGCATGAGCCACTGCACCCAGCCCAAATCTTTTTGTTTTTCATATTTCAAGCAAACAACTTTTTCCCTAATGTCTTCCCTCTAGCAAAGCAATGTATAACCCCCAAGACTTTTCAGCTTAGGGAGGAGGACTCTTTTGTTTCTCAGTATAATTTTTTGTTTTTCATTTGCTTCTTCAGCAACACCTGTCAAGGTTCTCTCCTCTGGCTAGTTCTCAGCTAAGTTGTCAGCCCACTTGGAAGGGAGTGAAACTAAAATAGTTTATTACCATTTACTGAGCAACTGAGTACTGGACACTGTGTTAGGTGAGTAAATTGATTGTTTAATCCTTACAATAAGTATATAAAGTGGGCTTTATTTTATAAATAAAGAAATCAACACTCAGAGAGATTAAATAACAAGGTCTCATGACTGGTATGTATGGATCAATTTCAAAGTCCAAGTTCTTTTCATTATGAATGTAACACTTTCTTTTTCCCTCCCACTTCTATAGCTCTATTGTCTGTAATCACTGTCAAGGTTGTATCACCATGAGACCTGTTCTTCCCCTGCATAGCTTCTCTTGATAGAAAAGTCTCTATCATTCTCCATGACCCATTAGCAAGTTTTGAGAGTAAGCGCTAATGTATTACTGTCTTAGTCCATTTTCTGCTGCTGTAGCAGAATACCATAGTCTGGACACTGTATAAAGCAAAGAAATGTATTTACATCATGGTTCTGGAGGCTGGGAAGTCCAAGATTCAGGAAGTTCACCTAGTGAAGGCCTTCTTGCTGCATTGTAACATGGTGGAAGTACATCATATGATAGAAAAAGAGGAAATTGGGTCAAATTACTCCTTTTTGTCAATAACCTACTCCTGAAATAACAGCATTAATCCATTCATAGACCTAACCACCTCTTATAGGTCTGGATTCTCAACACTGTTACAATGGAAATTAAGTTTCAACAGGAGTTTTAGAGGGGGCATTAAAATCACAGCAATTACCATGAAACGCAAACTTAGACTGGAAGTAAAGGCTCTTCATTGTTGAACTCCAGTATAATTCAACACAATTATCATTGTTCCCTTTACTACATTTTTTGATCCAGACAAGTGCAATTGCTAGTCCTATCCTATCTAGAATGCAAGCTCCGTGAGAGAAAGATTACTTTTGTCTGTACTGTTCACTGCTATTCCCAGCTCCTACAGCAGTGACTGTCACAGACTAGACATTCAATTAGTAGATGTTGGATGGGTGAATAAATGAATGAGTATTCTGCTCTCACCTATCTCTAGACCTCTTCTGGAATGTCGTACATACATCTTCACCTACCTGACTCTTAACCTTCAAGATCTAGAACAAAGACTACTTCTTCCATCAAGACTTCTTAAATTCTCAACCTGAAGCTCTCTAGAGTTAGTGAATATATAAAATTCTAATATTAGTTTGGCCTTTGTAGGCTTGGAGGTAGCTACCATTAGCCACCACTGAGTTCCTCTTTTAACTTCATATATGCAAAACAGAGGAGACTGTAGCAAGTGATTACCCCAGTGCCACACAGATAGCAGGCAGTTATTGGCAGGAACCAGAAAAAGTCCAGGCTTCCATCCCCAACCCAAGTTCAGTAATCTTTCCATTTATATAAAGGGTAATGAATTATAAAGATTTAACACTCTGAATGCTAAAGGCTAATTATTATCTTTAAATGCACAGAGAGATGCAGCCATATGGTATACTTCCATAGGTCACAATGTGAGAAAGTACAAGTGGGAAGGAGCTTAGACAGTTCACTAGAAAGACAATCTGTCTGTATATGTGATGAGGATAGTGAGAATACAGTCACAGTAAGTGCTTTTTTTTCCTCTGTATTGCTGAAAATCCATGACAGACATAGTAGCTGATAAGACTGAGGAGCAGTGGGAGTCCGATCCAGACCATTCGAATGAAAGGATGAAACAAACAAAACAAACTTTTTGAAGCCAGAGCAGCAGTAATCCCTCTTGTGCACATGTTAGTGAAGTTGGCCTTCCAGATATAGATTTGTAAAGAACAAAGTGGCAGCCCATGGATGGCAATGGGAAAACCAGGTTTATAGGCAAATACCTCAGAAGGAACGTGGGAAAAGGGAAGAGAATGAATTCACTATGAAGGAAGAATCTGGTCGTCTATTGTTTATTGTTTTTGTTTCACCACACAAAATTTTGTTGCCTCCAAAATGTAGTTTTAGAAGGATGGCAATATCTTTTGTATGAAAATATATGGTTGAAAAGTGCTATTGTTACATTATATTCATATCTCTTTGGATTCTCACAGCAATAGGAATTCTCACAGCAATTCCTAATATTGTAGGAATAAACTATTATCTTATTTTTTGTTTGGAAAGTTTTATACTTTCCCCAATATTATAAAGGAGGAAACTGAAGCAGGAAAGTGGGGACTGTGGTAGTATCAACACAACATGTTGAAGTCCTAGATTCTTTCAACTGTTAAGACACCAACCTAATGGCTTCCAGAGCTGATCTTATAATAACTTTTAATAGAGAACCTATGATAACAATGCATTATTTTAACTGGCTCCAGAAATTTAACATTTCCTTGCATCTCCTTTTCTTCTTCACTCCCTCACTTTGTCTCTAGGCCTTCTCTCCTCCCTGCACGTATTTCCTCTGTCTCTCTCATTCTTGCTCTCACACTAGTTTCTTTTCTATCCATTTTGTTCTCTCTTCATCTGAGTCTTTCTCTCTCTACTGGAGGAAGTTAAAGTGTAAGACTTTGATTTAATTCAACTTTGATATAATTTTGAAATTTCAAAAGATTAGTAATGCTTGTTTTAGAACTCCAAAAACAAAAGAATTATAGAAAAATCAAGATCCACAGATGCATACAGGTCCTGTAATATGTGATAATAATTGTGATATTTTATTTCTATGCCATGATTAATAAAAATAAATAGGCCAGACACGGTGGCTCACACCTGTAATCCCAGCCCTTTGGGAGGCCGAGGTGAGTAGATCATTTGAGATCAGAAGTTCAAGACCTGCCTAGTCAACATGGTTAAACCCGGCCTCAACTAAATATACAAAAATTAGCCAGGTGTGGTGGTGGGTACCTGTAGTCCTAGCTACTTAGGAGGCTGAGGCAGGAGAACTGCTTGAACCCAGGAGACAGAGGTTGCAGTGAGCAGAGATCATGCCACTGCACTCCAGTCTGGGCAACAGAGCAAGACTCCATCTAAATAAATCAATCAATCAATAAATAGAAATAGACGTAACACATACAAACTCCATTCAGACAATGGAATGATTACAAAGGTAGGGACATAATGAGTCTCAGTGAAATATGTGAGAAAGACACTGAGAAACCAATGGTGCCTAAAATATAAACTAATGCTCATCTAAAAGCATTTCTCATATTAAGTCCTATTGGGTTATTACTAATAAAGCTTATCTTGCATTTCTGCCATCATAGGTTCCTACTGACATTTTAATCATTCAGAATGACATCAAGAGCTAGATTCAGTCCACAGTCCAGAAGCTTCTTATCAGTAAGTGTAGAAGTTCAAATAATACTGATCTATACTTATAGAACTATAAGGAAAATAGATAAATAAAAGCAAAAGTACCACTGACTTATATTTCGGTTCCTTTTGCTTTACCTTGGAAGCTGGGCCGTCACTGGAGGCAACTGTTCAGGGCTTTACAATACAAGCGTGTATTTGTTCAAAGTCACAGGCCCTAAGCTGTTAAAAGGTACAGTTTATAATTCTTGGTTCTTGAACAAGGAAATTTACTTTCCAATTGTCCACTGTGAAGCAGTCAATTTCAAGTTCTCTCTTGCAGTCTTTACAATATATATAGCTTCATGATTCCTGCCTGGAAGAAAAAAGGCAGCAGCTGGAAGAAGAGACTTGTTCTTAATTCTGAGCCTAAATTCTGTTCAGTTGCCATTTGCTGATAGAACCCGTGTGTACCCAAATCTATGGTCAAAAAGATGTGTCTATGGCAAATTGTGGTAGTTTACAAGTTTACAGGATATGAAAAACAGGACAGATAAGAATCCAGTGCTTCATGGTGCCACAGATGTCCAAAAGCAGAACAGATACTGTTGTTTAGCAGAATGCATGGGTCACCAGGTGTAACAACTTCCTAGTTAATTCTTACATCCTACTTTAAGTTTCTGCTTATTATGTTTATCAGCATCATGCACAATCTTTTTGGGTAGTGGATTCACTTATGCCATTTTATGCCGCCCTATTTATCTTCTCTATATCATCTACTACTTGGAACAAACACTCTGCGAGGAACACACTATACTTAAGGCCATAACTGTGGCCAGTCACAAGTGAGATGGCAAGATCACAACCTGAAATTTGGGAGCTGTTTTCACTCATAAGCTGATGTTGTCTTAAGTACTTATGATGTGGCCCAGAAAAGACAAATAGTCTTCTGAAAATATCTCTACAAAAAAGAAAAGCCTTCTCCCCAGTACCTATAAAACATTCATAACACCTTCATTGTGCTGTAAATCCTTAGCAGGAGTTGATAACAGTGTATGAATTTTTAATGTAACATTTATAAATGGTTATTAAAACTATCCTTAAAGTAAAGTGTCAGTTTATTTTTAATTAACTGTTGGCTATTTAAGCTCCCAGATGGCCTGGGGAAAGACCAATAAGCCCACATGTCAATTATCCTCCCTCCTGCTCCATCTTTAACCCCTTACTGCTTGCTGTCACAAGGATGATTGCATGTAAGTTCTAAGAACTTAAATAAACTCCAGATATGGTCTTTGGAACATTTTATTTCTTATAAAGTGGTCCTGAAATGTCTGTCACCTACCATCGCTACCATGAAACTGTGAGTTAAGCACTCATGGTCTGTCTGAGTCCCAAGAACCCAAACCAACTTCTGCATACATATATGATCCAGCAAGAGAGAAAATCAGGGCAAAGAAGAGTGATAGGTGGGTTCTAGACTGCTAAACATGAAGCTTAAGATTTTAACTTAGGCTAAGTGACATCCTGCTTGTACAACCTTGAGCCGATTTCAGTTTCTTCCGATGTACTTCTTCATCTGTATACATAAAGCTGATGTAAATTGCTCTTATTTCCTCAAGAGGTTATAAGCATCAAATTAAAAGCTGGGCAAATTTTTTTTTTTATTTTTTTAGTGGGGAAGATGGAGTCTTGCTCCGTCACCCTGACTGGAGTGCAGTGGCATGATCTTGGCTCATGCAACCTCCACCTCCCAGGTTCAAGCGATTCTTGTGCCTCAGCCTCCCAAGTAGCTGGGACTACAGGTGTGTACCACCATGCCTGGCTATTTTTTTATTATTATTATTTTAGTAGAGATGGGGTTTTACCATGTTGGCCAAGTTGGTCTCAAACTCCTGAGCTCAGGCAATCCAACTGCCTCAGTCTCCCCAAGCACTAGGATTACAGGTGTGAGCCACCATGCCTGGCCTAAATTTTTAAAAATAAATTATAATAAGCCATCTATGTATATAGTCTCATTTTTTCCAATTATGTGTTATTGTTCTCATGATCTTCTTGTATGGACTTCCTCAAATTCTGAGTTTGCCATTTCTTTCTAGAACCTAGAAATCAGGGAAACTCATTTTGTCAATATGCTTTAGACTTCAATTCTGTTTTCAGGCTGGAAAGATTATTTCACCCAGGGTACAAATTATTTCTGCATCATCCCTTGAGAATGTCTGTATGGTTTGTGACCACAGTCCCAGGAGCAAGGAGCTTATCACACTTTATAATTAGGAAATCCAATTGTTAGAGAGATCATTTTTTTTTTTTTTTTTTTTTTAAGCTTTCTTTTTGAGCCCCCAGGTATGTTTTTGCTTCTGATTTCCAACAAGATGCTCGAAATGGACTTGCCTCCCTATTGGAAGTTCTGACTCTGACCCTATGTGTATCGCATATCCCACACCCAACATTCCTGGCTCTGTTTCATTTGCCTCAGGGGACAAACGTTCCCCAGTCCAACATGGGGAAGATGAAAATCCAGGAAAATCCATGTGAGTATTTTGCATATGCACATGCGTGTTAACATGTATTTGCACAAACATTCAAATGTCTAAGGTCAAAAACAGGGATTTGTTAATGTTCATTACTAAATGGAAAATTAAGTCCCCTGGGAATTCACACATTCCTAAAATCACATTTAAAGCCTTTCATGGCCAGGCTTCAGGTGTGCCTCTAGTATTCATTTTCTCCACTTCAACTTTGCCTCTATGGGGTCTAAGAGAACTGAATTACTTACCATTCCTCTGAATAAAACTCACTTGTTTTATGCCTCTTAGCAGTTGTACATCATATGTCCTCTGCCAAGTATGTTCTTCATGTCCTTTTATACTGATCATTCTTCAATATTCCACTCAGGTGCTGTCCTCAGGGAAGTCTTCCCTGACCATATAACTCCTGTGATCACTCCTATTAAAGCATTTATCACATTACATGCGAATTTTCTGCTTACATTTTTGTTTTCTTCATGAGAGTGTGAGCTCTGCAAGAGCAGATAAAATGTCCTATTCTTCCATCACCCAGTTATAACACAGTGCTAGACATGGAGGAGGCATTCAGTAATCGTTTGGTGAATAAGAGAGTGCAAATTGAGTTTCAGTGTAGGCTTTGTAAATTCTGCTGATCATAGTTAAAGGTAAAAGGGTTAATTCTCTTTTGGATTATGCTATTGACCATTAACAAAGAGTTTATTTTGTGGTCAGGAATGATGATGTGTTTTTTCTAATTTGGTTACAACAAATTTGCAGTGTTGGCAAAACCTCTGAGTTTTCACTAGAAGAAAACGGTATGGTAGGACTGGTTAGGGCTGTGACTGTAGATACAAGAGTTTTCTAAGCATAAAATGACTAAAAGTTTGTGTAAAAGAAAGAGAGAATATGGAAGAGAAAACAGGACCTAGAGTTAGACATAATAGATTGCACACAGACTTTGTCCGATCTTTCTCCATTGTTAACTGAAATGATAGTGACTGACCAACAAAGAGCTAAACATATGGAGTAAAAGCTAATGAGAAAAAAGTTGATGGATAATGAGGAATATCAATACAGTTATTAAAGGCAGCGACTGATTTAGCCTGGGAGAGAAAGCTGAGTAACTGGCATTATGAAAACCTGGAGAGAATCATGAATTAGAGGTGACAGGTACCTCTGAAGTCAGAGGTAATGGGTGAAGCTGGAAATAGAAGGGCTGGTTGAAAGCCTGTACAAAGAGCAGTGAGAGGCCCAGAAAACTCCTTCAAAGCAGGCCACTTGGTTCCTGCCACTCCCCTCCCCCAAAATAAGATAGGATGCTGTGTACCTTAAAAGACTGAATCAGTGGGACTCCATTCTCAGGGACACTAGACAAAACTGAGAAAAAAAAAAAAAATAAAGCAGATGCATAGAAGACAGATGTGTTGATGAGAAGTCTGCTACTACTTGGCTTCCAGAATGCCAAAAGCAAAACTTATGTCTCCCAGACATTCATCTTTGGGAAAAGTGACTGATTGAATGGAAAGACCCATGTAAGCAGACATCTGCCAGCATATTGGCAGGTCTGGCACAACTCAGCTTACAGTGAAACCCACCAGTTGACAAGTCACACCCTATGTACTGTTCTGAGGAAGCTCCTTAGATAGACAGATAGACAGGGAGATAAAATTAACATCTATATAAAATAAAAATACCGAAACAAATACATTTTAGAAAAGAAACTCTGAGTGAATAGAAATAACATAGAGAACAAAAAATAATATCTGGGAAAATATAATAACTGTTCTTTAGAGGGGAAAATATTTAATCTATGAAACAAACAAAAAAAGATGACATAAAATATAATACAGAAAAATAGATCTTGAAAAGTGAAAATAGGCCTGGTGCAGTGGCTCATCCCTGTAATCCCAGCACTTCGGGAGGCTGAGGCTAGTGGATCGCGAGGTCAAGAGATCGAGGCCATACTGGCCAACATGGTGAAACCCTGTCTCTACTAAAAATACAAAAATTAGCCAGCCTTGGTGACGTGCACCTCTAATCCCAGCTACTCAGGAGGCTGAGGCAGGAGAATCACTTGAACCCAGGAGGCAGAGGTTGCAGTGAGCCAAGATCGCGCCACTGCACTCCAGCCTGGTGACAGAGCAAGACTCCGTCTCA
The DNA here is from genome assembly GCF_002776525.5 of Piliocolobus tephrosceles. Classification (NCBI taxonomy): domain Eukaryota; kingdom Metazoa; phylum Chordata; class Mammalia; order Primates; family Cercopithecidae; genus Piliocolobus; species Piliocolobus tephrosceles. The sequence goes on along the minus strand of NC_045447.1, from coordinate 21,070,275 downwards.
AACAAACAAACAAAAAAGTGAAAATAAGTAGAAAAAATACAAAGAAGGATGCAATGTTAAGGTCAAGAAAATCTCCCAGAAATAACTAAAGACATAAACATAATATGGGAAATAAAAGACAAAATTGAAGACTAATAGAAAAAAAGTGTAAACTGACCCAAGAAAATTACAAATAACAGGAAAAAGAGAAAGAAAAGTCTTTACCAAAGAAATAGTTCAACAAAGGACCCACGGAGTACTCAGCATGTCATAGTATTATCATTATAAGATTTCAGAACACGACGAATTAAATACTCCAAGAGATATAGATTATATAGAAGGGACTGAGATTCAGAATTGTGTTAGACTCACTAGAAACAACATTGGCATCTACCAGACAGTGGAGCAGTATCATAAAAAGTTCTGAGAGGATAATTTCAAACCTACAATTCTACAGGCAAGTCATTATTATTAAAAACATTTTTTTCAGGCACACAGAAACTCAAAAACTTAACTCCTAGTTCCACTTTATCAGGAGGATGGAGAGTGTATGACACATAAATGAGAGAGTAATCCAAGAAAGAAGTACATGCAAGAATCAGCAACCAGAAGATCCAACAGCAAAGGGGTGAAAGATACAAGCGTTGAGAAGACACCTGGGTCAGAAATTGCAAGCAGTTGCTGAACCAACAGTAGGAACTAGAGAAGGTGGAGCTGGCTGGTGGCTGCTGGACAGAGAAATGGAAAAGGAACCTACACATTAACATGGCCTGATGCATTTTAGAACATTTACAAAAACATGTGAGAATGCATTAGTAATAAGAACACAGAAAAGTAAGCCAATGAAAATAAAATGAGTCAATTGTGCATTTCCAGAAAAGTTATATATATAACTTTTATATAAAATGTGTATGTATATATATGATATATGTATAAAGCATGTGTATGTAAAAGTTATATATATGTATACATACACACATACACAAAGCACACACGATGAGAGTATACTGTATATTTCAGCTGTAGAAACAATTGCAGAATAAATTATAAATTAATAAATTAGAACTATATATTTAATATAAAAGTTAATATAACTATATTGGAAGGATAGGGAAAATAATTTAAACTGATGGATTGTATAAGAAAACTAAATTTTTTTTTGTCAGAGTGTGAAGTCAAGATGGCTAAGCATTTTTATAAACAAATGAAACAGTATAGCCATATGTCTTAGAAATATGGAGATAAATAAGAAACCATTTAAAAATGTTGAAATAAGTTAGCTCTGGGGACAAATGGAATAGAAACCAAATGTTTAAAAGCTTGAGTTATTGAGTTTTTTGTAGTGTTCATTTTATTGTTTTTAAACTCATGTTCAAAAGTGTACTTGGTACAGGCACCGGAGATAACAGAAATATAGAGGCCAGGCAATACTCAACTCCTCATGGATATTATATTATGGAGATACATATTTAAAATATACATTAAAGAGATAGCTTCAGGCAGTGATTAGTTTCCATAAAGAAAATAAGAACAGGAAATGCATAGAATATGGGTGGAAATAGATTAAATCTGCTAGTTTAAAAAAAAAAAAAAAAGCCATGGTTGACCTAAAATTCAAGCTAGATGATGATTATAGGAAACATACTTCAAGCTGTTAAGATAATTTTAAGTAAAAGAAGGCACAAAAAAGTTATACTGGTCAAAAACTGACCAATAACCCTGTCATAGCTGTATGTTTTTCAAAAAAAAAAAATATAGAATAGATTTTAAGAAAACAATATTAGGAATGAAGTGGCTCATTTTTATAGTGAAAAAGTGAGTTAGTCACTGTGAAGAACAGCTCTGAACATGTACACAAATAATAAAAGAAGCCCAAAATGAGCAAAGCAAAAAATAGAAAAATGAGAATAAATTGATAAAAATCCCTATCAATCTGGAAGCAACAGAACTATTAACTTTTTAAACCATACATACTTGGTTTAAATATATTAATTAAAGATAGGGAGGGGAAAATACTTGAAGAAATATCACATCTAGAAAGGTAAAGGAGTAATCAGAAGGTAAAAACAGGATCATTAACATTCTCATGATAAGACGGAATTGCCAAAAAAGGAGGGTGGGGGTTGGAGGAGTGAGAAGCGCTTCAGAGATGTCAAGTTGTGATAAGAACAGAGTAAACATTGTTTGGCCACTAATGGGCCATCAATAGCTGTTTCAGAAGCTCACCTGGGGACACTTAGGACTCTGACTGGGAAAGGTTTTCAGATAAGGCAAGGATGTAACCTCTCCCGGTTTCAGACACATCTGCCCTCTGATCATTATTTCTCTGATCCACTCCGCCATAGTCAGTTTCAGACTTTTCCGATGTTGTAGGTAAGCAACAGGGATCTGCTGTTTTTCTGAGGGAGCAATCCATCTACAAGTGTTTAAAGAGTCTCTCCTGTGCTTTGCATGCTGGCTTGATTTGTTCCGAAAAAAGAAACTCATGGTCTTTACTACTGTGGGGGCATTTAGCAATTTAGTGCACAAGGTCACATCAGAAGAAATAAAAGAACTATAGATGGGCACAAAGAGTCAAGTATAAAATTAGCGATTTAGACGTGAGCTATTATAAAAGTTCCTGAGAGCCAAAATAGCTGGGAAACCCCATAAAATGAGTCTAGGCCTGAACTGAGATTTGAGGATATTATGGAGGGACAAGAGGGAAAAGGTAAGGAAGGAGGAGAAGGAATTGCTTTAGGAGATATGGTTGAATGTGCTTCTCCAGAAACATATGCCTATATCCAGAAACACAAAACCCCTGTCTGGGTGAATGAGAGTCTCATCACTTTATTATAGTTTCAGCTTTGCCATTCAGCTATTGTATGATTTTGGACGAATCCAACTTTCTTAGGTCTAAATGGCAATAAATATACTTATTACATCAGCTAGGGATGATGGCTCTTTTAGTATTGTTTGAAATGCTTGTTTCCCGGTGCTGTAAAGAAATAGCACTTGAACATAAATTTAATTTACTTAGCAAGGTCATTTTTACTTCCTTCAGAAAGGGTACACTCGCCAGCAGTTTTGCCATGAAAGTACACCCAACAAAGGAGACAGGGTCATTTATAACCTGACGCATCCACCATACTGCTGTGTCCGGTTTCCGTTGGATGGAACAGGACTTCACATTCTGTATTTGTCCTGATTGGCTAGTAACTTAGAACTTTTTTTTTTTTTTTTTTTTTTTTTTTTTTTTTTTTTTTT
>NC_045447.1:20881648-21066950 GCF_002776525.5 Piliocolobus tephrosceles | reverse complement strand
TTTTTTTTTTTTTTTTTTTTTGAGACGGAGTCTCGCTCTGTCACCCAAGCTGGAGTGCTGTGGCCGGATCTCAGCTCAGTGCAAGCTCCGCCTCCCGGGTTCACGCCATTCTCTTGCCTCAGCCTCCCGGGTAGCTGGGACTACAGGCGCCCGCCACCTCGCCCGGCTAGTTTTTTGTAGTTTTTAGTAGAGACGGGGTTTCACCATGTTAGCCAGGATGGTCTCGATCTCCTGACCTCGTGATCCGCCCGTCTCAGCCTCCCAAAGTGCTGGGATTACAGGCTTGAGCCAGGGCCCCCGGCCAGAACTTTTTTTTATTTTTTATTTTTTTATTTTATTTTATTTTTTATTATACTTTAAGTTCTAGGGTACATGTGCATAACGTGCAGGTTTGTTACATATGTATACATGTGCCATGTTGGTGTGCTGCACCCATCAACTCGTCAGCACCCGTCAATTCACCATTTATATCAGGTATAACTCCCCAGTGCAATCCCTCCCCCTTCCCCCCTCCCCATGATAGGCCCCATTGTGTGATGTTCCCCTTCCCGAGTCCAAGTGAGCTCATTGTTCAGTTCCCACCTATGAGTGAGAACATGTGGTGTTTGGTTTTCTCTTCTTGTGATAGTTTGCTAAGAATGATGGTTTCCAGCTGCATCCATGTCCCTACAAAGGACACCAACTCATCCTTTTTTATGGCTGCATAGTATTCCATGGTGTATATGTGCCACATTTTCTTAATCCAGTCTGTCACTGATGGACATTTGGGTTGATTCCAAGTCTTTGCTATTGTGAATAGTGCCGCAATAAACATACGTGTGCATGTGTCTTTGTAGTAGCATAATTTATAATCCTTTGGGTATATACCCAGTAGTGGGATGGCTGGGTCATATGGTACATCTAGTTCTAGATCCTTGAGGAATCGCCATACTGTTTTCCATAATGGTTGAACTAGTTTACAATCCCACCAACAGTGTAAAAGTGTTCCTATTTCTCCACATCCTCTCCAACACCTGTTGTTTCCTGATTTTTTAATGATTGCCATTCTAACTGGTGTGAGATGGTATCTCATTGTGGTTTTGATTTGCATTTCTCTGATGGCCAGTGATGATGAGCATTTTTTCATGTGTCTGTTGGCTGTATGAATGTCTTCTTTTGATAAATGTCTGTTCATATACAACAAACAACCCCATCAAAAAGTGGGCAAAGGCCAGAATTTTTTAAAAGATGCAAAGGCAGAGGAGAACAAAGGAAGGAGGAAGTTAACTTGTGGAATGCTGAGAATGGTAAAAACACCTTCAAATAAGGAAGAGGAACAGGCTATGACCTAATGCTTGCTTGGACCAGTATAAGCATGCCAGGGCAAATATTTAGGCTAAATTGTGGGAGCTAAGAACATAAAGTACATTGATTTCTTCATCATGGCTAGCAGATATTTAAGAATGTTAGCACAGGTCTTTGAATACATTTTGCTTTTAAGAGAAGTTAATATTTATTCCTAATTAAAGGGGGAGGAAAGTCTATTTTACTTTTTACAGTATTATAAAACGAGGCAAACAAGGGAGCAGTGATGGGGGTCGGGGTGTTGGACTTTGTGATTGCCTTTTATCATTAATTCAATCCAAGTCATTCATTCATTCAATACACACATGTTAGGCCGCTCAGGTTTTGGAGTGGACTAAGACATTGTTCCATGTAAGATAGACATTATGTAACTAATTACTCAGTTGATTATATAAATCCTTAGCGTGCACATCAGAGGTTGCATTATCTGCTTTCTACTCAACCTCTACTGCCCATGTCATGGAGCCCCTGAGGAGTCATCACGTAGGCCTCCTTTCATTTCCACGACGTGCCCTGCTTCTTCCCTGCTCAGAGACTTGGTTCACTTCACTTTCTTTCTGTTCCTCTTCACTCCTCCTCATACTTCAGATCTTATTAAAATGTCCATACCACAGGGAAGCTTTTCTTGAAATCCAGGGTAGAGTCAGGTTACCCCATAGCATTTTATGACTCTCCATTGGAGCAGTAACCCAAAGTTGTAAATATAAATCAAATAATGTGATTTAATTTCTGTATTTCTCTGCTAGAATATATACCCTAGGAGAGCAGGAATAGTTTCATTATTGTAACTCTAGGCTTTGTATGATGCCTGCCTATAATAAGCCTTCAATACACATTTTCTAAATGACTGGTTAGATTCATAAAAGCTATTTTCAGAATTCTGGTCATAAGTCACTATTCATCCTCATGAATCTCTAATTTTCTTTAACAATCAGTTACAGATCCATCTTCTCCAGGTTTATCTAACCATCCCTGATTCTATTTTTATATACTTGCAAGTTCTTTAAGTTATTGCAGAAATGTCAGACCCAGAACCATATTATATTATCTTTGTCCATTATTACCAGGAGTCGAAGACTTCTTCTTCTTCTCTATTTTTTGATTTACTGGTAGAATTGGGAGGCAAGGAGAAAGTCTACTCTAATAGGGGCGTTTGCTGCAGTATGGAAATAACTGGTAATTATGCTCTTTAAATGAACTTGACTCTGTGGCTCCTGTAAGGTTTTGCTAAGTGCCCTGGGCCCAACTGAGACTAATTAGGCCTGCATTAAATATTAAAGCTTTCTGACACCCAAGTTTTGACAGTGACAGAAGAAAAGAAATCCTGTAACCTAATCTGAACCCAACAGGAGTAATTTATGTTCCCTTCTTATAACAAAAGAAAATCCAATTATGTAGCTGGCTGGCAGATATATTTAAAGCAGAAATTAATGTAAAAAATACATAAACACACAGACACACAGAGTACATAATAAATGTACTCTATTTAAAATAAAATAGAGTACATTTAAAATAACACAATAATGTCAACAGATAGTCCTGTTTGCCACCAACTACATCAAATGCCTGTTGATTGTTGTGCTATAAACTTGTGTTTGGTTGGGAAATAGCTTTTTGCCAATAAATATATTTAATATAGTGTAGGGGCATGGAGTCAGCATGAGCCTTCAGATAGTAAAATTACAATAATGCCACTTTCACATAGAAAAGGCTGATTGTATGTAGACCTCATTTACTATCCATCTCCTGAAGATACCTTTTTGTTCCTTCAATTACTGAGTTTGTAAAGGGACAACTTGCTTTTGCTCACAGGTGGGGGCCAGCCCAAGGTCAGGAACCAGAACCGTGGTCTAAGTCCCAGCTTCATTCTTAGTTGGAGGAGTGGCCTTAGATATGTCACAGGGCCCCTTGGGCCTTTTTGTTGTCTTTTTCATAAAAGGCAGCTTGTCCTGCTGCTGACATTCATCTTCGAGAGTGTTAGAATTAAATGAGATCCTGCAGTAGTTTTCGTCCTCCACAGGTAGCAAAATCTTTATTCTAAACAAATTGTACTTGATTCCTTGATGCTAAAACAAAAGAAAAACCTGGCATTTTATTACTACAATCATATTTTACAAGCCCTCATGTATATTTTTTACTTTTTTTGGAGCCCCTCAGTAAGAAAAACAAAACAGCTTTTAATGTAATGTTTTCACAATGGCAAAGTTCAAACATAGACAAAGGTAGAGGCAATGGTATAATAAAGCCCCAGGCACCCATCACCCAGATTCCATAATTACCAATTTGTAACCAACCCAGTTTCAACTCTCCACCTCACACCCTACTTTTTAAAAAGCAGATCCTCCCTCATTAGATTAGTTCATTCACAAACATTTTATATGACCTCCAAAACGTAAGTGCTCCTTTAATCATTGTGATATCAAATTCAAAATTATCATTCTTAAATAACTGGGGCTATTTTGATGAATAAAAATATATAGGAAGGAAGAAGAGATCTTAAAGGGTCATCATTCCTATGTCAAAAATCCTATTTGTTTTTAAAATATATATTTTTGCTGTAAAATATAAAATCCTGATGGGCATACAGAAGTACTTTCAAACACTAACAAACAATCTCAGTAATGTACCAGGCAAAATTGGGACTATTTTTAAATGAGCGGGACTGGTAAAAGAGCTTAAATGCTACCTTTTATACCAAAATAAGTTAATTTAGCAGCTAAAGTTAAGAATCTTGATTTTCTCACGTTGTTAAATATGACTTGGGAGACATGCTATTTATTATCTTCATTTTTATTATAATTTTTGATAAATTGTTTCATGTACCCCAAAGACTAATATAAGGTTTCACACAAAGTATGCCCTCAATATGTATATATTGGATGAGAAATGAATAAATAAAAAATGATATTTTAGGCCAGGCACAGTGGCTCACGCCTGTAACCCCAGCAATTTGGGAGGCTGAGGCGGGCAGATCACTTGATGTTAGAAGTTTGAAACCAGCCTGGCCAACATGGTGAAATCCTGTATCTAAAACACAAAAATTAGCCGGGCATGGTGGCTCATGCCTGTAGTCCCAGCTACTCGGAAGCCTGAGTCAGAAGAAGGGCTTGAACCCCGGAGGCAGAGGTTGCAGTGAGCTCAGATAGCACCATTGCACTCCAGCCTGGGCAACAGAGCTAGACTCCATCTCAAAAATTGAAAAAAAGGTATTTTAATCAAATATTTGTAGAAGGTAGGATATCTATGAAAAAAAAACCCTTAAAATCACTGCAATCCTAGATGAATAAAAAAAACTTAAAACAGTGAAATCAATAAATTGAAGACAATTTCATTATTATTATTTTATTACTTTCTCATTAAAACTTGATTACTGGATGTATTCACATACCCTTTTCTAACTCTTCCCCATCAAATTTTCTGAAATTTGAAAATAAAGAGAAATGATCTGCAGTGGGCAAAGATAACGAAGAGCAAATGAGATTGTGCGGGAGAAAAAGTTTAAGAATAAAAAGGCCTGGGTTCCAGACTCTCCTCGGCCGTCACTGACCTTAGGATCCTGGCTGGCCATTTCCATCCATGGGACCCCAGTAATGTAATACAGTCACGGAACAAATACCGTAATTGTTCTTGCCTCTTTGGGTTCTCAATTTTATGATTCTCAGTATAGGGATGGGACAAACTAGTTATTTAGTTTTGAGTAAGGTACATCCCTTGGAGAAATAACTTTGCAGTAGCATTTTAAGGACCTGTCTGAAAACTTGGGGACAACTTAAAGTTAGCATCAGCCCATCTCTCCAAATCCGGCTGCCACACTCGTGTTAAAAATAATTAATGTGTGAGTAGTCCTGGAGCACTTCGGAACTGTGCAGTAAGGAGGGTCTTTCTGAGTTTATTGGAAGAGAGCGTGATCTCCCTATGAAAGAGCGGTATACTCATTCCCTTGCTTGAGTACGGCAGCCTTCAGAACCAGACTTATTTATTTTCCCATTTCCTTTCCCTACCCGCTCTGCTAAAGCACATTATGAAATTATGAAAAAGTCATTTTCTATCCAAAGGCAGCTGGTTGCCACAGGTTACGAGAGCCTTTCCAGTCCCCAGTGTGATTTTGCTGACCGAAACCGTCATAGGAGGGAAGGACTGAAGAACGGGAAAGTGAGGCTGCAGATCAGATCCCAGCACTCTCCCGCCTCGTCTCCTCCAGACACGGGGCTCTGGAGACGCTGTGTAAGATGCCACTTCCGAAGCCCAAGTGTCTCACACAGGCCTAGCAGGGAATATGAACACATCTGAGGCAAGGTAGTTGGGGGAAGACAGGGTAAGGAAGTGATGAGTTAGGTGCCTGGAGAGAGATTTCAGATGATGAGATGACTAAAAAGGTTATAATATGTTGGAAGATGGAAAGCAGTTTATTATAAATTCTCTCTCTCTCTCCCCTTCTCTTCCTCCTCCTGCACCCCTCCCCCTGTACTATTTTAGAATAATAGCAAATTAGAGTTGGAAGTCAGTACAGTTTCACATTTCATATTGAATTATATCCATATCCTCCTACCCTCAATAATAACTCATTCAAGCTCTGTTTGAATTCTTAGACTGACAGGCAACTCACTCCTTTCTAAGCATCCTGTTGGGAGATTACTTCCATTAATATTGATAATAAAATCAAATATTTATTGGATCTGGGCTACATCCTGGTCTATGAAATAATTGTCTTCATTTTAACCTTACAAATAATTAATGAGTCTGGGGTATTATATACCTGTTTCTCACATGAGTAAACTAAGGTCTAAGTTTATAAATCAAGAATCAACATTTTAAGGAGTCCAAATCCTTAAACTTCGGGCCTTTTTTCTGTTTTATTCTGCTTATTATATACTTTCCATTCCATTTCTCTCTCTTTTCAGGCATATATCTCTATTACTTTAGTTGCATCTTTCCATTTCTCTCAACTTCCTGGTGATTTTCTATACCTCTCCCTTTGCTAATGTCTTTTTTAAACTATCGTGCCCTGAATTGCTTAGTTGAGGTACTCTTATCACTGAAAGAAATAACCCCTTCTCCATTCTCCAAATTTTACTTCTATTAATTCATTCAAAAGCAAATACCTGTTTCTGGCCTTCATAGATATTACATTTCTGAACTATCTTGAGTCAGCTGAAAGCCCCAAGCCTACTTCATCCATGCTGAGTTTAACTTATGCTCTTCCTATCCTTTTTAGCTTTCTTAAGTGGGTAGTGGCAGGTGCTTATATTTCTTCATGTGAAATTTTATCTAATTGGTTAGTTTTATCATTCTGGGTTCTGGAGACCACCTTAGATACTAATTTTTTTCATGTAACGTATTCAGTTTCTCCAGCGAACTATGACTTAATTCATGTCATGAATAAAAATGTAATGATAATTATACAGAATGTGGACAAGGATGGAATGTCGTGTCCAGAGATCTAAACCTGGCAAGGATCATAAATTTGCCTTCCAGATTAGCTAATAAAAGGATATTGGAACAGGACGCTTAAGGAAAATGTGCTTTGGGGAGGAAGTTGGCTCAAAATTGCATCAGTTTTTAGATATATGGCTGCTGACAGGGTAGAGCAAAACATCCTAGACTGTGAACTATAGCTGCAGACATCAGATCCTGTGCAGATGTGGACTCTGTTTACATAACACTAACATGTTTTCTAAATTACTTTTAAAATCAAGTAAACATTAATTCACCTAGCAAATACTTAACCAGCACTGACCAGGTAGATACTAAGAGATATATTTATTTAAAAGCATCTGTTTATTGTACAAATATTTGTCATAGTTTTTTCCCTGTCCTCATGGAGCTTACAGAGTAATGAGGGAATAAAAATCAATCCCCAAATTGATGGTGCTAAGTCATATAGAGAAACACAATTGGGTTTTTAAGAGAGAAGAGGTTAGGTGGACTAAGTTAGATTAATAATTCAGAATGCTTCTCTAAAGAAGGAACATTTAAAGTGAGAACTGAAGGATGTATACTCTTAATTGGAAAAAAAAAATGTGGAAAGAAGGATGGTTCTGGCAGAAGGTTGTGAGAAAGAGGCTAAAAAATTCAAAGAACTAAAAGAGTACTAAAATAGATGAAGGGCAGTGAGTGAGGAGGCTGGTGAAATGTGAGGTGTGAAATGTAGACAGGGCTAGGTCACATAGGGCTTTTCCATAAGGAGTTTGTACATTATGCTAAGTCTAATGAGAATCTGTGGAAGGGTTTAAGAAAAATATTTGGCTTAATGAGATTTATGTTTAAAGAAGATAGCTTTGACTGTGATGTAGCAATAAAGGAAGTTAGGAATAAAAATAAGGACATCAGTTAAGAAGTACTATAGAGCCAGAGGTCAGGGGAAAGGGCTAGTAACAGTTTGCATTTGTGCAGTGCAGATTTAAAGTAGACAATATTGACAGCTACTTTGCAGGTAAATTTTATGAGACTTGGGATTGGATTGCATGTAGATGGTGAGGGGCATGTCAAAAATAATACAATTTAATAGCCATAGATTTCTTTTGTTAAGAATGTATAGCCTTATCAGGGAGATAATATGCACACAAATAATAGAGGTATAAATCTAAAGAGGTTTGGGGAGCACAGAATGAGCTTAATTTGTGCCAAAAAACCTCAAGGCAGGCCTCCCAGAGGTGGTGGTAGTTGAAGCATATCTTGAAGTGTGGCTGTAGAGATCAAAGAACACAGAGATCAAAGAGGCAAATACAGTTAGCCATAAATGTGAGGATATCTACCTCTACAGGTTTTTATACAGTCATGTATTTGGCACAGTATACTGCATGCCCACAATATGTCAAACATTTTATATGTTTTAATGCAACATTAAATGGGTGAGTAGATATTAATTTTTATTTATTTGACAGCAAGGGAAAGTCACAGAGTTTAAGTTAGACATTCAATAGTGTATAATCTCTATAAACGAGTTTTCCTATTTTGAACCTAAATCTGTTAAACTTTAAAATTTTAAAATTCCTTATGGCAGCATCTGTCTCCCAGCACTTTATGCCTTATTTTTCTTCATGGCACTGACACTATCTAACATACTACAATTTTTACTTGTGTATTTGCTTTTATTGCACGCCTCTCCCACTAGAATATTCAACTCTCTGAAGGTCAAGATTTTGCTGTTTTGTTCACTGCTGGATCCCTGGCACTTGGTTAGGGCTTACATATCAGAGTTTCTTAACAGGAAGAATACATTTTTACAAATGGATAATTCTCAATCCATTTTCCTCCTACAAACCAAGGCATCCCATTTAATTCACATATATAAGTTTTTAATGTTGTTGATCTAGTTTTACCAACTCAATCCATATGTGATATTATCCGGCTTTCTTTTTAGTACCCAGCAATCAGACAACAGCAATTTGTTGATCAACGTGCTAGGCTCCAGGGTCACTATGAAGACATACCAGACAGCCTGTGTCCTCAAGGGAGCATATGATGTATTTGAAGACACACGAGCTAATCTTTAGAAAGGTTAAGTAATACTAACACAGTGATATAATCAATATCACAAGACTGCATTAAGACATAATTGAAGTGCCAAAGAGAACAATAAGTTTAATAAATGATATGGGAGATAAGAAGAAGAAAGAATGATACAGTTGATCTATTTTGGTTTCACAGAGAAAAGTAAATTTGACAAATATTTCAAAGACAGGTAAAATTTTCTTAGGTAAACAGAGAATGTTATGATAAGCCAGGCAAGAGATGAGTAGATGCATACATGGGTGGGCCTAAATAAATAGGAGAGACAATGCGGAGAACGGGCTGGCTGGGTCAGAGGAGGCTCACAAGTCCCTGGAACACTGTTCCCCTACTCTGAGAATGAATTTACAGACATCAGATTTTTCCCAAAAAAGGGTTGCCAGAATATTTTGAGATCCTGTTTTAGGATAAGGTACCAATTTTACTTTTGAACTACTTTGTAATGGCAGAATAGGTGAAGACACATATCTCAACATCCTACATTAAGGAATTAGAGAAGATTTTGTCAAAAATACTTAGAAACTTCTGACAAGACCATGCAGAGAGGAGTCTAGGGCCTGGACAATCTACTGGACAGAGAATCGGTTTGGATTTTAGGAAACATAGCCTGCTCCCTTGCTGTTCTTGCAAGAGTGAGGACAACTTTGAGTAAGAGTCCCTTACCAGGCATCTTGGGGTAAATGCTTGCTATACAAGAACTTAAGACTGGCAACCTCTAGCACTCATGACCTTCAAATACTTTAGATTTGAGCTAGTAGACACAAGGCGTTCCCCGGTTTCTTGTGAAGCTGGATTAGACACACCTATTTCCCAGCAACCTGATTCTCCAGAGATAGTCCTCAGAGCAATCCTACTTATGTCTCTCACCCTCTCATTGATGAATTGATCATGTAAGACATGCCCTATTGATTTAAAGGAATAAGAATTGGGTGATACATTTATTATTTTCAAAAATGTGTATGTTGTGGTTCAAAACTGATGTAATTACTAGTGCCAGGTACTCATCTAGGCATTAGGTATATATAAGTGAACAAGATAGAGCCCCTGCTCAGCACTGATAATAGAGTGGGCAAAGAGGGGTTACATGCTCTGTGGGGAGGGCTATGAGAAGAGCAAGCCCTGAATGCTAGGAAGGCACATGAGGGGCACATAAACTCAAGTGTACTGACATTTAAATTCTGACATACAATTTAAGGCTGAACTACCAGGAGGAAGGACTTTCCAGATGGAGAAATTGGCATGAGCACAGGTCTAGAGGTGAGGAGAAGCAGGGCCTATTCATATGGCATCACATAACGCAATTCAGTGGGGCAGGAGAATAGTGGGAGGTGGAGAACCAAATAGGGCCCAGATCAGGAAAGTCATCCGGTCACATTAGGGAATTTGAGTCCTGTTCTGGGGATCCCATGAAAGGGTTTAATCGGGGGAATAGAGGGGCCATATCATGATTTTTAACGAGACTGCCAAACAGCATTCTTCAATAAAAACATAATGCAAGCCACACATGCAAGCTGCATACGTAACTTTAAATTTTCCTAAACATGTAACTTTAAATTTTCTTAAACCACGTTTCTTAAATAAAAAGAAAAAATAATTTAGTTATATTCTATTTAACATAATGTATCTAAAATATTATTTGAACATGAAATCAACATAGAGTTGTTAATGAGGCATTTTACATTATTTTATTTGTTGTAGATCTTCGAAATCCAGTACATCTTTTGAACTGACAGCACATCTCCATTTGATCCCATTACATTTCTAGTACTCAGTACTCATGTGTGGCTACAGGCTATGAGGCAGGGCAGGCCTACAGAGTGGCAGATAAAAAAGAATTTGGAGTACAGAATGGCTGAGGGTAGGGTAGAGCAAGACCTGAAGGAATTGTGAAATATAAGGCCCATTGTGGGACACTCAGGCCCGGGTAGGCTTACATTGAGTTCGTTCTGGGCCATAGCTCCAGCTAGGAAGAAGCTCAACTGCTGAGCAGGACAAAGTGTGGGGTGGAGATGGAAGTTAACAAGATGTTTTTGTAATGCCCACCTGAAAATTGCCTCAAGAAGGCTTCTTGTTACATTGTCAGCAAAAAGAGGCAGCAATGGAAGGAACAGGAATTAGTTGTAGAAGAAGGCAGGCAGGCAGGCCAGCAGGTAGCAGCTAGAAGGACTGTCAGAATAAAAAAAGAGCCAGGCAGGGGACTTTGTCTCAGGGCAGACCTTCAGATCCTGGATGGCAAGAATATGCCAGGGAATTATGTAGAAAGGAAAGAAAAAAAGGTAAGAAGCAAGGAGGGAAAAAAGGTAATAAATTTTTTAAAAGATTGAGTATTTATGATGTGCCAAGTCATGCAACCAAAATATAACCAGATATAAATATGTGAAACCACTGGACTCTCCCTCCCCTAAGCCCTGTAAATCATCTCATATAAAGTTACCGGTTCCCCACTGAAGTCCGGCTATGGTTATTGAAAACCAAGCTGTTCACTGAGCTTGCAGCCCTCATTTTACTAAAGTGTAAATTCTGATTTCACAGGCCCTCGATGCTTTCAAACTCTCATCTTGCTGTGAAGGGAGAGGGGAACCACCATCTTTCCTCTGTGTTGTTTTCGGGTAGAGAAGAACACACAGCAAAGTTGTACAGGGGCAAGGGAGTTGTAGTTAATACAGCATCTCTTATTTGACAGGCACAGCCCTTTCCTTCCTGGTGGGCTCACATGGTAACAGCATGCCTTGGCAAGGGCAGGTTTAATTAAGAGTCACTACCCTCTTGGCAAAACCGCAGCTCTCCACCCACCTTCAGATTCTGTTACCCAATCTGGTTTCTCTTTCAAAATTCTTTCTTCTCTGGGGAATTTTTTCTCTCTGAAGATCCATAGTTCCTCCTTATGGTTTGCCCGTTTCCGGTGTATACCTTCCCCCATGCCCACTGGTTGTATTTGTAAACATTTCAGGGGACCCACAGCTCCCATGCAAATTGGTGGATCCAAAGAGAGGCTGCATGCCTGGAAGCTGCAGTAGATCCCTCAATTTCAAGTGTCAAAATATTTTTAACCCCAGTTCTGCCACAATGAGAATACTGCATTTTTATTCATTTAGTTAACTCACATTTTTCTTTTATGCATGAGAAAATGAAGGCTTGGGATTAACAGGTAATATATCTGTTGCCAAGGTGTGGCAGAGCCCAGATTCAAAACGCATTATTTTCCTATTGGACAACTCTATCTTGGTGTTTAGAAAACATGAAACAATCCAAGGATCCAGCCAGCAGAGCTGGGGCACACAATAGATAGAAGGTCTAAGAAGCTAATCCAAGGCTCAGATCAAAACTGTGCTTCAAGTCCAGGGCAAAGAGAACAGTGACGGCGACACAGGATTTTGAATCTCAGAGTATTCAGCTGAAGTTTTATAACCGTCCTTCTACCCGCTGGAATGAAACGTAGCAGGATCATAATTTAGTAACATGGTAGTGAAGGTCTCAGCTGGCCTCAGATGCCAGACTCTCTGGATTTGAATCCTGGCTCTGCTATTTGCTGTGTGGACTGGGGACAAATGCTCAATCTCTCTGATCATCAGTTTATTTGTAAATACAGATAAAATAGCACCTACTTTGTATACTTGAGAATATTTGTTAAAACTTTAGAAAAAAAAAAAATGGCCTAATGCTCGTGCGACACAATTCTGAAACAAAGGAACAAGAGTTAACACAGATTTTACAGGTTAAGGGCAGTCCTCCATAAGACTGCCCTTACTTTGGGCATCAGCCACAAGCTCGGGGATTGCCAGCTACTCATGTTTCTGACCAACTGGCCATAAATTTAGAATTCCCATTACCCCTTCAGGGTTGATAATTAGATAGAAGAACTCATAGAACTCAGGAAGCTCTATGATTATGATTATGATTTTATCATAAAGTAATACAAGTCAGAACCAACCAAATGAAAACATATATAGGGTGAGGTCTGAGAGAACCCAAACACAAAGCTTCTTTGTCCTCAGAGTCCATCACCCCCCCGCATAGCAATGTGGAGCACCAATCAGGGAGCTCACTCAAATTTAAGGTAATCACAGGGTTGATCTTTCTGGCATGGCCGGCCCCCATCCTAAACCTATCTTGGGACTCACCATAAGTCACCTTGATAGTGTTTCCGGAATTGGTGGTTCTTGGTCTCGCTGACTTCAAGAATGAAGCCCCGTACTTGAAGCGGTGAGTGTTACAGTTCTTAAAGATGGTAGTAGGGAGTTTGTTCCTTCAGATGTTCAGATGTATCCGTACTTTCTTCCTTCTGGGGGGTTCGTGGTCTGGTTGACTTCAGGAGTGAAGCTGCAGACCTTTACAGAGAGTGTCACAGCTCTTAAAGTTGGAGTGGACCCAAAGAGTGAGGTGCAGCAAGATTTACTGCAAAAAACGAAAAGAACAACCCTTCCACATTGCCAGACGCGAACCGACCGGCTTGCCGCTGGCTGCTCCCGCAGCCTGCTTTTATTCCCTTATCTGGCCCCACCCACATCCTGCTGATGGGTCCATTTTACAGAGAGCTGATTGGACCGTTTTGACAGGGTGCTGATTGGTGCATTTACAATCGTTTAGCTAGACACAGCGTGCTAGACAGAAAAGTTCTCCAAGTCTCCACTAGGTTAGCTAGATACAGAGTACCGATTGGTGTATTTCAAACCTTGAGCTAGATACAGAGTACTGATTGGTGCGTTTACAATCCTTTAGCTAGACATAAAAGTTCTCTAAGTCACCACTAGGTTAGCTGGATATGCCATGGGGGACTGAAGTGCTCCTCAAGCGCCCTGAAGGCGGAGGCTGAGGAGGCGCCCAGAACGAGCGCTGGTAGCACATTGTCACCTCTCAGTAGCACATGTTCAAAGTGGTCTGAGGAACCCACCATGAATAAATTCCAAGGGTTTAGAGGCTCTCTCCTAGAAACCAAGGACAAAGGCCAGCAAAATTCTTTATTATGTAACAGCCTGGTATCTGGTAAATGCTACGTAAATATTAATACATACCAAGGTTTGACAAGCACTTTCTGTAAAGGACTAAATAGTAAATACTTTTGGCTTTGTGGGCAAGATAGTCTCTATGGCATTCTTTTTTTAAAAAATGTAATTATATAAAATATAAAAACCATTCTTAACACATGCTGATCCTTTATATATATATACTTGTTAAGTTAATGTGTTATCAATTAATATGATATATTAACAATTGTTATATATGATACATATTTAATAAAAACGTATATAGTATATGATGAGTACTTTTATTATTACGGGATTTTTGTTGCTGTTGCTGCTATCATTACTATCAAAACATTAAAGCAAAAGATGAGTTTTCAAATGATGTAGCAGTGAGTCTTGCAAGAATTTAGCCAATAATCTCATTTCAACTGTTGCAATATTTGTCATGTGGCACAAATCCAGCCACATGAAATTCTGGGTTACAGTCTGAGATAGACTACTTCTGCCATAGTTTAGAAATGAAATGTATAAGGAGAAACGATTTCTGTTTCATGCTTTGTCTGACATTTTATTGCTTGTCTTTTTGTGTTGGTTCACTGAGTAACTTCATCTAAAGGGGAATGACATTTTACAAGTACTGTCTATATTGTGACTTTTAAAAAAGTTATCTGATTACTACTTTGGCTGAGAGGTTCTTCCCTTCTGTCTTTATCATTTTCCAAGAATCCCTCTTTGGACTCACAGTTTCTTGCTGAAAGCCATTTTCCACTTCGCTCAGGTGAAAGGGGAGATAACCATACTGTTTCAGGCTTATGATTCCCAGGGGTAGAATTTGTGTGATAGGAGCACTAGTGATTGCTTACCTCAAGGTTCATATAAATTAGCATTAATAATGAAGAGGGAGAAAAAGTATGTCTTTAAGATTAAGGGACTGCTCAAAATTTTGGCATGGGACTCTCTGCGATATTGACTAATGAGCAAGAACCAGGGAAATCATTTTAAAATTTTAAACCAGTTGTTTTTTAATTCATGTGAATGTCAGTCTCATTTCATTCTTAAATATTTGCCCTCCTTTTCAGGAGCAAGATTTGCTGCAGGAATGGACAAATTATGTGGCATTTGTCTAAAAGTGATAGGTCTAATTATCACTCTAAAATCCTAAAATGTTTTTGAGCTTCCACTAAAAAGTCAAAGGCAAATAATTCATACTGATTTTTAAATTGATTTGAGGTCCCATTTCTCTATGCTGAGCCTGGGAGTGGGAGGATAAAACAACTAAGCAAAAAGAAAAAGACTTTCCTTCACCAGGGCACCTCTGAGTTTCTGGCAGTTGGGCAAGAGAGTTGGAGAAAAACAGAGGATGCAATATGGAAAATCAATGATTTGCAGAAAAAAAAAAAAAAAAAGCAAAAATCACAGAGAATGGTTTGTACTCATTCTGATTAAGCAAGAAAGATATAGGTAGAACCTAAAAATAGGTGTTTCTGAAATCGCCTATATTTTGTAAATGCAGCTTAAAAACATGTTTAATGCAGGCAGTTCTTTCTTAACCCCAAGCATGTGATTCAATAGAAATGAGAGTAAGCATCATTTTAAAAGTGATGCTTTTAAAATGCTTTTGAGGCCTCATTCATATGTTTACTGCATTGAGTACATTCTGTGTTGAACCTTGTGGTGATATTTTTTGCGTGGCATATGAATATTTTAAAATGTACAGAGCCACTCTAGAGTTAATGTGGTTTATAAAAATGACTTTCTGTGAAGAAGGGATTTCTTAACCTGAGAAATAGCTGGATAGAAATCACTGAAGACAAAACACGTAATGTTAGTTAGGACGAGGATGAACCAGGGCATGGAGTTGTGGGTGTAAAGTTGGTTAAATCAAAGGCAATTGAGAGCAAGGAGGATTTCTCAAATCTCTGTTGCCTGCGTATGGGCTGCTGTCTCTATCTGCAGTGTCCGTTTTCTCTCCATTTCCTCAGTCTATTGCTGGTCAACATAAATGCGTCCTGTAAGACTCATTTCAATACTCCCCTTTCAAGGCTTTTCCTATAGCCTCCAGCTGGATTTATACATCTTCCTTTTACTTTTACTTTCTGTTAACAATCAATCCCTGCCTCTGTCATAGTGCTTACCACTGTATTGTGTCTGTTGATTTTCTCATATTTCTCCTCTAGCCTGCTTTCAAGATTTTAACTAATTGTGCTATATAGTCAATGCTCAATAAATATTAGGTGAATGAATGAATGAATGAAGCACTAGATGGATTAAGAGATTCTTCTTCTTCTTCTTCTTTTTGTTTTGAGATGGAGTCTTGCTCTGTTGCCCAGGCTGGGATGCAGTGGCTCACTGCAAGCTCTGCCTCCCGGGTTCACGCTATTCTCCCGCCTCGTCTTCCTGAGTAGCTGGGACTACAGGCACCTGCCAGCATGCTCAGCTAATTTTTTTTGTATTTTTAGTAGAGATGGGGTTTCACCATGTTAGCCAGGGTGGTCTTGATCTCCTGACCTTGTGATCTGCCTGCCTCGGCCTCCCAAAGTGCTGAGAATACAGGCATGAACCACCGCGCCCAGCCAAGGATGAAGAGATTCTTCTAATGCCTTGGGTAGTAGTCTGAATTTTGGTAATATGAAAATAGTATTTCTACTAATGGGTTCATATGTATATTCATATATATATACATGTATATATATGATAAAAAGGTTAAGTTAAAGGTGTATTGATTCTCAAGGTAATTGATCTGTATGACATTAAGAATGTGTTTCGGACAAACTGAATTGTGATATAAGCAAAGTTTGTACTTCTCCATCTTTATTATTATTTTCTTGGTCCATCCATAAAATTTGTAGCATCCAGGCCTTCTTTTCCCTGTCAATGTCCACTTCTCAGCTTTCCAGAAGTGTTTTCTTTGTACTAGTGAATAGCATAATGTCATGTTACTGTTCTCAAATGTCTGAGTCACAAGAGTGTGTTGATATTCTGAAGCCTATTTTCACATTCCTAGAGTTCTTGATGCCAAATAACACTAACTTTTTTTAAAACTCAGTAGAATATATCTATATAGAGTGTGTGTATGTATACACACTCATATCAGAATATATATACACACATATATACACATATGCACACGTGGTGTGCACGCCCACATACACACACACACACATCCTGATACTTTGTATTTGCTGAGATAGAAGTTTAGCAACAATTATGTGGTGTTGGAAGATGGTGGATTCAGTCTCAGAGACAACAGAAATGTTAAAGCTAGGCTGATCATGAATGCAATTAGTAATGAGGGGATCAGGAGAGAGGATTCAAATATCAAGGCACCTGAAGGTATTTTCTGAATTTTCTTGTCTCCAAAAAGAGAAGAAAGAAAAAAAAAAAAAAAAAGGATAATTTTACAGGACTATGGATATTGGATGGTAGGAGAATTCTCTTTAAAAAATAATATTTAATACTAACATTTTTCTTCTCTTCACTGAGCCTCAATAATGTTATTTATAAAATGGGAATAAACACTTTTTTGTCTTGAGTAACTTATTGATTGAAGATGAGATCCAATAATGCATTTGAAATCATTTTGTAACCTGCTAGATGTTATATAGCTGTAACTGGTGGAATTATTTACTTAGTTCCTGCTCTCTGTCAAGAAAACAATAACTGAAATTGTGTTCA
Source organism: Piliocolobus tephrosceles (assembly GCF_002776525.5). Classification (NCBI taxonomy): domain Eukaryota; kingdom Metazoa; phylum Chordata; class Mammalia; order Primates; family Cercopithecidae; genus Piliocolobus; species Piliocolobus tephrosceles. Next base: position 21,049,455 of record NC_045447.1, on the reverse strand, counting down.
TATAATAATAGATTTCTGCTGTATTCATGTAATAATAGATGCCAGAGGGTTCACAAGCAATATTGTTCCTAGCACTAGATAAGTCATGCAGGGCAAGTTGGATAAAATTAACAAAGCATCAACGTGAAATGAAGTGCTTAGAGACATGCTAAGCTATCTTGCTTTTTGTTCTTTGGTGATGTAGATAGGGAAGGGAGGAATTAAGCCTGCTTCCAACTCCTGCTTTCTGATCTCTACGAGACATCGACTACCTTTGAGTGTGAAATTTCCACAGCAAGAGAAAACTTAATTGAACAACCAGGGGAAAATCCTCCAATCCTTCTATCCCTTCTATCCCTAAATTAGAGTGAAAGGTCAGAGGACAACATTGAGATTCTGATTCAAGTTATGAGTCATTTACATCTCCCAAAACATCATCATATGTACAAATTTTTTCAGGTACTTTTAAGAAACTTGTAGGTTTCTTAGGGTCTTTGGAAACTAGACTAATAGGCTCTATATTCTATTATAACGAGACCTTTCACTTCTGATGAATGGAAGCCACAGTATGTTTAGTGCTTCCTACATGCTGTACTAAAAATTTCCATATTTTATATCTCATATTATTCTCATAACAGACCTAACGGGTAGGTTCTATTATTTCTCCCAGTTTTCATGTGAGAAAACGGACTCAAAGCAGCATAGTGATTTATCCAGGATCACACAAATAGAAGGCCGGGAATTGAACCAGAACTAATGTTTCTAAAGTGAACACACATAACTGGGGGATTTTCTGATATTACACTAAAATTCCACATTGCTACCAGAGTGGTATAAGTGGCCCCACCACAAGCAATGAACAGTGTAAGATGAAGCACCCTGTTGCCCTTGACTTGGGAAGACCTTACAGTTACTGCCCTGCCCAGCCACACTGCCCACAATAGCACCACCAGCACAGATGTGGAGCCCTGCCCTGGCTCTCCCCTCCTTCAGCTATGAAAAGAACTCAGGAATGCTACTGGCTTTATTAGTTGTGCCTCTCTAGGGATGCGCGACAGCCTGTAGAGTTGTGGCTATGGGTTGGCAGTGGCAAAGCAGTCAACCTCTGAATGAGGCGGGGGCAGCCCCTTTGTCTCTGAGGGGCCTGCAGATTGCAGGTGGCACTAATTTCACATGAAAGCAAGGTGTTTGCCAAAGGAAAGACAGATGGTTCCAGTCACTAGTTATTTATTTCTATAATTAGCTGCATGCTGTGATCTCAGGTCTTGAAGAAATTGCCACTTCCTATGGAATTCCTCTCATTATTAGAAAGGAAATGGAAATTGGAAGCCAAGGAGCAGATATGTGTTAAATGGTAACTCCCCAAATCCCTGGGCTTGCAGCTATGCTGGGAGGAAGGGCATACTCTGGAGAAATAATCTGAATGACCCAAAGAGACTGAGTTTTAAGTCCAACTCTAGCACGAACATGTGTTTTCACATAAAATTCATCTTTTCTGGTTTTTATGTTCTTCATCTAATAAAGGGGAATATTTTGGGAAGAAAGTTGAACTATGAATGTGATAGATTCCTGTTGGCTATATAATTGGACGCATGAAACATGTTAAGATTTCAAAAAAATGATACTTGAATCCAATTTATTAGACAAAATATCTAACTAACTTTGAACAAATGACTTTACCTTCTCTGTATCTGTGAAATGGAATAACTATGTCCACTGAACAGAGGTGTTATGAGAATGGAATGAGCATATACATGTAACATTCCTAGGCCAGTGGTTGACCCAAAGTAGCCAGTCAATAAATGGGCTTAAAATTTATTATTTTAATTCAGTGGAGGAGATGGAGATCTAAAAACAAAATATTTATTTAATGTGACAGAGAATAAGTCAAATGTTAAGTTGGTCTAGGGGCAATTCATTGAAGTCTGTTGATAGTCATTGATAGTATTGTCTGGTCATTGATAGCACTGTCTGGTCTATTTAGCATTGTCTGGTCTATTTCAAAATAATTGACTTTTGTTCTCTAGAAATTCTCTTGTAATGATTCCAGATTTCTGTGACTAGCCTTGTGGATTCCTACTTGGACCCAAATTTTCCTTTTCTGTATTCCTGAGCCTTGAATTCTCCTTTAAAAGTAGGATTAGGACGCAGAACATGTTAGTATCTGTATTTCATATATGCTCTTCGGAATTAGCACCTCACACACTCTGAATTAAACCACAGCGTTTGTATATGTAGAGATAAATTGAGTGAAAAAAGATCATATTTTTTTAATGCAAGCCAAGAAAGAGAAGATAGACTCGTAAGACAGCAAGAGCCTGTCTGTTCATGTGTTTGTTGATCTTAATTGATATATTAAAGGCAGTTGTTCTCTTAAGGGCTTCAGGCACTCAGCATGTATTTCCTGCAAAATCTCCCAATAACTCTGTGTAGTGCAAGAGAACAAATGTAGTCTTAGTAATAGCATCTTAAATATGTATTATATTCCATCATACCATGTATATGTTCTCATTTAAATCACAAGAACCCAAAAAAGTGGGCACAGGTACAGGAAGTAGAATATTATGATGATACAGATCATATCTTACCTCAAACTCACTATGCCTAAGTTCTAGCTACCCTTCTCCCTAAAATGTTCTGTGGCCCTACTTCAGTTAATAGCACTGCCAACCTTCTTGTTGAGCAAGCAACACATTTAAGCCATCTTTGACATGTATCTCTCCATCTATGATCACTCTGAGTACAGTTTGGAGAATGGATTGGAGAGAGGACAAAGTAAATGGAGCTGGTGGGGAATGATCAAATAGGAGGGTATTGCAATATGTAACAATGATTTGGATGAAAGGTATTAGCAATGGAGATGGAGACAAATGGATGGAATTGGGACATATTTGGAAAGCCTAAGTAGTGTTACATAGGATTCCAAAGCTAGGATATGACAAAACTTGGAATGTAACTTTAGTCTTTGAATCTAATTCCTGTATAATTTATTCTTGCCTGCCTTTAACTGAAGGCATACTTTGACCAGAAACTTTTCTTTTTAGGTTTTTACATGAAAAGTGAGTCTTAATGATAGTATCCACCTCACTGAGTTAGTGTGAAGATTAAATTAGGTAAGACATATAACATGTTTGGAACTTTGCCCAAGGCATAAGAGCTTAACAAATACATGCATATAAGTATATATTTCTATTTATTATAATAGTAATAATAAATATAGGTTAAGAGGACAAAGCAGCAGAGGAAATAAGAGCTGTAAGATTTCTCCTGCACTGCTACATCTGCTTCATGCTGTCTCTCATTTCACTGAAGCCAGAACCCAGATCGTCTGAGTCTTCAGTCATTGCCTCCCACCTAACGCAGATGATGAGAAAATATAAAAGGTCTTCCATTCTGCTCAGTCCTCTAGGGGGTGTGTGCATGTGTGTGTGTATATGTGTGTTTCAAATTAATTTTGAGAGACAAGCAGACATGCCGCCTTGATTCGTCCTTGGACAGAACCTTCCTTTTCTTGATTGAAGATTTATTTTTTACAGCCTAAATCAGCAGGTCAAAGTAATTTTTTGACAGGGAAAATACTTTGCTGTGACTCTCCATGAATCTTCTTCCTCCCCCTCCCCTACATCCCCTATCTCTTGCCCTGTGAATATCTGTCTTCACAACTTACTGAGGTCTCATATCTGTCTGCCCATGGCCTGTCACTGACCTGCCAGCCCCCTCTCTACGTCTCCCTTCTGCAGTTCCTTTGATTCTTATCCTGCTAGAATGCAGAGTCTGGCTCTGCATTTGCTCTCAGGTCTTGACTTCTCAAACCAAGATATGAGTACCCACTGGGAGAATTAGGGAGGTGTACAGAAGACAGTGGGGACGTAAAGCCCAGGACACCTTGCCAGAATATCACACCACTTTCATTTAACAGCATTTAACTTGAAACATGCACATTTTTAGCGAAAGAAATTTAAAATGCCAAGTGTACCATTTACCAGTTGTGTGACCTTGAGATATGTCTTACCTATCTAATTGCAATCTTATTCTGCAATATACCTTCTGAAAGTAAATAAACGTGTGACGCACTTAGCACGTTGCCTGACACAGAGATTTGCTTAAGAAGTATTGAATTTTATTTCTATTTTCACATTTATCTAACAATTTGCCAATTGCACATCAGTAAAATGAGGTTCAGAAAGGCATATTTGCCCCAAATCATAACTGATAAATGACAGCCCGGGAACTTGAGTATCATCTGGAACCTGGTTGGTCTAACTCCCAAAGCTATGATACTGACCACTAAGCTATATATCAAATAAATGGCATGCTTGGGTAGACACTTAGGGTTTTGCCCAAGATCCCCCTAGATTATGGATTCACTCCCTTTGCTTTTAAGCATATGCAGCCGAGGAATAACCTGAATTTTTTTTTTTTTTTTTTTTTTTGAGATGGAGTCTTGCTTTGTCACCAGGCTGGAGTGCAGTGGCATGATCTCTGCTAACTACAACCTCTGCCTCCTGGGTTCAAGTGATTCCCCTGCCTCAGCTTCCCAAGTAGCTGGGATTATAGGTGCGTGCCACCACGCCTGGCTAATTTTTTGTCTTTTAGTAGATTCAGGGTTTTACCATGTTGGCCAGGATGGTCTCGATCTCCTGACCTCGTGATCCACTCACCTCAGCCTCCCCGAGTGCTGGGATTACAGGTGTGAGCCACTGCGCCCGGCTGGAATAACCTGATTTGTAATGTCTTGCTTTCTGTTTTCCTTTATGGAAGATTTTGGGTTGGTTAAGCCAATCAGCCATCTTAACAGAGGGCTTTCTGTGAGTCAACAGCCCTCCCAAACATGAGATTTTGTAAAGCAAACTCCTCCCAGCTCTGATCTCATGGTTTTACCTCTCATTCTTCTTTTGTTCACCATAGCACCCTTTTGTTAGCTCCCTCTAATCCTTTTATATTGCAACCCCCAGTTTTGTTTTTTCATGTCTCTTCCCTTGATAAGCAACACACCCTCCTTTATTTACTGCTGTATTTCTATTTGTCCTATCTGGAGCACTTCCCCTCCCTTCTAGAACCACCATTCCTTCTTCTCTCTATGCACTCCACCCTCCCTCCTAGAGTTACCATCCCTTCTTCCTTCTCTTACCTAGATACACAGTTTCTGCTTCACCATGAATGACACCTCTAGGGAGCTTCCTGTAATTTCTGTATCCTTACTACCGCCAACATATAGGCACAGTTAGGCTGGATTTCGTACCTGTCTATGGGCTCCTATCTCACTGACTTTCCTGAGTCTAGCAATTGTACCCTTGTATTATATCTGGTGACCAGTTTTTATTTCCAAATAACTTCTTGAGTCTAGTGATTGGATTTTATTCAAGATGAATTTCAGGCTACTAGCAAAATATCTGACATAGTAGATCCTCAGGAAATTTTTTTCAATAAATAATTTTAATACAATTACTATTAGCCTAAATCCTCCAAGAAACAGATACCAAGACAGAATTAAATGTGTGAAAGGCAGAATGTGCTTGGAGAGCTATCAGACATGCTGCAAATCTAACCACATGTGAAGGAGATGGAAAAGGAAACATCCCAGTCTGCCATGCAGCTTAACAGAGGTTCAGACGAGGAGCCTCTTGCCTCTCATGAATGATCCAGGCTTAGCAGCCCTGCTGTGCATGATCACTGGCTGGGAGCAGCCCATGGAAGGAAGGCTGGCCCAGGCAAGAATGCAGGGATGAGCTTCAGAGCATGGTTGCTAGGGCCTCTGTCAAATATTTTCCTTGAAGGTATTCTCATGGTGGCCACAGATACTAAACTGAGGTTATGATCCATTTAACCACATTCCTCTCAATTATGCTTTTATTCAACTAATATTTACTGCATGGATCTTTTATGCCAAGAATAATACTATAGACGGGTATATGGAAGTGAAATAAAAGGCACCTTCCCTTAAAGAATTTACATCCTAGCAGAACACTTACACATACATACACACATTACTACAGTGCACTTCTAACTGTAGGATAGAGGTCACCCAGGGTTCTGTGGGAGCATGGAGGAGGAACCATGCCAAGTTTGGAGGAGATGGAGAAAACAAGGTACAGCTGAAAGTGACACTTGTGGTGAATCCTTCAAGGAGAATTTGGAATTCTGCAAGAGGCAGACAGAAGAAGGAAGACCATCCAGACAGAGAAACAAATGAAGCCTCAAGAAGTCTCAGCTTCCTGGGGATGTAACTATGATATGACGACTATGGGCAGTGAAACTGGACACATGGTCAAGGGCCAGACTACAAAGGACTTACAATAAGCCAAACCCTGAGCTAGCACTGGTGCCTGAGTCCATTTTGTGTTGCTATAAGAATACCAAAGACTGATTTGTTAAAAACACCAGCTATATTTCTTATAATTCTAGAGGCTGGGAAGTTCAAGGTCTTCCACCTTGAGAAGACTTGTGGCTACTATGAGAATACCTTCGAGGAAAATATTTGACAGAGGCCCTAGCAACCATGCTGTGAAGCTCATCCCTGCATTCTTGTCTGGGCCAGCCTTCCATGGGCTGCTCCCAGCCAGTGACCATGCACAGCAGGGCTGCTAAGGCTGGATCATTCGTGAGAGGCAAGAGGCTCCTCGTCTGAACCTCCGTTAAGTTGCGTGACAGTCAAGAGGCCTTCTTATTGCATCATCCCATGGCAGAAGGTGGAAGAGCAAGAGAGCTTGAGAGAGCAAAAAAGCAAGAGAGATTCACTCACTTTTATAATAAGCCCACTCTCTCAATAACTAACCTACTGCCATGATAACCATAATAATCCATTCATCTGGGCAGAGCCTTCCTGACCTAATCACCTCTTCTTACATTTCACCTCCCTACACTGTTGCACTAGGGATTAAGTTTCCAACGCATAAACTTTGGGGAACACATTCAAACCATAACAGCTGGGGACACAGAAAATTCTCATCACTGACCTGAGGCTTCAAGGTATTTACACTCTACTGAATGAGGCAGGCAGGCAGCTCTGTTAACAGATGACAGCAAACCAATATCACAAATATACGAGAAGCAATGATACTTCCAAGGAGGGAATAATGATTGCTTCTTGTATATTTATGATATTGGATTGAGATCCTGGACTGAGATAAAGAGAGGAGAAATCAAGAAAGGTTTGCGGAAACAAGAAGTGAAATCCCAGATTTTATTTATTGCCCTCCTCTTTGGAGCCTGAAATTTGGTCCTCTTTTATAGAGAAGGGAAAATTGTGTTACGGGTGCCAGATATCTTTGGTGGCCCCCAACTTTGTTTGGCACCATTGACATCAGATGTCACTGCCAGACATAACCTCACTATGGAGAGAAAAACATTCATGCCCTTAATACTGACATTCACAGTCGCATATGGCCTGCCCCATGCCTACCACTCTATCCCATCCCACCCACTTCTCTTCCCTCTCCTTCTCCCTCTCTGCTTCAGGCACACTGGCCATCTCTCAGAACTTCAAACACACAAAGTTCTTCTGACCCTAGGAATCTGACTGCGACCGCTGCCTCTGCCTGGGGTGTACCTTCCCTCATAACTTTGCAACACTGACTCCTTGAGATTAGGGTCTCAGTTTAAACAGAGGTCATTCATGACCACACCATGAAGAGTGGCCACCCAGTTTCTCTCCATTCCGTCAGCCCAACTTATTTCTTATCATGACACGTGACCTGCTAGTATGTTTTTTCTAAAATGTTTGTGTGTGTTTGATTATTGTCTACTCCTCTCACATGTAACTACTTTGAAAAATCTTATCCATCTTGTTCACAGCTATATCTGCAGTGCCTCGAAAATCACCTGACTCCTAGCAGGCAGCCACATACACTTACTGCATGGATGAAGGGATAAATACTGGAATCGATAGATGGAGAACTGTCCTGGTTTCCCAGGTCCTCTGCTCTTCATGCTGTTTCTAGGGGCTGCAGGGAGGAACAAAGCAATCACCAAAGCACACACTTGTTCATGAGAAAAAGTACACTTTGAAAAATGAAGTGTTCCCTGTCATTAGCTTTCAGTCAAGCTTCCCATCAGGAAACTTTTGCATCAGATGTGATTGGACCTGGAGGGGGGACGCCTGCCATGCAGGTCCTGGCCCTCCTGTGAGCTGGAACAGATGGTTCCTTCACACACATCTAAATAAAGCTGTAATGGTGCTGGCCCACAAACATGGCACAGGTGAACCTTTCTATACAAAAAGGAAAGTGTTTCTTGGATGTTATGTAAAAATCAATTTCTACAGTGCCACTGGTTTTCATTTTAGGCACAGTTTTTCTTCTTTTTTGGATATCTCATCAATAGACTGCTGTTCTTCCTAGTCTAGGCTAGTATGAGTATGTCTTTAGAATACCTCCCTGCCACCCCACAGAGATATCCGGCACCCTCTATTAGGGTTATCGTCTTAGAATATCGCTCCCACAATGCACCCCTCTCCCTTGATATCTGAGTAATGAGTCACCTTCGATTATCTGATCAAGATAGAGAATCACTCACAACATGTCTGTAATTAGGCTGTGTTCCGATTAGGGAGTTGAAGGCATAACCACAGCCAATGCCTTACAGCACAGGAAATATCTTGGAGCGATAAGTCTGTCAACTCTAGGAAAAAACCTTCACAAGACAACAGCATAGGAAAGAAATGGAAAAGGTGGCACTGCACAGAAGAAGATACTATGATGTACGAAAATAAAGGGTAGATGTTTGTCTCTTACCCACCACTGAAGTTGTGGGAATTCAAAGGAGTAATTTGTAGTACCCCAAGGGACCAAGAACACAGATAAGGATGTGTTAATGTTCTCCCAGCTCATTTAATTTTCTTTCTTTCTCCCTGGACTTAAGTTTCAGGAGCTTTGGAATTATGTCTCTATCCCCCTGTTTATATCCCCATCACTAAGCTGAAAGTGTAGGGCTTAACAAAAATTTTGAAATAATAACCATAATAAATAATGGAGGTGATGCTCAGGTGAAAATTCTGAGATAAGAAGGCAATAATGCCATGTCAAGAAGAACCATGTGGAGGGCTGTGGGAAAGATGCAAGGAGATGCTTCACCTCTCAGCAGTGAGTGGCATGGATGCCTTTCAAAGGTGAGACTTGGGGAAAACAGAGTTTAGGTTTTTACCTTGCACTCATTGCAAAGACATTTTATGTAATTTTTGTTTGTTGTTCGTTATAGGTTATGATTTTAATAAGACCTTGGCAGGTCTGTGTCATTGTATCCCTGGAGGAACTACAGGATGGTATGTGGAGGTGAGTGAGTTTAACGTATGACAATTAGGACATTATTTCATATCTTCAAGTAAAATCATTACATTATTTTTATAAGGGAGGAAATTCCATTATTTGCAACAAATGGGTGAACCTGGAGGGTATTATCCTAAGTGAAATAAGCCAGCCACAGAAAGACAAAACCCACATGTTCTCACTTACACGTAGAATCTAAAACAATAGAGCTCATGGAAGCAAAAAATGGAATGGTGGTTACCAGAAGCTGGCGGAGGGGTAGGAGGAATAAGATGTTGGTCAAAGTGTAGCAAGTTGCAGTTAGGAGAAATAAACAAGATGTATTTAAGGTGATGAATATGTTAATTTGTTTGGGTGAATCATTCCACATTGTATACATACATCATACTTTATTTTGATCCCATAATTATATATAGTTATATATAAGTATAATCTATCAAAACTGACATTTTTTTCTTTTTTTAGAGATTCAGTCTCACTATGTTGGCCAGGTCAGTGTTGAGCTGTTGGCCTCAAGCAATTCTCCAGCCTCAGCCTCCCAAAGTGCTAGGATTACAAGTTTGAGCCACCATACCCGGCCCAAAAATAAATTTTAATTTAATTTTTAAAAAAGAAAAAAAAAAGTCAGTATCACTAATCCTCAGGGAAATACAAATTAAAACCATACACAAAGACATTCTATGCAAGTCTTATGCTTAGAGAACTTGTAGATGAATATTAACCCTTATATGAGAAAGAGGAGCTATTTTAGTAACTAGTATGTGTTGCACCCTAATGGATGGGTTAAATGTGTCAGTCTCATGCAATTCTCTCAGGAAATATGAGAAATAGGAACTAATTTGCTATATTACAAAGGACAAATTTGGACCTCAGAGAAGTAAATTAACTCTTCCATAAACACACAGAAAGTACAGGTTGTATCTGAGACTAGAATATAGGTTTCCTCATTCCCAGAGAAGTACTATTTTTTCTTCTCAATCTTACATCCAAAAAATATTACCAGTAGATGGAACCTAACATTTCCCTTCATATGTTACTCAACTATATTTTTATGGCGCTTACTGACCCAGATATTCCTGTCTTCCAAGGCACATTGACAGATATTTGAAACACAGATAGCAAATACCTGGTATGTGTTTTATTTCTCCTACCTACATAACAATTAATCATGGAGTGATGGGGTCTTACTATCAGGTTCAATGTAGCCTCAGAATCCTTCTTAGCACATAGAGCACCAAATTCTACTAACAATTAATAACAATTTGCACACCTAGATCAAATTTATTGGCTCCACTTGTTTGGATATTTCTGGGAGATAGTAAATATATTAGAAAAGGTATAAGGCTAGAAGTTAGAAAACCTGGCTGGGCACAGTGGCTCACACCGGTAATCCCAGCACTTTGGGAGGCTGAGGCAGGCAGATCACCTGGAATCAGGAGTTTGAGAACAGCCTGGACACCATGGTAAAATCCTGTCTCTACTGAAAATACAAAAAGTAGCTGGGTACGGTGGCACGTGCCTGTAATCCCAGCTACTCGGGAGACTGAGGCACGAGAATCGCTTAAATCTGGGAGGCAGAGGTTGCAGTGAGCCGAGATTGTGCCACCACTGCACTCTATCCAGCCTGGGTGACAGAGAGAGACTCCGTCTCAAAAACAAAAACAAAAACAAAAAACTTACATATTTCACACCCACAAGTTACCACTCCTAACTGGCTTTAGACAAGTCACTCCATTTTCTCTGTCCTCCAGTTTCCTCATTTGTAGGAAGAAAGCTTGAAAAAACAACCTAAATTCCCTCTTTCCACCAACATTTTGGAAGAGACAGAAGTACTTAGCACAGTTTATTAGTCCTAGGAGGTTAGTTAACTTGATAAACTTATCACTGCTATATTTTTAATGAATCCCTCTACCAAATATGTTTGTTCTATTTGGCAACATTCTTATACTTCAAAAAGGTTTTCAAGAACATAATGAGTATACTCAAATAATGGGCTCTGAGGGTGGAATTTCAGTTTTATGGAGCGTGATACTCTGTGTAGGAAGGGCATGGGGGTTCTTTTCTCTTTTCCTTCCAACATAAATTACAGGGAAGAGAGAGGGCTTCAGGGCTATGGGAATTCAGGTTTCATATCATGTGTTATCCTGTGAGCAAGAATGAAATGGATTCTGTTGACATTAGTGGACTGAGAGTTTTAGCTCCAGTAATCTCCTCTTAATCCAAGAGTAAGGTGACTTTATACGTGTAGATAAGGGCAGATACTACTTAAGGAGGGCCTGTGTGAGCAGAGATAAAGAGCATCCTCAGAGCCATGCCCACTTGTAAGTCTAAGCCACAGAGTTAGCATTTATATCTCTTAGACTCCTTGACTGCAGCCCACCCATTGGGAGACACTCAGGCTTTGCAAGACTTGCATGCCCAATAGGTTAGCCAGAGGACATAAGTGGCTATTTAAATTTCAATTAATGAAAAATTAAATAAAATTAAAAATTCAATTCTTCCTCCACTTTAGCTGTATTTCAGATGCTCAATAGTCAGTGGCTAGTGTCCATCATATTGGACAGCATAGATAGAGAAAAACACCATCACTGCAGAAGGTTCTATTGGTCAGTGCTATTCTATGTGAAGACATATTTGTGATATTTTGGTGCATGAAAGTCCTGACAACACTTTTTGCACTGGCAATAGAAGATGGCTTCTTCCTCTCCAAGCTGTTGCTCAGTGCTGGATAGCTGAGTATGGGATGTGTAGAATGGAAGGAAGTTAGTTTCCTGTCCCACTTCACCCTTGCTCATTCTCGAAACTGTACAGCAAGACTTAAGAAGCCTTACATAAATATATCACACGTATATCCTCCTTTAAAATGATGTGCTTGTTCAGGCATCATTTTAAAGGATCATTATGTAGCTGAATGAATGATAATGTAGATTAAAGTTTTGCTTCTAATACTATTAACTAATTATTTATGTCAATTATCAAAAAATGCCCATAAGCTTATATAACATTGTAAATAATCTCATTATCCACATTTATCCCCACATTTATCCTCACCTCTTACTAAACTAGTTGTAAGTTCATTTCATTTCTTCAGTAATGTTTTGATCTAGAAAGACATTTAATGTATTTTCAGGTTTTCTACTGGTTAGATACTGTGGGCACATTTCTTCCCATTTATATCTCATTTTCATTTTCAACCTGAACCATTTCTCCTTCAATGACCTCAGTCAGTAAGGTCTCCTATTTTTTTAGCAGCAGTGATAATAATGAAGCTGAAAATTCATTTGGGGGAACATATTCTGGACACTTGATCAATAGGGTAAAAGATTTTTGTTTACTATGTCTTTCCCCTACTCCATGCACATTATAGCAGAAAAGAACAAAAATTGTAACTCTGATGTTACAATGATATTCCTTTCTAAGGCAATTCAACAAGACTATGAAGAAGCTCCTCTATGAGAAAGTTGTATTTTGAGTGAGCTGAGCCACTAACAAAGGCCAAGAGGAAGGGACTAGGGAGAGAGCTTTTACCAAACACCATCATGTGTTAATGCTAAGAATAGACTAAATGCTTCAATCACTGAATAATGATGGAGGAGAGTGAGCCATTTGTATAGGCATAAGAAAAACCAGGGAGACTCTTGAAGACCCACAGAAAATTGCAGTGAGTGAACCCAGACTTTCCAAAGCTTTAACTAGCTTTTGAGAAGCCAATTGGAAGTCTATACTGCAGCATTCAGTGAAGAAGTTTTTTTCTTTTAATCCAAATGTATTTTCATTTAAACTCCAAATCTTGGAAGGAAAAGATCTTATTAGCAAACTCCATGTTTTACTCACATTACCTAAATACTTTTCTTTCTCTCAAAACCTTGCTTCAATTTGATGCGGTCAATAACTCAGATAATTGCTTTAAGTAAAGAAAGTTTCAGAGATGCAGATTTCACTTAACATGGTCACTGGTAAAGACAGCCAAATGCTTGTTAACTAGGGAGCTTGAGTTATCATGAATTTTAATAAATAACATGGATAATAATACATATCAGACATCAGAAATGTTTGTATTTTTGTTGTTTTGCTATTTTCCCTTGCTTTTTCTGAACCTTGAATACAGTGGCTTATACTCCTCCCTTCAAAGTACATCGCAATCAAAAAAAAAAAAAAAAAAAAGTACATCGAAATCTTTGCTCTGTACAATGTCCTTCTCTTATGTTATTTTATTTTGCATCTGTGTTTCTAAGACCACAAATTTCCCATGCCTCTTTACTCTCCCGCAGGCACCTGAGTTTTAATGCATCTTTATAAAATGCATCATGCTATATTATATATGATTATGTTTTAATTTATACAATTATAATGGTCTAAAATTAATTCATTTCATTAAGGAATGTTTTCATAATCAAGCCATGTTGTTATTGGTACATTTAGTTTATAGCCTCTATCTGCTTCATAACATCCCAAATTATTCACAAACATTTCGTCTCTCCATTCTCTCGGTAATAGCCATCTAGGTCATAGCTTACATTAATACAAACAACACCAAAATACATATCCTCATACATGTCTGTTGTGGACTTGTCTCTGTAATATTATTGTCTCTGTTAATTATGTTAATGTTAATGTCTCTGTTATGAAAATGTCTGTCTAATACATGCCAAGGAGGGAGATCTCTGAGTCACAGGACATATTTATACCCGATTTTATTAATTATAATCAGACTGTTTTTGATAGCATTTTACATTCTCATCACTGGGAATTAATATGCCAGTCTCACCCTACATTTGCTCACAATTGATATTATGTCCCTTTTTGCTTTTTTTCTGCCAATCTGATAGGCTTAAAGGAGTTTGTAAATGGAAGACAGAAAATTACATTAATTATGCATGCAAATGTAAAAATTCAATGAAATATTGCTAACTTTATTTGAGTTGCAATATATAAGTTAGAATTCTTTGGTTGCAATCAACAAATTGATTCTGGATAAGTTTTATTTTTAAAGTAAAGTAGAAGCTGTGAAAATCAGTTTGAAAAATGACAGAAACTGAAGAGAAATCTAGAGATTAGGGTAACAGAAGACAATGGATAGCTTCTTTAGGATTCTCTTACCAGAAGGATGACCTCTCACTATTGCCAGTCTTAGATTGGGTCACCACTCTAAGGAGTCATATCTCAAAGAGAAATTGATTGGCACATTTTGGGATATGTGCACAAGAATAGAGCCCTTTTATTGATGACACTATCAAGTCTGAACCCAATAGTACACGACTCAAGCAAAACTGGAGCACTACTACCGGAATAATAAGGAACAGATGACGGAGTTTTAAAAATAAAACACAAAGAATACATAGAGCTTAAAGAGAATGTACAAATAATGCTCAAATTAGTTAAATGCAATTTACTGAGTGCCTACAAAAGTCTCTATGCTTTGAGAATTCAAGGTAGACAGTCTGATATCTGGAGAACTTAAGATCTTTTTGAGTGGCATGTAATATCTAATGAAACATGCTTGGTAAAGTGATATGATTCACTCAGTCTAAGTTTTAATTTTGTAATAATGAGTTTAATAATAATTATTAATCAATTTTTTTTTTGTATTATCACTATTAGGGGGGAACTGTGGGCTTCTTTCATTTGTGAAATAGCCTCTTTTTTGTAGATTGCCCACCCATATTTGACTTTAGTCATAAACTCTTTCCAACCAGAAGGGTGAATTTCACAAGTCTATATAGATTAGATGTTTATATGCTTCTGAGGACAACATGACAAAACAAAACATACAAACAAAATGAGCTTTGATTTAGACATTTGTTTAAAGACAAAGGGGAGCACAAGCTGTTACTAGATGGTTCTATTTGATAGATAGGCCAATAAGCACCTAATCCTGAATAACAGAGGAAAATGATATAGGAACTGTGGCTTAATGATCTCTGAATCACCATCTCATAAATGGCATGCTCATCTCTGCTTTATTCATTAATCTCTTCCTAATCTAGGCAGACAACTGTTGATGAAGGTCCCAGGATCTGGTCAAATGAGTTATGTACCTGGAGTTAGAATAACTCTGTTATTTAGAGCAATGAGCCCTTGAAAAAGACACTTTACCTTCTTTACAAGCTCAGATTCTCTTCTGTGCTCTACCCTCACTCAGGGTTGCTGGGAGGTGCCAATGAGTTAAAGTGGTTGTATTTTGCTGACAGAACAGTGAGGATTAATATTACCTCTGACGATAAATGTGGGCTCTTATTAATGAATTCAAAGAGTTCCCAGTATGATTGGAGATCATGATGGTCACATGTTGCATAACACAAGTAGAATGCATGAATACAGGTCATTAAATGACATCCTGTAAATTATGAAAGACTTAAGAATTAGAAGAAGAAATAGTTGACTGGGCGCGGTGGCTCATGCCTGTAATCCCAGCACTTTGGGACGGTGAGGTGGGCGGATCACGTGGTCAGGAGATCGCGACCATCCTGGCTAACCCGGTGAAACGCCGTCTCTACTAAAAACACAAAAAATTAGCCGGGTATCGTGGCGGGCGCCTGTAGTTCCAGCTACTCGGGAAGTTGAGGCAGAAGAATGGTGTAAACCTGGGAGGCAGAGCTTGTAGTGAGCTGAGATCTGGCCACTGCACTCCAGCCTGGGGGACAGAGCGGGACTCCATCTCAAAAAAAAAAAAAAAAAAAAAGAAGAAGAAAATAGTTGCAGCTGGATCAGATGAGATAACTTCTTGAGAGAAGGGAGAATTGTAGTAAGCCTTTAAATATTGAGCAAGATTAGACAGAAGGGGCGAAATAAGAGCAGCAATGTGGGGCAGAGCTTGAGGATTTTTATGTCTATAGCTATTACAATGAACAGTTTATTTCAGCTGGTGAATATAGAGGCTGTCTTTAGAAAGTATATTGTTTTCAGTTTATAAATGTCTCTCCTTTGTCTAGGAGAGGCATTTATAAATCCATGATCAGATAGAATAAATTCATATTCTCCTAAGAGAGCTTCTTTACCACCCATCCTACTTATCACCTGAAGTTCTCATGAAAGCAAGGATAGAGGTGGGGGAGTGAGTTTTCTTTGTATTGTCAAATAGATACTTCCTGGTGGGTTAGTCACCTCAGACCTTCTCCAAAACACTTGAAAAGAAGATTTGTAAGTCTGAACAGATTGCCTAGATTCTGGCAAACAGATTGCAGGAAAAAATAATATCTAGCCTTAAACTTAGAAGGGAAAGCTGGGCATGGTGGCACACCTGTACCACCAGCTACTCAGTAGGCAGAGGTGAGAGGATCACTTGAGGTCAGGAGTTTGAGGCTGCAGTGAGCTATGATTGCACCACAGCACTCCAGCCTCAGCAACAGAGTTAGGTCTTATCTCATAATAAAGTAAGTGAGTAACTATGGTTATGATAAAACAAGAGTCAGCACCCTATATATATGGTCCACAGGTCGAAACTCAAAATTCCATATTTGTATCATATGTAAGTGTGGAGTCTGAATTTGTATCATCCATGTCGTAGTAGAATACTGAGATCAGAAACTAACATTAAAAAATACTGGCTGAGGACCAATGAACACTTTGATCTTCAAAATAATCCAATGAAACCACTTTATAGCCACTTCCAAAACCACTGTTCATGGGCTTCCATGGAGAAGAAAAATATTTTGGTGATGATAACAAAAAAAGAAAGAATATTGCAAATCAATCCCCTTAAAGAAAAGTAAAGAAAATAAAAATATTGGAGAAAGAGCATCTGATGAACTTGAGAAAAAAGAAAAATCTGAGAATGACTATAAGGTAAGTATAATTAAAATAAGTAGAGATAACAATGGAAACCACAATAAAATTACTGAAGTCTCTACAAAATGAAATCATTACATTGAAAGAGAAAAAAATTTTGCCTTGATGTGAACAATTTAGTCCTGAAATTATGAAAGCTATATACACAAAAAACAAATGTATAAATTTACTCACAAATTTTAAAATTATTTAAGCAATCTGTGAATATAAAGAATACTATGTTTAGTGTGTAAGTTGTTTTAATCTTATATTTTGATCCATAGGTTATCACGTTTAAAACACATGTGTGTGAAAGAGAGAGAGAGTTTTAAATATAAGTTATGTCATATTAAAGTTTTATCTATACTTTGCAGTTTTTATGTAACAGCAATTGATAGTGAATATCTTCTGATATTAGCTCATATATTTGCTCATTTGTTTTAAAAATTGCACAGTAATTTATTTGAATTTTCTTCTGTTGATAAGCTGTTACTCCTTCTTGTTATTACAAGCAATATTGCAAAGATTGCACAACCTTTTGTGCACACATTTTGCACTTTGCTAAAGGCGAATATACTGGAAGAATAATTGTTTGTCAAAGAATATGCACCTTTAACTTTTTGATACTTACAAATTACCCGCAAAAAAAAGTCACTCATCCTACCTAGCTGAGGAAGATCCAATTCATATCTGTCTTAATTAGGTAGATTCTGAATAAGCTTTTCTGAAAAAAAAGAAAAAAGAAAAAAGAAAAAGAAAAAGGATTCCAGGGCCCAAAGTAATTTGAGAAGATACCAAACCAAATAAACTTAAAGTCTTCCAGCTTTGGCAGAGTTGACGGTGATTGAAGAATGAAGCCAGAAATCCACTCTTCTCTGCATCTCTGATTGAATATATGTGATTTAAAAAATCACAAAGTAAGCTTTCTCAAAGGTGCCTTTTAGCATCTACCAGTTAATCTATCAACCTCATGTCTTTGGGCTTTTCTGCCACCTCCTGTGCTC
The DNA here is from genome assembly GCF_002776525.5 of Piliocolobus tephrosceles. Lineage (NCBI taxonomy): Eukaryota > Metazoa > Chordata > Mammalia > Primates > Cercopithecidae > Piliocolobus > Piliocolobus tephrosceles. The sequence goes on along the minus strand of NC_045447.1, from coordinate 21,031,442 downwards.
TGCTCTGTTCAGTAAGCCCCAGAGAGCCTTCTCCCCGACCATTACTACCAATGTGCTTTGAGTCATGCACCTGCATCTCCTTTTTCAGACACAAGGGACTCCTGCTTGGCCATTGTGGATGGTTTCACACTAGCTAAAGCCAACCAATATCCCTGTAAGGGGTAGATCATCGAAGGTGGTTTAGGAACCAATAAAGGATGGCAAATCACTTTATGGAAATTAGCTATTAATTATTTATTCATTGATGATTTGACTGCAATCCAGCAGGTGACTTGATAGGATGAAGATGATTCAATAAGTGGATTTTTTTCCTTGTCTATAAGACACTTTCATCATATCCCTCCCAAAATCCACCTGAAATTACCTAACTTAAAGCGGCTATGAGAAAGAACTAGTCCATCTCCTCCAGGATGGGCAATCTTGGGAAAAAATGTTGTTATTCCTTTATTCATGTATTGAATGATTCTCTTCCTCTGCTGATGAATTATTTATGGAAGAAACAGGAAAAATGACTAATTAAAGAGAGAAAAAACATAAAATAATCGGATGTGAGGTTGTACTTTAACCTTTCTTCCTTCACCGATTTCCTGGAAGGAAGGCAGTGTGGTATTATGAGAAAAATAAATAAATTTTGAGCAGGCTGACCTAGGTTTGAACTAAAATGCCACCAGTTATTGGCTGTATGACCCCAACAAATCAATTAACCTCTCTGAACCTCAACTTCTTCATATGCAAATATTGGGATATTAAAATGTTGAATGCCATGAAGTGAAAATATAATGTGTGTGCCTGGAAAATTGTCAGATTTTATAAATGACAGAGAAGATGGTCATTATGCAGCAAACTGTTCTTTGAAGTATCCTAGAAAGCTAATCTCCCACTATCTGGGGTCTGAGGGCATTTGGCAGTTTACAAACGCTCCACAGGCCCATTTACATATTGTTTCACTGAAGAAGTTTGGAGTGATTAATTCAGAAACTGCTCAATAACCTTATCAACCGCCCCCCAGTATTGAAAGCCTTCTTAAATAAATGGACTGCAAATTCAAGTTTTAGAGACATAGAACTTGCCTCTTTTTCCTTTAACTTGATCATTGGAATCATGGCCACGAATAAAATAAAATTGGGGGCAGGGCATGGTGGTTCATGCCTGTAATCCCAGCACTTTTGGAGGCCAAGCTGGGAGGATCACATGAGGTCAGGAGTTCTAAATTACCCTGAACAACATGGCAAAATCCCATCTCTCCAAAAAATAAATAAATAAATAAATAAATAAATAAATACAAAGAGTTAGCCAGGTGTGGTGGCATGTGCCTGTAGTTCCAGCTACTTGGGGGATGAACCAGGAGAATTGCTTGAGCCCATGAGGCGGAGGTTGCAGTGAGCCGAGATCACACCACTGCACTCCGACCTGGGTGACAGAGTGAGACTCCATGTCAAAAAATAAATAAAATAAAATAGTGTATGTAAGAAATCCTTCCTAAGCTCTGAATTGCTCCTCAAATATAATTATGATAATAATAACATTCCAGCATCTTAGACTTATAAGAGTCTGATTATGACTAATTATTAAGTCAAATTCTAATTATACATAAGAAGCAAAGAAAACATGGGCAATAATACTGTAGCCCTTAGCTTGATATATTGGTTTCGGTTTATTCCCTAATTTAACATTTTACGTTCTACTAGCAAAAAACTGGGTGGTGATGGTAAATGCTTTATCCTTTTTCTTTTTTCTCCACTATCTTTTTCTTCCTTCCATCCTTGTGATCTCCTTTTTCTTTCTCATGAAGTTGAAATTGTTTTGTTAAAATCCAAAAAGGGGTAAAAAGAACAAAATAATTCGGTAATTTTTGGCTTGTAAAACATTTCACACTCATTTTTGTTCATGATCCAACTTATTCCCATCTCTCTAGCCTAATCTTCCACCATTTTCCTATACAGGCTATTTGATTTGCAAGGATAGAAAGGGTTCCTGGTCTATCAGGCATTACATTGTAATAGATCCCTCCCAAGCTCTGAAGTTATATAGGCAGTAAACTTCATTTCAGGTTCCCTGAATCTCATTAATAGTTAGTTCAATGTGAAACACAATGTCCAGAGGGAGACAGCATCTGCGGACCCATGTAAAATCTGAGAGAAGAGAAAAGGCAATGTCAATCCCCAGAGCAGGGAGAAATTGTGAGAAATATATACTGTTTAGCAGGGCACACGCTCCCATCCACCTCCTATGACGAATGAGGATTGGAGCTGAGAATACCTGCTCCCCTACTGTTCTTCCCACGTCTGAAACCTGTCCCATGTCTCCCTTGGGGAAAACAAAGGAATCTGAGATTTTCATAGAGAGGATAGACAGACGAGAGTGAGAGAGTAAGAAAGCAGAGAGAGAGAGAGAGACAGAGAGTATGAAAAGAAAGCAATAAGAAGACATAATAATCAAGACAGAGAAAAGCAGGCAGAGAGAAAGAGATGAGATGAAAAGCCAGAAAGAAAAGAAAATTCAGAGGGAGGGAGGGAGAGAGAGAGAAGAAGGGTGAGGGAGAGAGATCACACTATAAAAGAAAGAAAAATAGAAACATTTAGATTTTGGGGAAAGATGGTAAGTGCTACTGTGAAGGGTCAAGGAAAATAATACTGTGTCAAAGTTGACAACAGATTAAATTAGAAAACTTGGGAGGAAATCATGGTAAAATTAAACCTAATGGAATTGAAAGAGGAGGAGAAGAGAGGGAGGCACCGGACAGATGGTGATCGGGGCAGAGGGCAATGAGGGATTGAGGGGAAAAAAGCTAACAAAGACACGGCCATGAACTTAAAACTGGAGAAGAGAAGCTCCTGAAGTCTCTGGAAATGCTTGGGTCTGAGACCGAGAAGCAGTGTAAAAAGAAAGTAAACTCAAATACACACCCTGGAGGGTCTTGGGGCTTGGACAATGTGTTTAGCTGCATCATGGGGTAAGGAGAAAGGAGATCTGAACTCTGAGATTGGTCCTCTCATTCATGAACAGTGTGACCAGGGAACGTTGATAAACACCGGAGATCTTTGTTTCTTTGTCTGTGAAAAGTGATGGAGAGCCTAGGTAGGCTGAAATGGTTTTGAAATCTTACAGCCTAGGTGGAGCATCCAAGATGGGTGGAAACTCAGGATGGCAGGAAGCTCAGGTTTGTAGACAGCATGATAAACTTAGCCGTGACAAGAGCCCTCAGTCTGGAAAGCCCTCGCCAAAAAGGGCTTTGTAGTTGACACTGGAATAGCGGAAAGAAAGCTGGACTCTCTGCTTTGATCTCTGCCAGAAACTAGCTAGTCCCTTGACTGGACTTTGCCTCTCTTTCCTCATGCATGCAATGTACATATGGGTTTCTGTGTAGGGGTAAGGAGACCGGAAGTAGATGAGTTGAACCAAATCTTAATAGCCTATTCAAATGCCTCTAGGGGCAAGGCAGCTTGTAGAGAGGCCAGGTGGGAACTGAGGAGAACCAGGAGTGTCATGCCCTTCCTCAAAGAGGTGGTTTATCTGACTGTTCCCAATAATATAGGTTCATGAGAGTCAAACGATACTAGATCTTTTAATGTTTTCAAGAGAAGCTTGAATACCTGATTTGCATGCAAAATGCAATGGCTAAACAAATCCACAGTGAAGATTTCAACCTAACAGAATATGACTGGAGCCATCAGGTTGCAGCATGCAACATCGGGAATACATAATATTCGACATGGCTATTCCATGTTCTCAGATTCTGGGATTCTGTAATATAGGGAACAGTGAATTCTTAGGTAAGAAAATATAAGAAACAAAAGTAAATGATAGAGAGAGTGAAGGAGGGAAGATGGTTAATGCCATTTTCTCTTCTAGCTTTGCTTTTGCTTCCATATTTGACTGGTTTCATCCTCCCAATTTCAGTCCAAAGCTACTAAAAGCAGTGCCCCTTTAATGCCACTCACGTCCCCTTCTCTTCTATCCTTGTCTACATCCTTTCCCTCCCACAGCCTCTCCCCACACCATTTTTAAGTCCATCAGTGTTTCTCATTCCATCCGTCTGCTTTTTGTCCTTGTTCCTCCAGACTTGAAGCCCTGGGGTGGCACCACCCCTGGTATCTGAAGGCAAGTGAATTTCTACTGTATGAGAAGTTAAAAGTATTTCTGTGGTGGATATATTTAATCATTTGAATCCTTGATAGGAATAGTTCTTTTTATGTCTTCCAGCAATAAATCCAGACTGTATCTTATCACCAATCGCAGAAGAGAAGAGAATTAACCAGCTGAGAGTGTGACTAGAAATGAAACCCACAGAAAAGGGAGTGAAAAAGACCACTTTATCTATGTGCGCACAAAGCATGGTAACACGGAATCAGTGAGCAATGGGGAAAAGCACTATTTTTGGGCACTCCTCCCTCATCAATCTGCAACACCTCTTAAAATGCTTGAGCTTTGTCCTTTTTCTGAAATCATCTTATTTTTGCCCCTTTATCATTCTTACCCTCCCTCCGTGGAACTTTTTGATTATTACCATCTTCTTGCTGAGACAGATCTCCTTAATCATGTTTTCTTGTTTTCTCGCTTGCTCTAGCTTCTGCTTCCCTCTTAAAATGTTTTGTTGTTGTTTTTTGCTTCTCCACTAGATAGTACACTATGTACAGTCAGAGGAGTGTGTGCCTCATTCACCACTGTATCCTCTGTGTTTATGGTATACATGACACATAGTGGGTACTCAGTATTCTGCCTAAACTTGTCTCACTATCATACATACACAAGCAGAATAGTATATTGATGATCTTCTCACTTTTCTCTCTCAGCATATCCAGAATATACTGTACTTCTAAAAATGCTATATCTAACATACATGGCTTTCCGTTTCTAAGCCCTTTGAGGGCAGATGCCAAGCCCTACATTTCCTCTACTGCACTGGAACAGTTGTTAATTTGTAATGGAGACTCAGTTTTATACCAAATTTCCTGGGATTAAAATTGCTTGGATTCTAACCCAAGCTGTTAACTTCTCATCATCTATGTTTGCTTGACCAAGGTATGACAACTCTCTGAAGTTCAGTTTTCCCTTCTTCAACATGAAAGCCTAGATAATTGATATGGTTTGGCTGTGTCTCCTCCCAAGTCTCATACTGAATTGTAGTTCCCATAACCCTCATGTGTCATGGGAGGGACCAGGTGGACGAAACTGAATCAAGGGGATGGTTTTCCCATGCTGTTCTCATGATGATGCGTGAGTCTCAGAAGATCTTATGGGTGTATAAGCATCTGGCGTTTCCCCGGCTGGCACTCATTCTCTCTTACCTGCTGCGAAGTAAGATGTGCCTTTGCTCTTCCTTTGCCTTCCACCATGATTGTAAGGCCTCCCCAGCAATGTGGAACTGTGAATACATTAAACTTCGTTTTCTTTATAAATTACCCATTCTTGGGTGTGTCTTTATTAGCAGCATGAGAACAGACTAGTACAATGACCTTTCAAATCTATTTACATCTTCAGTTTTTTTTTTTTTTTTTTTGAGACGGAGTCTTACTCTGTCACCCAGGCTGGAGTGCAGTGGTGTGATCTCAGCTTACTGTAACCTCCACCTCCCTGGTTCAAGCAATTCTCCTGTCTCAGCCTCCCGAGTAGCTGGGACTACAGGTACATACCACCATGACAGGCTAATTTTTGCATTTTTAGTAGAGGTGAGGCTTTTACCATATTGGTCAGGCTGGTCTGGAACTCTTGACCTCTGGTGATCCACCCACCTTGGCGGGTTCTGGGATTACAAGCCTGAACCACCCAGCCCAGCCCAGGTTTTCTAATTCTATTTGAATAAGTTTTAGTCTGAACTCCAGATAATTCCTTCTAAGAAAGCAAAAAGAACATATGGCTCTGAGGCTCCATTGTTCAAGAGTGCATTGTTCTTAGGACCAGGAAGAGAAAACAGGCTTAAATGCAATGCACTATTAAGTCATGACATAACAGCAATCCCTCACATAAATATCCTACTGGGAAGAAATGCTGCCATAAGCAGCAGAGAAGGTAGAACTGCAGAGGGATGTAGGAGCTGAGAAGACATCAGAAACCAAATCTACGGCCTCTCTCGAATCATGTTCCTGTTGTGGCATTCCGTCTTTCTCATAAAGTGAAACCTTAAACAACAAACCTTGACAATTTTCTTTAGGATCAGACACTTCAGGATTGGACAAGAGCAGCTTGAGATGAGAAAGTATGAGTCCAAATTGGAGAAGAATTAAAAGTAAGTTATTTGGGTATGGGCAACATAAAGTAAACTGTGTTGAAAAGGAGATTACAAGTTGGAGTTTCAATCTCCATCACCCAACACAAGAGTAAAAACCCTGCCTCCATCCTTATCTGCACTTCTGTAAAACTCTTTTTCTTTCCCATACGTACATTTCTCTTTCTATTTTTCTTGTTTTCCTCTCCCCCTGTCTTGCAGAGACTTCAGCATGTTTATTTCTAATACTTGAAAAAAAGGAATTTTTTTCAGATGCATATTCTCCTTTACTGTCAACACACTTAAAAGAACATGTTCAGTACATCAAAGATACAAACTAATTTCAGAAAAAGATAATACAAAGTAGACAAATGCATCTTTCCAGATATGTTTTTCTTCTCTGATTAGAAAAAAAGTGCATATAAGTATGCAATGATGCATTTCAAACCCCACATCTCTTCATTTATTTTTTCTTTCCCCAGTCAATATTAATCTGTTTTCAAAGTAACACTTCTTGTGATAGCAAGAAATCAAAATCCACTTAAATGGGTAAAAAGGTAGCTTTTTATGGTCACACAATGGATTATTATATATCAACTAAAACAAACAAGAAACAATAAACAATATGCACTGCTTTGACTTATAAACAATGCAAAATTTAATGAGATTTTACTCTGGTTTCTCCATCCTGCCCCAACTTTCCGTTCCACCATAGCACTCAGCAGATCCTGTGAGAAAAATCAGCCTAGCATTTGGGGCACTTCCAGATTCTGTTCCCTCATGCTAACCCATGTGGCTGTAAAAAGTTCCACTGCTAGCCGGGCGCAGTGGCTCAAGCCTGTAATCCCAGCACGTTGGGAGGCCGAGACGGGCTGATCACGAGGTCAGGAGATCGAGACCATCCTGGCTAACACGGTGAAACCCCCTCTCTACTAAAAAATACAAAAAACTAGCCAGGCGAGGTGGCTGGCACCTGTAGTCCTAGCTACTCGGGAGGCTGAGGCAGGAGAATGGTGTAAACCCGGGAGGAGGAGCTTGTAGTGAGCTGAGATCCCACCACTGCACTCCAGCCTGGGCCACAGAGCGAGACTCCGTCTCAAAAAAAAAAAAAAAAAAAAAGTTCCACTGCTTTTTTTTTCCCCTATACTTAGAAAGGTCTCTCTGCTTACTGCAAGCTTTATGCCCAGCCTGTGCATAGACTCAAAAAATACCTCAGTGAATAATGCAGCAAGTCTACTCACTTAAGAAGAGCTCTTTTCTGTTTAGATTTTAGTTCTTCTACACTCCTTACCTAAACACATTTCTGATCACTTTTTAAAAATATATTACTTTTGTAGCATTTGTCTCCCACACCCAAGTGGTTCCAGAAAGAACGATAGTTTGCTGCTATCTTCTACTCCTTAACCAGAAGTAGAAGTATTATCAGGTTTGAGTTTCAGTTCTTCCACTTACTAGCTCTATAAACTTGGGCAAAAATCTATGAACCTCAGTTCCTCATCTTGAAAACTGAGATGGTGAGCACACCTCCTTCATAGGGCTAGTAGGAAGTTCAGTGCAATACTGTATGCAATTGCTTCTCAATGATGGCTGGCATATGATAATAATTTTTAAAAATGTCATCTATAGACTTATTGAGATATTATACAACCTAAAAACTCTAGAAGTTTAGGAGCCTGCTCTTAAGTGAGAGCACAAAATTGCAAACATCAAACACAGAATAATAATATGCAGTTAGAAAAAAAAAACTCATAATCAACTCAAATTTTTAGAGTCCCCAAATCGAGAAAACAATGTAAATCTGTTTTACAAAATAATTAACTTTCTGACATACTTCTGTAATAACTTTTTCTTATTTTTTTCTTTTGACTTCATTTGATCATGTCTTTTTATGACAATGCTATTATAATATTCTCTAAAGACAGAATAAAAAGTAATTTGATCTTTTCTCTAATAATGTTGCTTACAACTTATTTTTCATTAAAGATAGTTGAGAGAAATGCCTTTGGGAACTTTCACTAATTATTATAATATCATGTAAATTTTGTTAAGATTGTGGTCAAATTTGTGCAAATCTTTAGAAAGTTTTTTCATATATGAGCTATAAAATTTAAAAGAATTTTAGATTGCTTTTTAAATAACTTAATCTATATCTTTTGAGTTTACAACATTAAGAACATTCCTGAAAGCCATTTCTACACTAGAATGACTAGAGATAACTTATATATGTACAAAAGTGTCTCTAAACCATGTAAATGTATTTTACTTAAAACCAATCACTGTGTATCCCCAACTCAACTTCCAATTATCCAGATTCCAGAAATGTTCATGCTACACATCATCATCTGTCTTAGTCTGCTTGGGTTGCTATAACAAAAATATTGTAAGCTGGGTGGTCTATAAACAACAGATTTTATATATATATAAAATTCCAGAAGCTGGGAAGTCCAAGATCAAGGCACCAACAAATATGGTGTCTAGAAGCAGCCTGTTCCCCCTAGATGGCACCTTCTAGATGAGTCCTCACATGGTGAAAATGACAAGGCAGCTCTCTGAAGCCTCTTTTATAAGGGTTTTACCCTCATGACCTCATCACCTCCCAAACGCCCCACCTCCTAATGCCATCACCTTGTGGGTTAGGATTTCAACATATGGATTTTGAAAGAACACAAATATTCAGACCAGAGCACCAGCCAACATGAGAGGATACCTTACATAATGAAAGTTAGAGTGGAAAGGCCTCTTTGAAACAACTATTGTTACATTTTACTGTTGAAAATTTTACAGTGAAATATATGACCATGTGAAACATGCACAGAGCCTTAGCTGAACTCATGCAAGAGTGCAGCACTGAAATTTAAGCTTCAGGAGTTTCTCCGTAAACCCACTTTGCTCAGCCACTGTCATTCATGGCATTTTCTTCCCTGAAGGAAGCAAACAGATCTTCTCACGCCTGCTTCACCCAACCTATTCAGACCCTGCCAGCTTCTGTTTTTCTTTTTTTTGCCCAGCTGTTTGTACTACTGCAGCATTTTCTGACGTGTATTTCCTGAAACACTAGTCTCTAGATCTGTATTGTCCAATGTGATAGTCACTAGCCACATGTGGCTATTTAAACTTACATCGGAAATTAATTTAAATAAAATTTAAACTAGTTTTTTAGTTGTGCTAGCCAATTTTCATGGGTCTAGCAGCCACATGTGGCTGGTGGTCATTATGTAAGTTAGAGCAGATACAGAACATGCTTATCACCATGGAAAGTGGGAAGTTCTATAGGACAGTGCCACTCTAGATACATCCAGCAAATATGAGTTCCAATGTCAAGTAGCTTTGGGAGGTACTGCATTCAATATATTCCTATGATATTAGTGATATTAAAACATGAAAAAGTCCTGCCATGAAAAAAATCCATGTAAGTCAGCTTTTCCTAAAGCTACTGAATGATTGGATTCTTCTTACCCTCTTTTTTTTTTTTTTTTTTGAAACACAATCTCCCTCTGTCACCCAGGCTGGAGTGCAGTGGCATGATCTCAGCTTGCTGCAACCTCCACCTCCAAGATTCAAGTGATTCTTCTGCCTCAGCCTCCTGAGTAGCTGGAACTACAGGCGCCCACCACCATGCCCGGCTAATATTTGTATTTTTAGTAGAGATGGGGTTTCACCATATTGGCCAGACTAGTCTTGAACTCCTGACCTCATGATCCGCCCACCTCGGGCTCCCAAAGTGCTGGGATTACAAGTGTGAGCCACCGCGCCCAGCCCTTCTCACCTTCTTTTGTATTTTTATTTTTGTTTTGCTTCTTTGTCATACTGCCTACTGCCTTGCCTCACAACATGAACATAAACATAAATGAAAGGAAATCTGTTAAATGATTTCCCGGGATAAAACTGTTTACATTCATTATATCATGTAGTCTTCAACATAATTCTATATAGATAAGGTAATACTTGTTTTTTACACAAGAGGAAATAGGGTTTTCTGAGTTAAGAAACTTGCTTAAGCTCACACAACAAATAAGCAACAGAACTGGAACCTGCCCCCTGCGTCCTTGGCAACTCCCTACTCTGCTTTCTTTCATGAATGACTAAGTCTTAGTATGGATACTGTTGCAGGCCATACAATCAATCTGGTGGGTGGCATCTATGTTTTGGAGCAGCCTCACGGACCCCCAAACCAGGTCTTGATGGGTTTTCTTGCTGGTGGTGGTGGTAGGGTAGACAGGAGGAAAAGAGGTAGTTTTGGAACAAATTTAATGTTACTAACATATTCTTACTCTTTTAAAATGTTTTACAATTTACAAAGTATGTGTGCTTCCAGATGTAATAGCGTTGGATCCAATTTCATGCAGTAAAGTTTATAAACTATTATATTACCACTCTGTAGCCTCATATTATAGGAAGTGTCCCTGAACAGGTTGAAACATATAAAGGAGAAACCTAAGAATAGCAATGCAATTATGTGCTTTAAAAAGAAAATTTTAAAATTCTAAATGAGCAGTCTGAAAACTTGGAATTGGTCTTGCCATACCAATGATTCTTTGGTTACCCACTCAGAGACAGAGTGTGGGATGGAGTAAAGCATGTGATTTACCCCTAGGATTGTTGCAATCATGGCCATCTCTTTGTCTTGATGTTTCTTATCAGGACCTGTAAGAACTCCTGGACCCAAAGGGAGAATTATAAAAAATAGATGGTTGGATGGCAATATTTCTCAGGTTTGGTTCACAGAGAAAAATAGTGAAATTATAAGTACATGTGATTAAAAGCCTAAAGACCAGATTATGTTCTGCATCTAAAATATTCTAGTCAATAAAATTAGTCCAACTTGTTAAAAATTTCTGTTATTTAACAAATAACCTCTTTCTCTCTCTCTCACACACACACATACACACACACACACACACACATACACACAGAGATATCCTTGTCCTTCAGGCTTGAATATTTATCCCTGGAGAGTGAAGGGGAATGGTATGTACTATAAGGAGTAAAGAACTATATAAATGTGATAAATCTTTACTATTGGTATTCCCTTTCCTTCTTCTCTTTTTCTCCTTGGCACTAGAACTCAAATCAACACTGTCAGGAAGGTAGATTGCCTACGGGCAAAAAGCCCTGGTTACATGGAGTTTTAGCATGACCTGTATTTGACACAACTTGCCTTGGGCAATAAGTTTGGCGATGACCATTGCAATATGTCTCTTCAAGCCCGTAAGGAGATTTTTTTTTTTTTTTGAAAGATGGAAATTGCTCCTTTTGTACCATCTGCCTACATTGGAGCAGTTTTGTTATTTGCAAGGTTATTTATCTAGGGAAATATGAAATTGCCAAAAAAAACTGTGGTACTGGCAGATTGAGAGTGAAAGGACTCTGTGTGTGTGTATGTGTGTGTAGTGAGAGTACATGTGTATGTGCTTTTAGAAGAGGAGATATTGTGATTCCTTTGTTCTAAAGGGCAGTTCTCCTTAAAAGTGGTCAATCAGTCATTGTCACTGGGCAAGGAGAAGGTGGGGGAGGTGGTGGTGTGATGGGGACATGCCAAGTTTGCCCAGAATACTCATTGCACAGGACGATCCCCACAGCTGTTGTGCACCCAATGTAAATACGGACAGCCCCATTCATCACAGGGCTCCCTTCTGTAGCACACGTCCAAAGTACAGCAATGATTTAGTGCCTGCAGCTGGAACTACACTACGTTTCTCCAAAACAGTGGCGTTTAAAAATTAGGAGGTGGGAACTGAGAGGAGGCAGGGGTTAGAGGGAGGGAAGAACTAATCTCAGGTTTCTGAGAAGAGGGGAGAAGAGCAACAAGCGTGAGCACTCCAGTAGACTACTCCTTTACTTTACCTTCAGTTTTCTTCTCAAATTCATTGGCTTTTTTTGTAACTCAAGCTCAGACTTTCGAACCAAACTTGCCTCTGCCTCACTGTTTGCTGTAGCCCTAATGACATGTACACTGTGGTCTCAAGACTTCCTCTTTACAAGATGTTCATCCAAATCTTTTGGAAACTTCTCTGCGAACAATGTACAAACCCAGCAGGACAAGAAAACAAATAGCTCAATTTTTTTCTAGATATGCGTATTTATCATTCATTCATTCATTCATTTAACAAGTAGCTTGTGGCATCTACCCCATGTGAGGTTCTCTGCAGATTACTACAGGTACAATACAAAAACAAAAACAATATTAAACATGTTCATGAGGCACTTATATGTTAGTATAGGCAACAGACTCACAACTTAAAATATGAGTTTTTTGAGGCCTGGCACATGTAATAGATGCTCCATAATTGCTGAATGCCAGAAGAGAGAATGCTACCAAGTTTTGTAAAAAATATACACATATATTTTTTTCTTTGCACATGTCATAAACCTTTTTTAGAAGAGGTTATTTAAATGGCAATGGAATGAATACTATTTCAGGTTCCCCAGAGAAAATGAGTTGATAAGAGATTTGGAAAGGTTTTCAAGCAGGTGGCAGCACGATCAAAGTTGTTCATTAGAAAAACAAGTAGACCACAGATGTAGTGGGTGGACTAGAGAAAGGAAAGGGTAGGAGATGCAATTCTCTAGCTCATTTGGATAGCCTGAACAAGAGATAGTGAGTACCTGCACTAGAGGTGTGGCAACAGGAAATGAGAAGTTGAGGCATTCTAGCACCGAATGAAAGATATAATTTATAGAACTTTGTATTATTTTTAATGTGAAGTTACTATTTCTGAGTTCCAAATTGTCCTTCTATTCTTTTTTTTTATGCTGTGATTGGACTTCTAAAAATACACGTTTTCTGATATCTGACTTTCTAAAAGTTTTTGCCACCAAAGACCCCTAGAAGACAAGAAGGGACTTACTCATTCTTACTTTGAGTTTTATTCTTGATGGAAACGATCTAGAGATGATGCTTTACCTGGGCAGCCCACTTTGGTTCCAGATTCCATCTTTTATTTATTTTATTTTATTTTTTGAGATGGAGTCTCTCTGTCGCCTAGGCTGGAGTACAGTGGCGTGATCTTGGCTCACTGTAGCCTCCACCTCCTGGGTTCAAGCAATTCTCCTGCCTCAGCCTCCCAAGTAGTTTGGACTACTGGCATGCACCACCACGCCTGGCTAATTTTTGTACTTTTTTAGTAGAGACAGGGTTTCACCATGTTGGCCAAGCTGCTCTCAAACTCACGACCTAAAGAGATCCACCTGCCTCGGCCTCCCAAAATGCTGAGATTAGAGGCCTGAGCCACTGTGCCGAGCCCCCGATTCCAGTTTCTTTTAACATTCACATTGCATGCTCTCAAAGGTACCAATATGAGGTGGCCAGTTGCTCCCTTCTCAGTGATCAGAGCCCCAACTTTGTGGAGCATCTTCTCTGACATTCTAGGTTATGATAACTGCTAACTCTTCTCCTTGTTCTTCCAATTCTGGGAATAATAGATGATTCCTAAAGTCATTTATTCTGTTCTCCCACACCCTCCTTCCTCTCCAGCTCTCCAACACTTGCATAACCAATTCCCCATATCAAAAATGTCTCTTAAAAATACCTGGTGTGGCATCTGTTTTCCTGTCATGAACACTGACCAATGCAAAGTCATTAATTATTCCAAGTCTGGTCCGGGGACTTATGTAACATGAAGGCTGTTATGAAGATAACAAAGTAAACAAGGGTGAGCAATGAATTTGATTTGAACACAGTGCTTATGATGGGCAGATAAAAATATGGCTCTGAAATTGAAGAGAGGTATTATAGTTTGGAGGGTACAATATAGAGATGATAAATATATAATAAAACAATAGCCGAAACTTTAGAATAAAGGAAGATGCTCTGAAAGACACATGCTACTTTAACAGTCTCACAGAAAAGTAAAGCAAATACTGAAACCACCTCAAATAGTGTAGTGTGTTGCCTTTTTCATCTTTGATTTAGTTAGGACTAGCAGCATTACGATGTGGAATTGTGTGAAATGTGCCCTCTATATTACAGGGTGTGTCTCGAAGGCTTCTAACACTATATAAAATTAAAATTAAGCCTTCATGCAACCCTTTTCTCATGTTATTTAGTCCTTCCTGCGTCCTAGAAGGGAAAGTTTTCTCTGTGTTACAATCTCCATGTATAGGTTGATTTGCATTTTCTTATCAACTACAAGAGCTGAACATCCAAATTAGCCTATGTTTATTCAAATCCAAATGATATATGTGTCTGGTACAGCAAATAAATCAATATTTCAGAATGAATTGTTTGCATTTTAAAAGACTTTAGATGAAATATATAAGTATGTAGGGGAGGATAGATTATGGAGAGCCTTAAAAGCGAATCCAAGAGTATTGGACTCTCAAAAGCCTTCGGACTATATATCAGGTGCCCCATTCTGGGAAAAATAATCTGGCAATGAGGATCTATCTCATTGTGTAGAGGAGGAAAAAATTTAGAGAACCATTCTGAAGTAGTTGTGCGCACTGGCAGATATTTGGGAGACTGTCATAGTAATCTCTAAATTAGGATTATACAAATGGAAATTGAAATTAAGCAAATGGTAAGAAAATATGAAAAAAAAAAGTCTTAGGATAGCTAAGTGAAAAACTTTCTACAGCAAATTAAAAGTGATAAATAGGTCAAGCATAACTTGAAGGTTTTAATGCTGGCTAACCAGAAAGAAAAATAAAAAGTAATATTTGCCTTTCACTAAGTCTAGAACTGGTTTGTTGAGAAGCAAATTTTGTCAGAAATAGAAATTGAGTTCAGGCTTGCAGATGTATTTTGAGTTGATAAGCCGATAGGGATGAATCACAGTGGCAAAGTTCAATCAGCTATTGGAGATGCATAAATCTATTTGTTTTTCTGGAAGAAATAAATGGATTTGTTCAAAGTCCTTGTTAAAGAGGACTAGTGAGGATGTGTGCAATTTCTCCAATATTCCCACTTAGTATTAAGGTTAAAAGAGAGGGAGAGGAAAAGTGAGAGATCTCACTTTTAGTACTTTAAGAAATTTGTTTTTTCAAATATTTTATTTTTACCCCTAAGTAAATTCCATGAGAAATTTTTTTTTTTTGTTATAACAGACCAGAGCAGAGCAGTTCTGATTGATGTGGGAAAAGAGGACCCTTGAAACCCCTTTCTGCACAGTGTCCTCTTTGCAACCTATCACTTGTTACTGCAAGGTAGCTTCTGAGGCTTTGCTGTGGAACCTAGGTCTTCCCAGAACCGCTGAGGTAAGCCTAGTTTTATACAAAAGATATCAAACACCAGGGACATGAAGTCACTTCCAGTCATCTCAGTGGAGCTAGAACAAAATCCAGGGGATATCCAACAGTTTCTGACTTCAGTGCCATCACTTCCTATTCCCCAGGATGCACTGAGTTCTGCAAAACTATAATTTTCTGTGCCAGGTGTGTTCTGTACAAAGAACACGATACCTTCAACTCACAAAACACTGTTTGCACCACCGTAAGCCAGTTTTGTTCCAAGAACCATCTCCTTGCCAAGATTTCAATCAATGCCATGTGTTGCCTAAAATAGTAATAATAGCTTAAGCCTTACTGGTAGTTTGCTTCTCTGGAAAGAATTTCATTTGTGTTAAATGACTAATGAAGATTATCTGGAAAGACTGTCTGGGTGACTGTTAGATGTCTCCCCATGCAGTGGTGGAGCCGAAACAGCAGCATGGAGTAATGGAAAGTACACTGAACTAGAAGCTGCAAGACCTGGATCCAATCCCAGCTCTCCCTTTACCATATAAAGAACTTAAAAATAATTAGCTCTCATGTTCTATATGGAGATCTACACATGTGGAAGGGAGTATTAAATGATCACCCAACAAATGTTTCACACAACACATTTTGAACTTGATATCAAACCTTACATCTTTGTTAACAGAGTCATATGAAACTACAGTCTAATATCAGGCCTAGGAGCAACCTTGGAGATCAAGTGACATAATCTTTTCATTTAAAATACTTAAACAGGGATTGTCTAAAAAAGTAACTGGCCCTACGTAAAGTTGTGATTTAGTAAATGACTCAGAGCTAACATTCAGCTGTTCATTCTTCCTTCTTCTTCCTCCTCCTCCTCCTCCTCCTCCTCCTCCTTCTCCTTCTCCTCCTCCTCCTCCTCCTCTTCTTTTCTGAGACAGAGTCTCACTCTGTCACCCAGGCTGGAATGCAGTGGTGCCATCTCAGCTCACTGCAACTTCCGCCTCCCAGGTTCAAGCAATTCTCCTGCCTCAGCCTCCTGAGTAGTGGGGACTACAAGCGCGTGCCACCACGACCAGCTAATTTTTGTATTTTTAGTAGAGACGGGGTTTCACCATGTTAGCCAGGATTGTCTAGATCTCTTGACCTTGTGATCCACCCTCCTTGACCTCCCAAAGTGCTGGGATTACAGGCGTGAGCCACCGCACCCAGTCTCTCTCTCTCTCTCTTTTTTTTTTCTAGAGTCAGAGTCTTGCTATGTTGCCTAGGCTGCAGTGCAGTAGCACAATCCTGGCTCATTGTAGCCTCTAAACCCTGGGCTTAAGTGATCCTCCTTCCTCAGCCTTTGGAGTCCCTGGATAACAGCACTTATTTGACTTTCTATTCTAATGGTTAAACCCTAAATGAAAAGCCAATATTTGTGCCAATGCTTTTTAGTTCATTTGTTTAGCTTGTCTTGAATACTCACATGGGTAAAATTCTGAGATCTGTGTTATGAATAAGATAATGATCAAAATTTACATAAGATTATTTTATGCAAGGCATCAGAAGTCAACACAGACTAACTTTAAAAAGTGCAGATTTTGAAATAATATTGAGTATCTCATTAAGTCCAAACAGTTGAATGACTAAGACTA
Source organism: Piliocolobus tephrosceles (assembly GCF_002776525.5). NCBI lineage: Eukaryota > Metazoa > Chordata > Mammalia > Primates > Cercopithecidae > Piliocolobus > Piliocolobus tephrosceles. The sequence continues at coordinate 21,014,426 of NC_045447.1, read as the reverse complement.
AGAAAATGTGGAGAGCAGGGAAGTTTAGGAGACTTAGAGGAAAAGAGAACAATTTTCTCTCTCTGATACTACAATCAATATGGATCATCTGTCTCTCCTTTTGAGATTGCAACTTTTCAGAAGAGAGAATCTGACTGTTCCAATTGAGTCAGCTTTTCACTCCAGGATAAAACTGCTATGGCCAGAGGTATGCTAACAGATAGTACAGATATGGCAGTTGGCTCTGATACCCAGGAGTTCCCAGAGATTAAAAAATCATTATGTCCTAGGCCACCCTTCCATAAAGAGGTATAATTCAATAAAACACAGCACCTGCCTTTAATGGGTATGCTGTCTAATTGGGCTGCGGAATATATAAAAGGAACTGTAGCAAAAACCAGGGATTCATATGAAACCAGAGAAGCAGAGGAAAATAGCTAAGTTGGCTCAAAGGGTAAAAGAAGCTTTTTGACAAGGAAATCAGGATTTTCATACACTGTTGTTCTCTCAAATTTTCCCATTACTTTGAATCCCTGGAATTTAGGTAAAAGGTGTTTTCAACTGTTCTCCAATTTTACCAAAAAAAAAAAAAAAAAAAAAAAAAGGAAAATTATCTAACCCTCTAGAGCAATGCAAGAAAAACAAAGCTATGTCACATGAGTAAGACTGTAAAGGAATGGGAAGAACTTACCCTGTTTAGCAGAAAATGGGGTTGTGACACAAATGCAGTAAGTGGTGGACCCAAAGCACTCCTGAAGCACACTCTGGATATCACACTTGGTGAACCAGAAGGACCTGTGAGTAGTCGGTATTAGAGATGTGGCTTTAGACTCCGACTTAAAATAAGGTGAATGGTTCAAGAATAAGGGATATGCCACTCATGATCAAATAGCTAAAATTAAGTGGAGCTCCCAGTCTGGACATAAAGCATGTCCTTCCATTCTGATTCATAAAATGAAAGTTCTGGAAGAACTAGGATCATTACAATATCTTACTACCACTGTGGTTTCACTTCCATCTTTAATCCAACCCTCACACTGTGAAGAACTTGCTTCTCTTCTCAAAACCTTCCATTGTGTTGACAGTGCTAATTAAATAGTCTAAATTGCCTAGACAATTTTAAGAATTCCAGTAACTTGGTTTCTAAATATTTTTTGGTCTCCTTCCCACTACATTTCTCTGTGAATACTATATTTTTGCTACATTTTGCATTTTTACACTTTTATGTTGCTTATGTTGATCTCATGGATGGAAATATTATTCTATTATGTTTTAGAATAATCATTTGAATGTTTCATCAAGAAACTATTTCCTTGATTCATTGCAATCTATGTGTGCCAACTTGCTTTCTTAATTTTGGACTTTTCTGTATTTTATTTATTTAGTTTCTGGACCTTCAATGAACTTTATGCTCCCTGAGTAGGGACTGGGTATACTGCAGTGAAAAGAGAAAGGCACTTAGAATGCACCACAGATTTGCTATTACCTGGAGGGATAACCTTGGGAAAGACAATTTCTCTGAGCTTTCTTTGACTTTTGTAAAATGGGATAATAATACCAGCCTCTCAGAGATATATGCAAATTGCACATACAATTGTGTATGGTTTTAAATAAACTGGCATGTAATTGTAACCACTGAGAGTATATTTTAAGTTCTAATTTCTAGCTTGTCCAGGCCTCATTTGGTTGAAGAAGAGAAGAAAAATATCAACTAACTTAAAAAAAAATCAATGCCTTCCAGAATCCCAAAGAGTTTAAGTAATAAAACTGTTAAAAGGGAAAAGATACAAATAAGCATCAAATGCAATAGGGCGAGTGATGTAAATTCCACCAGGAATGTCTTCACTTCTCATTCCTGATTCTTTGTGCATTTTAGGATAATGCTCTCTGCATAACAGAAAATATGGACACAGATATCCAGACTATCTTACAGTTTCGGTCACAGAAGAAAGACTCCATCTCTGAGTTAAAGACAACCTTGAGAAGAACTTTGGCCTGACATGGGTCAAGTGCCCACTCTTGACTACCAATAACTTTGGCCAGTGGAGTAGAAAAAGCAGAACATGGCGCCCTCTTCTCTTGTTCTGTAGAATAGAGACACATTCTACTAGAATAGATTTCTTAGAAAATAACACTATAGATGTCCATCAAAATATCCGTAGACTCACAGGGTCTCTTACATAAAAGCCTAATATATGCTAGAAGTAAGCATAGCAAGGCAGATGAGGTATTTAATTTTCTGTGGGAATTGTTTTTTAGAAAAGAAATGCTCATAAACAAAGAAGCCTTTGACTTTCATAACTATGAACATTGTTGTAGAGACTGTAGTCATACTTATCATCAGGAACTCTCCCTGAGAAGAGATTATTTAAGTGTTCAATTGCACCCAGAGGACTTCTGCCCGAACCATCTCTCTACACGAGTCATTCTGTCGAGTGCTTTGGCTACTCAAATTCCCGGGCTAGGCTGGCCAACATGAAGACTGAATTTGATACAGCTTTTTCTCCAATATGTAGTCAATGTGATTTGAGTTAAATTACCAACATTATTCTTTTATCCATATTTATATTTGCTATAGGCCCCCACCATTGATTCTTCCTTAATTGTACAATTGAAGTATAGTTCTGATGGGAGTAACTAAATCATGGTGGTGTAATAAATAAATATAAATTTGGGTTCTAGCTCTAGCTTTTTAACTGACCAGTTATGTGGTTGAGGCTATTTTCTTTAAATCTCTCAAAAATTAAGGGTCCAATTTATAGAGTATTTTGGATGAATCTAAAGCCAATTCTTGTTCATCATTGAAGGATTCTATGGTCTCTTAGTGTGCCTGTTTGGTTTCCGGACTTTATAGTCTTGCAGGGAAAAGTTATGTGTACACATATTTAAAACATTCTCTATATTCCAAAAGCTGTGAGGCTGGAAATACAGATAAGTGAGAGCAGTTTTCATTACAGATAGCCTCTCCATTTTTCTTTTCTACCTCTCCTTAACATCTGGCTTCATTCAGTGGCTTGAGAGAAGCAGCTAGATTAAAAGGAAAACAAAACCAAAACCAAAAACACAACCTACCTCTACTGAGTGCAATCAATGGACATGAGCTATCCCTGGAGCTGAACACCTGCTCCATTTCTTTCCATCTGTATTTTCTCCATCTGTTCTAATTATATCCCTTTCTTGGGAGTAAGAGAACTGCTACTGTCTGGTGCCATGTAAGGGTGAGAAAGGTTAATTAACACTGAAGACAGATCCCAATTGCCCCTGCATCACACCCCTGTCCATATGCATTAGACTGTGAAGGGGTGCCCACCTTTCCCATGACCTGGTGCTGCTCATGAATTTGTGTCTGCTCCTCTTAGTCTCTTACATGACTCCCTCTTTCTGAGCTATCTCCAGAGCATTGAATCCAAAGGCACTCATCCATGCTAATGTGGCAAAATGCCTTAGTCACACAGGGAGGGTATGTCCTAGAGTAGAAAAAAGCATATAGATCTGCCTTCTGCAGCACTCTCAGATCCAACCAGCAGTAAGAGCTGTGACCCAAGTGAGTTAAGAGTTAAGTTCATTTTACTCACATAGTGGCTTGAAGAGTTAGGCAATGCTACAATCACTTTGCAGAATGAGGGTAAGAGATCTGAGATAAAGTAGTTTACCAATTGTCACACAAGTAGCAAGACAAACATATACACACACACATATGTGTAAACACATGTGTATATGTGTCTACATATGTGTATATACATATGTGTGTGTTTACACATATGTATGTGTATATATGTTTGTTTTGCTACTTGCATAGCAATATTTCACACACACACACACACACACACACACACACACACACGTATTTGTTTAATGCTTAAAATGCCTTGACTCTAAATTTGAAAGCAGGGACTTTACTATAGTTCACCACTGAATTCATAGCACCTTGCAGGTGCATGATTAACAATTATTCAGTAAATGACTTCAATAAAGACAAATTATTGTCTGTGTTTATTGATATGAAATCATTATTTATAGAGTACAAACACTGCATTGTAAGGTAAAGTGAACAGTATTGGAAAAGTAGAAGGCATTGCTAAAGGATTTTAAAGTAGATTTAAGAAGGTAGCACAAATGCAAAATTTAATGTTCAATTACTCTTTCATTTATTTCTCAAATATATATTAAGTATCTACTCTATGTGAGGAAATGTACTTGTTGCTTGATCTGAAATAATAAATAAACTCATGTTTTTAAATCCACAAATGTTGCCTGCAGACATACACAACTAAAGAGGATAGTATGCTATCAACAGACAAAAGATGAAGAAAAAGATGTAAGTAGAGCCACAGAAATAGAGAATAGGTAGGTACTTTTGAATTCATTGCCTCTCTAAGTCAAAAAAGGCACCCTGGAGAAAGAGGTGTCTAAGGACACATAGATGTCACTGAGGCAATGAAAGTTGGGAGTACCAATCATTTCAGTAAGAAAAAACAGCATGTGCCCAGAAATGAATATATATATATATATATAAATTATTTAGTATAGCTAGCAGGTAGAGTTTGAGGTGAGAAATCTTAAGAGATAAAGACACGCAGATAAGTATTGACCCTTCCAGATTTGCTATTCAAATATGGTCCTAGAACAGCAGCATCAGCATCACCTTCAAGGTCAGCAGGTGAGAAATTTAAGACACATAATTTAAGGAGGCACTCCCTCTCAGGTTTATGCAACTATAGGATTGGCACTAGTACTGCCCTGACAGTGAGTATCTCTTTAAATTTTTCACCTGGGAATGTCTCACTTAGCTCATGCTAGTCCTGGGCCTGCATCCCAAGTCCAGTGAATCAGAAGCTATATTTTAACAAGATGCCCAAGTGATGTGCATGCACATTAAATTCGACAGGAACTGCTCTCAAGAGTTTGTAAACCATGCTTGAGTTTACAGATTGTCCTGGGAACAATGGTTATTATGTTCCAGCATTTAAGCAGGTGGAGGTTCCTACTTCATTTATAAAGGTTTCTCGGTGGCAGTGTGGATAGCATGCTAAAGCAGGCCATGTCAGGAGTTAGAGAAGTCGATTAGGAGGCTGTAATACTGATCCAGGACTGGAAGGGAAGTCAATTTGAGGGGTGTCTGACCACATTTAGTGAGTGGTTCAAGTGTGGAGTAACAATGAAGGAAAAATCTAGAACACCCAGTTCATGGCTATAGTAACCAGGTGGTTGGGAGTACCACTCACTGAGGTAGGGAAAAAGAAAAGAACACAGGTAAGGAGAGAAAGTGATGAGTTAACATCTGGAAATGTTAAATTTGATAAATTTTAGATTATCCAGCATGATGTATGGGTGTCCAGTTCACGAAGAGAGATGAGACACAAGTATGGATCTCAAACCTGTCATCCCTAAATGGCAATTAAGGCTGTTGAAGGAGAGAAAATGTTTAAAGAGAATCTAGAGAATAAGAGGGGTTAAAAATGTTTTAAAATGTGAAATACAAACCATTAGGTAATAACTAAATAATTATTTTCTTTTTGCAAACACTTTTCACACCCAATATATCATTTGAATACATAAACTTTTGGGGGAATAGCCAAGGCATTATTATTATTCTTATTTCACAGATTCTAGGGCTTGTTAGTTTTAGGTTGTTTTGGCTAGCAAATTACCCAGTTGAATACACCTAGAGCAGTTTCAATTGTACTGCAAGGCATCCAGTTAAAAGAGAAACCGAGTAGAATGTACTGTAGGTTTAATAGGAATAGAGAGAAATTATATAGACCAGAGTGGTCAGAAAAACATTCACAGAAAAAGTGCCCATTATTTCCCCCAAGTGATATGGGTCTATTGGAATCTCAAATGCTAGATATTGGTATTTTGTGTAAATATTTGTATTTACACAAAATATTGGTATTTACACAAAATACCAATATCTAGCTTTTGAGTTGATATTTATGGTTTCATATTTTAACAATTAGTATTATTAGTAAACATTTGAGAGTCCCAGATAATTATTGATAAAGAAAAATAAGTTCTTCACTGTCTATGCAGTATAATTGACAATTTAAAATGACCCAGGCAGATGTTAAGAACTGGTTGCTTTTAAATCTTAAATGACAATATCTTAACAGAAACACTCCTTAATCATCCTATCACTTCAGGCCAGACTAATTATGATGGCACAAACATGTACGTTGATGGAGAATTGTGGCTAATAATTCTACCTGTGTTAGGCACTTTCTGGGACATGAAAAAAGATGTAATAACTGATTTACTACGTGAGCCATGATCAAGAGAAAGCTTTTGACTCTATTAATCTCACTTCTAATTCTTAACCTTGGGTGACTCAGAATCAGCTATAACAATATTCTCTGTTCTTAAAAACAGTTTCCATTTTAGTCACAGAGAATTTATAAGCCACATCCTCATCCTTTCCAAGTGACCTAAGGTTCTGAGAAGCTTAAGAATCACTATTAACAATTATATGATTTGTTGTAATTTTTAAAGTACTCTAACCTGTAATATTTTATTTGAGAATCACTAAAGTCTTCCATGGAGGGCAAGATGGTAGAAAATAAAGTTTATAGAGGTTGATCCTTGCTCAGGTTAAAACATTAATTAATAGCAATAGTTTTAATATAAATAATTTATTATGAGCTTACTATATGCTAGCAATTGAGCCAAATGCTCTACAATCATTATTTTACTTAATTCTCACAATGAGCTAAGTATTATTATCCTGATTTTACAGATAATAAACTTAAACCTTGAACAAGTCAAGAAAGTTGTGCAAAGTTACAGAGAATATATAATGGAACTGGGTGATGATGCTGGTTCCAGCCTATCATGATACCTTCCTCTCATGAGTAATTGAGTCTTCATTTGTCAAGTGCCCATTACAGCAAGGTTACCATTGGAGACACTGAAAATTTATAGATAATTTTATAAATAATAGATAGAATATTAGAATATCAAAAATTAAATAACTCAGATTAAAAGATTATTTAAAATTTATACAAATACCATTACGGCTTCCCTTTCCAAGATACATAGTTCAACGGGGATTTATAAAGACAAAATTCCAAAGCAATAAAGTAATTATTGTAGTAGAGACAGGAATCTAGGGGAACCTGGGACTCAGAGACTCCATTGCAGAAAAGGGGGACAATCAAGGCAAGTCTTGCCAAGGGTAGATAGGACGTTTTTCAGTCCACAGAGTGAGGAACCAATTCCAGGCAGAGAGGTCAACATATGAAAAATATAAATTGTTCTTATAAAAGAATAATTCAGAGAAAAATAAAGAAACAATTTTGGATAGTTGCACCATGGTTGTAAGAGCAAAACGGAATGCTGATAGAGGAAATAAGTGAAAATGGATTATTGTACTTTCTTTAGTTAAGGAAATACTAAGATATACTAAGCCAGGAAATGAACATGGAAGCCTGTTTCCTATAGAGCTAGCTGACTTCTCAGTGAGCAGGGCTGGGTTCTAGAGAGGAGATGGCATGGGAAGCGGTCTGCTGTCCAAGAGAGGATGAGAAGGGCCTGACTCAAGGTCCTGGTAGTAGGCACAGAGTTGAGGTCACATGCTTTGAGTCTGGATGAATAGAAGTGCCTCAGTCTCAGTGTCAGTAATAGCGATATCTCAGCAGTACCTTTTCACACTGAACTGCTTTTAAATAACAAAACAAACAAACCATTATTTTACAGATCTTTTTCCCATTGCATATAATGTTTTCCTTGCCTAGCATGGCCTTCCCTCTGCTTGTTTATCTTAATACAACCTACTCATCCTTCAAGCTTCAGCTCAGATATTACCTCTTTTGTAATCTAGCTTCCTTCAACTTGGACACCAACTGGCTAGCCTTCTTAGAGCAAGTCCCAATAAATCTAATTTCTTTATTACTATGTTTCCAAATGTATTTTGTTTTTATTGATGTTTTCCTGTATATTTAAGCTTTTCTTGATAGATCACCTAATTGGAATCACCTTCTCTTTCTGCCTAAGTCCTGTGACACTTCCTTTGTCAAAGGTGCTTATCATGGATTTAATAATTTCAAAGTTACTTGTTTCCATACCTTACCATGGCTGTCATACAAATACCTAGAGAAGAGGATAAGTGTCTGATTTATTTTAAATTCACCACAAACCCAGCTCAATATTTGAAGCACAGATAAATATACAATGTTGATTGAAAAATAAACTGCTATTATTTATTTCCTGCCTGAGCTCAATACAGAACTTAATTCATGGTTAGAAACATCTGATATCCTCTCCCATGACACTTCTTAACTCCAATTATAAGACTCATCATTGAATATTGAAACTCACATCTAAACTCTGTTGAATCTATCATTATACCCACTGTACAGTTTACAACGTTTGAAACTCCACAAATGTTTATCTAATTAAGAAATGGAAAAATAATTCATTAATAATGTTATCTCACTGTATATGACACATTTTGACTTCCAGATCTTTTCTTTATCCTCTACACAAGAACATGTTTGTATCTTTGCATTATCTGCTCAGCAACTTTGGCTCTTTAGTGCACATTTAAAAAATGCAAAGAAACCCATGAGAGCTCTATCCAGTCAAAATGGACACTACAACATCCATTTTGGCCTGTTTCTGAGCTATATTGTGAACTCTGAAAATACAATTTCCAAAGTTGGCATTTCCATGTTAATGGACTCACCTCACAGGAGAATTGGGTCACACAGGCTAACAGCTTCCACACATAGGTCTGGAAGGGTGAGAGTCCTGTGACTTTTTACCATTTTCTTCCCAAATACATATACTGTGTTTAGAATGTCCAGTGAAATTCAATGGATGTTGATTAGTAAAACTAAGAGAAAAGCTTTCTGCTATCAATTTTTGCTAACTTGAAAACACAGTGCACTGTGGTCGTATTAACTGGGTTAAAACATATATTGGAATCAAATTTACCTGTGAAAAAAATGGGAAAATTACTTTGAGTGAGGAAGTTTTAATAACAACCTAAACGCAAATAAAATGCCTTATGTTTCTTCCTTATCCACGCCACCACATCAGTTGCAAACTTCTGTTCTAATTCCACCATCTAAATAACTCTTACATGATACTTACTCCAACTGCTGCTATCCTGTTTCAGGGTCTCACCGTTTCCCCTACACTGTCAAAATAAGGTCCTCATTCATCTCCTATGGACAGTATCTCCCATGACTTGGCATATGTTTTGATAGTCTCCCTACAACCTCCAGAATGGCAATTCCACTATCTGTCTCCAATCAGTCTGTGCAGCTGCTCAATATTTGATAACGTCTCCCTCCAACTGTAGCATAAAATCTTGCATGTATGTGTTGGGAAGACAAGTATCTCAGCAGCACCTCCTCACACCAAACTGCTTTCCAACAAACATACAATTATTTTACAGATCTTCTTGCCATTATATATAATGTTCCCCCTGCCTGGTATGGCCTTCCCTCTGCTTGCTTACCCTTACTCTACTCACCCTACAAGCCTCAGCTCAGACATCTCCTCTTTCGTAATGTTTTCCTGCATTACCTCACATAACGAGGGATGTAAATACAATTTCAATTTTATGAACCAGTGATGGTAAAACATTGTGTGCATCTTTACATCCCCACTTAGGTGCTCAGGTATTGGGGTGGAAGAGACTCTGTCTTTTCAATTCTTTGTCCTCTGTGCTCAAATGCAAGAGTGAGCTCAGCACAGAAACGTTGTAACTATTTGCAGAATGATTCTATTCACATCCCTAGGCTAAGAATGACTTACGTGAAGAAATGATCCCAGTTAGATGCTCCTGTGCCAATCGTCTCCATCTCTAATATGACAAGACCTGAACATCCATTATTCTATGATTCCGTGGTGGCTCCCATATTTCAGCTGATACAAAGTCAACCTTCATAGAGATGGCACCTCTGCTCTGATTTGAACACCAAGAAGCCATAAAGAAGAATTAGTCAGCTTAGGAAGATAATTGATAGGTGTCAAGTGTCCCTTTGTATAAAAAGACTTTTGCTTCTAGACTGATTGCCTGAGGGCTCAAGAGACTCCTAGGAGACAGCCTGGATGCCTTTTCTTACACCCTCTGAATATGTGCATTTTTCTCCAAAATTAAGGTACCAAGGACAAGCTTTGAGTGAAGTAATGGCCTCAGGGCTAGTGTATTTAATGAGAAATCTTCTTTTCAAGGGTTGTCTGCTGATACCTTGTGCTAAGCACGCTGGCCTGAAGTGATGGGATTGTGGTGTACCCACTTAAATTTTAAAAATATAATAAAAAAAAACTTACGATTTACAAAGACTTATTAGTTTTACAGATTTTTGACAACTTAATTTGCTCCCTCTTAATTAGTTAATGGTTAGTTCAGGCTGTGACAGCCTCCAGCAAGGCTTATAGCTTATACTTAAGGCTTATAGCCCCAAAACATAGGCTCTAAGCAGAGAGTGGCTGGGCAGAAACATAAACAGGGAGTAACGTGTGTTATCTAGAATGAAAGTCTCTTCCCTCCTCCCTCTATCAAACAAAAAAACGGTAGAATGTATTTGGTTTTCCTACGGATTGGGAAACTGACACTCTAAAAATAAAGAATTAGAAGTGGCTTGCTCAAATTCATGAGCAGTGTTTATTGCAGAGTTAGAATGAGAATGCAGGTTTTTGATTCATAGTCCAGAGTCCATTTCACACAACACTATGCTGCCTCTTGCAAAAGTCATTTGTTAAAAAAACAAGGGGATAAAATGCCAGTTTGAAGCTTAACAGGATAATGGGTGGGAGGGAAGGAAAGGCTGAAGGAGCAGCCAAACTTGTTGATTAGTATTGTTTAATGCAGCTACACACCCATGTGTGCCATCCCAGCCCACTCATCATCGTTTTCCTTTCATGCAGACCTCATAGCCAAAGAATCAATACATCATTAGCCTGCACGATGTTGTTTTCTGAGTATTAGGCAAACTCCTGGGAACATTATCTGAGTCATAATGACAGGGGTTGGGCTGTAATAAAAGTTTTGAATTATGCCACATTAAGAATTGTCCCCCCATGAAGCTAGCAAGCTGATCAAATATTCCCTTGTGTGGCTTCAGATACAACCATCAAATATTTAGCATGGATTTCAGCTAATGCGCTTCATTTATCCCCAAGATATTCTTCTAAAGCAAAGAGCTGGGATTACTACCCTTTAAGAGATGAGGAGAGAGATCCTTGGAGAGATTAGCTGAACAAGACATGCATCCTGGAATAGCGAAATCAATCCCTTAGATCCCTTTACTACAATAGCCACTCACTGCTTCCTTTGGTTCCAAAAACTGGTAGGATTTTTAATAATTCTTTTCACAGACTATCTCCAGCTGCTCTATCCTCAGCCAGAGAGCTCAAGACCACTAGCTGGCATTAAACCTCATCATTCTCTCCCCTCCACTACCAGTCCCGAGTTCGCCCCTTCCGAAGCCTCAGACGTACCCTCTCACTCAGCCTCCCCTGGTCCTTACCTCCTTCCTCTCCTTCTCCCTGAATGACTCATTTTGTTTACTGAGCTGAGAAGCTAATAGAAGGCAGCAGAATTTAAGCTACCCTGGGACTTGCTTTACAGGCTGACAAAATCATTCTTTTCTCTCTGTGTTAAATATTCATGGCTCTCAGATTTTTAGATACAAAGGTACATTTTGTTTTAAAATGTGCTGATCCAAGACATACTGGTTTGCATTGATTTCTTCCGCTTTGCATTTCTATTGCATTGGAAATAAAGAGGTCCTCATTCACTTCTTCTGAAATATGGACCTGAATTTATCTTGGGTTTCCTTTTTAATTTGGTTGCTATTTGATGAAAAGGTTGATGTTGGTAGACATTTTGTGTGTTTATCTGTTTTTCTCTTTTGAAATTGCATACATACACATATGCAATCATACACACATACAGAGATAGAAAAATCACATCATCTTTTCTATGTACCTCAGCCTAATGTTAATATAATTTGAAAGAAATTTCAACAAAGGTTTGATCTATTACAGATTCAAATATTTGCACTTCGGTGAGGAAATAAAATAGAGAGATTTACAGAGATAAAAAAGAGACTTAGCCTGGGACAATTCAGAGACTATAGCACATGAAATATGAGCAAAAAACTCTCCATTTTAAAAGATGAGTGAGAGGAATGCCATGCCTAAGAACTGCGGAAAGAGAATAAATGGGATTGGGTGGGAGGAAGGATTAAAATTCCTGATTAAGGCAGGTCATTTGACAAAATCTTAAAGTGTATGATGTAAATGCACAAAAGCATAAGGCTTTCGATTCTGGAAGTTACTAGGGGATTTTTTGTTTTCTCATGCTGGTCTTACATAAAAAACCATGTGATATTAAAACAAAAAAACAACCCGAAGATAAGGAAAAGCTGAATTGATTCTTATAGGAAGGGAATATATCATCTTGGCAGACTCAGTAAATACTTGAAGTGAGAAAGATAAAATTAGAATATTCATAAAATGTAGGGGTCTTTCAGTGAAGTGGTTTGATTAGGATTGGGTAAGAATTCAGTGTAGTCCCAGCTACTCGGAAGGCTGAGGCAGGAGAACGGTGTAAACCCGGGAGGCGGAGCTTGCAGTGAGCTGAGATCCGGCCACTGCACTCCAGCCTGGGCAGCTGAGATCCGGCCACTGCACTCCAGCCTGGGCCACAGAGCGAGACTCCGTCTCAAAAAAAAAAAAAAAAAAAAAAAAAAAAAAAAAAAAAAAAAAAAAAAAGAATTCAGATATAATTGTTTAGAATTGGTGAATATTTTAGTTGGAAGAATCTTTTGGGGCTAGCTATCATTTGATGCTATAGAGGCATTTAACCAATTGGTGTTTATTTAAATGAGCTTCTTGTGAAGATCCCGGAATGAACAAGAAAATCATTTTCAAAATTTATTTTCCTTGGCAACAGTTTCTTAGAATTGTAAAGTCCTGCAGATGAAAGCAATGGATTACTAAAGTGATGTTTAATGTAGACAGTAAATTGTGTGGGTGTAGATGATTTGGGATCTTAAATTTGGACTCTCATAATTAAGACACACCTATGAGTTTATACAGTCTAGTCTCAACTCCATTCTTTAATTCTCTTACAACATGCCACCCAAATGCTCATTCAGCCTCTTGAAAATGAAAACCAATGCAAAGTTCTAAAGTCTCTGGCAGCAGACATTGGTAGATACCTACTGGAGTTTTTCAAAATTAATGTCATTCAGATATTCTTTGGATCTCCACTTCTCTTTCCTTTTTGTTAGTTAGCTCAGTAAAGACTAGCTTCATTGTCATTTCTCTCTTTTATCATAACATTTGCTTATTTATTGCACTAAAACCTCGTCACACGACTTTCTCAAATTTTTTTTCAAACCCCTCCTCACTCTACTTCATAGTCTCTATGACCACTTCCATTTTAGCTTCCCCAAAGCTATCAACATAATTCTCTAATGTTATCTGATCCAAGTATCTTAGAGAAAGAGATCTAACTGGTACAGCTTATTGTTTATACAGGATCATTTCATGGGTCACTGACCAGATTGTACCTGGGCTGTCTTGGGGAACAGGTGCCCGACTCTGATCAATTAAGTGTAGCAAGGATGAGAACAGTATGGAATCTTCTCAAAAAGACTATTATAAGGTTATTTCTATGAAAAATGTTATGGGTAGAAAATTTTTATAACTTTTTTATAAGAAAATAATAAGGATGCAAACATCATAGTAAAGGTTTACATCAGAGAAAATTACCTGCTTTGACTATCCTGGGCATTGGTCTTGGAAGGCATTATGTTTTCAAAGATCCCAATATTGCTTGAGATGAAATATTCTTAATACGAAGTCTAAGAACATGAATCCACATTAAAAGCCCATAAAGACAGTAAAGTTACTTAGAGCATTATGTGTGCCACCATGAACAGCTTAGCAGTTACAAGTGGATGCAATATCTCTGAACACAATCTTTTTCTTTTCAAGTGAAGTATTTTTTGGTTTCTTCTCTTATTCTCTCAAATACATTCTTTGCCCTTAGATATCTTATTTATATCACTTATAACATTTACAAAAAACAATTATAATTTTCAATTTTTATCTTAGTAATTTTTTTAAATTTATTTTTTAATTAACAAAAATTATGTAGACTTTTTTTTTGTACAACATCATATTTTGAAGTATATATATACTTCAGAATGGCCAAATCAAATTACCTAGCATATGAACTAGCTCACATACCAGTTTTTTTTTGTGTGTGGTGAGAACATGTAAAATCTACTCTTAGTAATTTTCAAGAATATTGTACATTCCTATTAACTATAGTCACCATGTTGTACAATGGATCTGTTGAATAGAGGGATCTGTAGATTCTTCCTATCTAATCAAAATTTTGTAACTTTTGACTAACATCTCCCCAGCTCCTGGTATTCACTGTTCTACTCTTTGCTTCTATGAGTCCAACTATTTTAGATTACAAATATAAGTGAGATGCTGTGACACTTCTCTATTTGTGCCTGCCTTATTTCACTTAACCTAAAGTCCTCCAGGTTTATCCATGTTGTTGTAAATAGCAGGGTTTTCTTTCTTTTTTTTTTTTTTTTCTTTTTTTAAAAAAAGGCAGCAACGTTACATATAACATATGTTCTTTATGCATTCATCCATTGATGACACTTAGATTGATCCCACATCTTGGCTATGGCAAATAATGGTACAATAATCATGGAATTGCAGATATATTTCTTAGACAAACTGATTTCATATCCTTTGAATTTGTACTCAAGAGAGGAATTACTGGATCATGTGGTAGTTCTATTTTTAATTTTTTGAGGAACTTTCATACTGTTTTCCATAATGGCTATACCAATAGTGTACAAGTTTTCCCTTTTCTCCACTTCCTTTCCAACCCTTTGTTATCTTTTGAGTTTTTGACAAAAGATTTTCAAACAAGTGTGAGACAGTAGCACATTATGGTTTTCGTTTGCATTTTCCTGAGGATTAGTGATATTAAGCATTATTTCATGTACATTCCCTCTACACCTAGTTTATTGAGAGTTTTTATTATGAGATGATGTTGAATTTTGTCAACTGTTTTCTCTGCATCTATTAAGAGGATTGTATGTTTTTTGTCCTTCATTCTATTAATGTGGTATGTTACACTTATAGATTTGTGTATGTTGAGCTGTCTTGCATTTCTGGGATAAATCCCACTTTATCATGGTGAAACATCCTTTTATTTATTTTTTAACTTTTCAGTTTAGGGATACAAGTGCAGGTTTGTTGCATAGGTAACCTTGTGTTGTTGGGGTTCATTGTACAGATGATTTCATCACCCAGATAGTAACCCTAGTACACATTAGTTATTTTTCCTGATTCTCTCCCTCCTCCCACTCTCCACCCTCTGGAAGCCCCAGTGTGTGTTGTTGCCCTCTATGTATCCATGTGTTCTCGTTCTCATCATTTAGCTCCCATTTATAACTGAGAATATGCGGTATTTGTTTTTCTGTTCCTGCATTAGTTTGGTAAAGATAATGGCCTCCAGTGCCATCTGTGTCCCTGCAAAGGACATGATCTCATTCTTGTTTATGTCTGCGTAGTATTCCCAAAGGAATATAAACTATTCTGTTAGAAAGCTCCTTTTAATGTGTTGTTGAATTTGGTTTGCTAATACTTTACTGCAAATTTTTGCATCTATGCTTATCAGGAATATTGGCCTATAATTTTCTTTTCTGGTAGTGTTTTTGTCTGGCTTTAGTATCAGTGTAATGCTGGCCTCATAAAATGAATTTGGAAGTATTTCCTTTTCTTCATTTTTTTCGATTATGAGAAAAATTGTTATTAGTTCTTTTTTAAGTGTTTGGTAAAATTCAGCAGTGGAGCTGTCATTTCCTAAGCCTTTTTATTTTTGATGAAAGACTTTACTTTATTATTAACTTTTTATTTTTGATGGAAGACTTTATTATTGACTTAATCTTCTTCCTTGTTATTCGTCTGTTCAGATTTTCTATTTCTTCATAATTCTGTCTCGATAGACTGCATGCATCTAGGAATTTATTCTTTTCTTCTAGGTTATCCAACTCGTTGATATATAATTATTTATAGTAATGTTTTCTGATGCTTTTTGTTGCTGAGGTGTAAGTTGTAATGTCTCCTCTTTCATTTCTGATTTTATTTTCATCTTCTCTTTATTTTCTTAGTCTAGTGAAAGGTTTGTAAATTTTGTTAATCTTAAATAAAACTCTTAGTTTTGTTGATCTTTTTATTGTTCTTTTCTAGTCTCTATTTTGCTTACACTTGCTATGTTACTAATCATTTTATTTCTTCTACTAATGTTGGGGTTAGTTTGTTTTTCTTTCTCTACTCTCCTAAGGTATAATATTAGGTTGTTTACTTAAAATCTTTTCTCTATTTTGATGCAGGAATGTATGTTATAAATGTTCCTCTTAGAACTCCTTTTGTTGCATGCCTTAAATATTGATATGTTGTTTGTCCATTTTTGTTTGTCTCAATTCCCACATATTTGTGAGTCTTCCAAGATTTCTTCTGTCACTAATTTCTAACTTTATACCATTGTGCTAAGAAAACACACTTGACATGATTTCAATCTTCTTAAATTTGTTAAAACTTTTCTGTGGCCTAGCATATAACCTATCCTAGAGAAGTTCTGTGTGCTCTTGAGAAGAACGTATATTCTGCTTTTTTGTGTGGAATGTTCTGTGTGTGTCTGTTAGATCCATTTGGCTTAGTGTGGTTTAAATCCAAAGTTTCACTATTGATTCTGTCTGGATAATCCGTCCATTGCCCAAAGAGGAGTACTGAAGTCCCTAGTATTACTATATTATAGTCTGTCTCACTCTTCACACAAGTCTATTTTATCTGATGTAAATGTAGCTACCACTGCTCTCTTTTGATTTCCATCTACATGGAATATTTTTTACATACCTTCACTTTCAGTCTATGTGTGTCCTTATAGGTAAAGTGAGGCTATTGTAGGCAGCACAATAGGTGGGTCTTGGTTTTATACCTTTAGTCATTCTGTATCTTTTGATTAAAAAAATTCATGTATATTTAAGGTGATTATTGTTAGTTAATGACTACTGCCATTTTGTTAATTGCTTTCTGGTAGTTTTGTAGATTATTTATTCCTTTCTTCTTGTCTTTCTGCCTTTCTTGGTAATTAGGTTATTTTTTTCTAATGTATACTTGGATTCTTTTTATTATTTTGATAGCTACTATTTTTTCCTTTATGAGTTACGTAAGACATCTTATTGTTATAATAGGCTATTTTGAGCTGATAACAACTAACTTTGACCTCATTAAAAAAACTCAACATCTCCTCAAATTTTGTGTTTTCGATGCCATGACTTACATCTCTTTAAATTCCTTAAGAAATTATTGTAACTATTATTATTTTTAACAGTTTTTTCTTTTAACCTTCTTAGTAAAGATTTAAGTGATTTACATCCCACCATTTCAATATTAAAGCATTCTGAATTTGACAGTGTACGTACTTTTGTCAATGAGTTTTATACTTTTCTATGTTTCTCTGTTGCTAGCTAGCATCTTTTTCTTTCATCTTTAAAGACTACCTTTAGTATTTCTTGTGAGACAGGTCTTCCTGGTGGTGATGAACTCCCTCACTTTTGTTTGTGTTGGAAAGCCTATGTCTCTCCTTCTCTGAAGGATGGATTCTGTGGGTAAAATAATCTTGATTGATGATTTTTTTTTTTTTTCTCCAACACTTTGCATATATCAACCCAATCTCTCCTGGCCTGTAAGATTTCTACTGAGAGGTTTGTTTCCAGTGGTTCTGAAATTCTCATATATGTGATATTCTTGTTTTCCTTTGTGGCTTTCAGAATTCCATCTTTATCATTAATTTTGACAGTTTGATTATCACATGACTTGGTATAGTCCTGTTTGGATTGGATCTAATTAGATATCTTTAACCTTTATGTACCTGAATATTTATATCTTTCTCCCAATTTAGAGAGTTTTCTTCTATTCTTTCTTTAAATATCCCTTTGTCTCTCTCTCTTCTCCTTCATTAATTCATATAAATCAAAAGCCTTGTCCTTTTCATGCTTTCTCAAAAGTCCCATAATATTTATCCATTCTTTTTTATCCCTTTGGATCTTTTCTCCTCTGATTGTACATATTCAAATAACCTGTCTTCAAGTTCTCAAATTCTTTCTTCTGCTTAATCAGTTCTGCTCTCTATTGCATTTTTAATTTTCTTCATGGTATATTTAGCTCCAGAATTTCTGCTTGATTTTTTAAAAATAATTTCAATATCTCTGGTATTTATTTTTTGTTTTGGTCATTTATTGTTTTTCTGATTTCATTGAATTTTTTTCTCTGTGTTTTCTTGAAGTTTACTGAACTTCTTTAAAACAATTATTTTAATTTTTTGTTAGGCAATTTGTAAATCTCCACTTATTTATAGTTGGTTACTGGTGCATTATTCCTTTGTGGGTGTCATGTTTTCCTGATTGTTCTTGGTTCTGTGGCCATGTGTTGGTTTCTGTGTATTTAAAGAAGGATGGACTTATTCCAGACATTGCAGACTGGCTTTGTTTCAAAAAAGCTTTCAACAGTGAGCCCGTCTAGAGAGATTCTAATAGTCTATCTGGCACAGTTCATGAATAGGTTTGCTTCTGAAGTTTCTAGGCAAGCTGGTCTAGTGTCAGGGTCAGCAGATGAGTGGGCCTGGTGCCTGGGATCTGCAGAGTTGGACCTGAAAGCTGGATCAATAGTGCTAGACCTTTTGATTAGATTCATGGGGTCCTTACTAAAGCATGAATCTACAGAGGCTAACCTGACACTGGAATATCCCTTGAGCCTGAGTCTGAAGGAGCTAGCCAGGTACTATGATGAGCCTAGAGCCTAGGTCTACTGGGTTGGGCCTGGAGCTTAAGTCTGCAGGGTTGTTCTTAGAGTCTTGGTCCACAGGGGCTGGACAGTCACTAGGGTCTCCTGAGGTAAGCCTAGGCCCTGGGTTTTTTGAAGCAGGCCTGGCCCATGGGTTCACTGGAACTTTGGGCCACTGGGATCTGACTGGAACCTGGGGATGGCCTGGTGCTTGGGAAGACATGAAGCCTGCACCCACAGGGGCCAGACTGCAGCCTAGAATGGCAGGTGCTGACCTTGTGCTTGGATCCACAGAAACTTGCCTGGAGCCAAGGGCTGCAGGGCCTTGCTTGGAAGCTGAGTGTGATGATGCTGACCAGAAGGCTAGGAACATGAGGGCTGGCCTGGGTCCTGGGATTTTGGGGGCTGGTCTAGATCCTGGGTGCTGAGAGTCAGTCCTGGAGCCAAGGTTCAGGAGTCTTACCTGGTGCTAGGATCTACCGAGATAAGCCTGGACCCTGGGCAGGTCTGAACTCTAGGTCTGCTGGAGCATGTGGCTCCAGGGTCTGGCCTGGAGAATGGAACCAGGAACCAACCTTATACTTGGCAGGCCTAAAGCCTGAGCCAATGGGTTCTATCCTAGTGCCTGAGGCAAGGATTGCTAACTTAGTGCCAGGGTGGGCCTGAGCCTGGGGCTGTGTGTGTGCGTAGCTCTGGGCTTTTCTGAAACCTGGGGCAGGACTGGAGCCTGGGGTCATAGAGGCTGACCTGATACTGTGCAAACCTGAATTCTATATGCACAGGGTCCATCCTGATGGGTCAATCTGTGAGTGCTAAAGTGATGACTAGGGATGCAGAAACCAGCTTGGTGCTGGGACAGGCCTGAGCCCAGGGTTGCTGGGGCCAGCCTAGAGACTGAGTCTGTGGGGCAGGCCTAGAGCCTAAATCTGGGAGGGCTTACCTGGTGATGGGACTAGCCCTGTGCTGCAACTGGTCCAGAACCCAGAGCCACTGGGGTTGGCCTGATGGTGAGGCGGGCCTGGAGACTGAATCCAATGAGCAGGCCTGGAACCTGGAGCAGCAGGGTCCAATCTGGTGCCAGGACAGGCCTGGAGACTCAGTCCATAGGTACTACCCTGAATTCTGTGTTTGTGATAGCCTGCTCAGTGTTGGGTTTTATTGGTGCAGGTCCAATGTTGGGGTTCAAGGAAAAGTTCAAAGCTCACTTTCTTCTCCTTCCCCCAGTTGAAGAGTGGCTCTTTACACGATGTACTGCCTGGAATTTTCAAAGGGGTGATTCAGGTAATATAAAACTGCCTGTCTTACTCTCTTTAATACACGTTTTCTGATTTCTGTGCTATACCCCAGTGCTAAAATCACTCACCTGGTTTCCTTTGCTCTTGTGAAGGTACTTTTGTGTGTTGATTGTTGTTCAAATTGATGTTTCTGCAGGGGGAACACTGGAAAGTCCTATTCCATCATATTGCTCTTCATCAGTATGTTTTATATTTATGACCAATGGTTTTAAAATATTGCAGGCAGTTTTAGCAAAAATATCACACTAAGCCCCTAACAACAAAAGTTGTTGGAGTAGAAAGTAGTATGTACCCATACAGCTCATTATATAGTAATTTTTATCTACACCCCCCCATTAAAATTAAGTGCCATATGTCAGGGAACTTTACTGTCTTCTTGACTACTTATAACTAGTGTATAGATACCTCTTGGATAGCAACAAAATAGAGTCTAAGAAATAAGATTGAGAATAAAATAAATTAATTAATACAAGGACAGTGGGGCTTCCTTAACCCTATAAGGTGACCTGAAACACTCTATTAGCAAAGATATGTAATGAGCTATATGGATACATAGTAATTTCTACTCCAGCAACTTTTATTGTTAGGAGTTTAGTGGGTTTTGTTTGTTTGTTTGTTTGTTTTGCTAAAATTGCCTGTACTGTTGTAAAAACATTGGTCATAAATATATAGCACACTGGTGAAGAGTACAAATATCAAAAAATCTCTATCTGCTGCCTGATTTCAGAAAAGCCTCTCCTGAGAGGACATTACCTGCATGTTTCTTCATTAGAGGTGAAACTTTACAAAATCATAAGAAAAGTAGAAGACACTTTATTGGTATAATATCCACATTCCAAAATAGTTGTGCTTTCAAATCCTGGATCTGCCACTTACTATCCGTGAGACTGTGTGCAAATGGTTTAGCCATTTTGAGCTTCAGTTCCCTCATCTGTAAAATGGGCATGATGATACCTTCCTACCTTACAAAGTGGCTGAGATAGCTAAACACCATAAGGCAATGCTCGTTACATGGTAACAAATGGTGACTTTCATTTTATTGGGTATTCTCTGTTATTTAATCCTCGCCTCATTCATCATCACCAGGAAAATTGAAAATATTGTCTTTACATATGAAAAAAATTGAGTATCAGAGAGTTCAAGAAACTTGACTAAATTATACATCATGAAAAATGAAAGGATCAGATTTGAACCCAGTCATTGATAGAAATGGGAGGAAGAAAAAATGAGAAAATTTAAGGGGAAAGTATAAAATTCAGTGTGTCTGCAAGTTTCAATAAATAAAGATCATCTTGCTGCAGTCAGTCCACCACTAAAACATCTCTAGATCTGCATTTTGATAGAATCGCTAGATAATGCTGATAGTTGCTCTTTATTCAGGACTTACTCTACAAGACATGCTTTTAAATGGTTAAGTGCTTTGCCCAGTGTCTAATAGATGGTAAATGGCTAAGGTACAATTCAGCTCTAGAGCCATATTCATAACTACTACACTCTAGCAGCTTGTCTGAGACAGATGGTTTTGCACCACATTTTGGGAAACATCAAGATACATGACTACAGAATGTGGAGGCTCAGGGACTGTGTCTGCTATCAAGAGTGTGGTACATGGGACAAATCACCAGGCAGAACCTTTCTAAAATTTACAAAATAGGTAGATGTAATCAATGAAACCAAAAACATAAATTAATACCAGACACACCATGCCCAATAAATATTTGTTGAATAAATATGTATTTATGAAGCCAACAGCAAGTTTTTCATCTTAGACAAAAATGGTCATTTAGCCACATAATCTTTGAAGCTCAGAATTAGAATAAAGTCATTAAGACCAATCCCTACTTCCCTGTGAATTCCACAATTTCTTGCACAATATTTCAGGCCTGTGGTCAGCCAGTTAAAGAAACTGTAGTCTCTGGCTTGTAGTTAGGAAATAAGAGAAAAGACCAAAAACCCGACCTATAGAGAATTAAGAGAGCTTGAAATGCCAGAGCCAAATAGACTCCTGATTCTTGGCAGGTATTTGATGGGTCAGAGAGAGAGAAATAAATACTGCAGTAATGATGGCTACAATCTCAGAAGTGATTCTCCAGCAGCAAAAAGATGTTTGTGGACATGTGGGGCCAGTATGAACCTATTGATTTCTCTCATAATCTCTTTTTATTGCTCATCTTTTCCTATTAGCTCATGTAGCCAGTGTCTCCGGGACTGCAGTTCCTCCTGAGCCTGCCAGCCTGAACATTGTTGAGGAACCACGAAATATGAAGGTCCACGTCCCCTTTAATTGAACAAGCCCCAGTTAATAATGCACTAGAGATCCTGAGAGTTGGGGCAGGCAGGAAGGAAGAGAGAAAGGCAAAATGAGAGAGAGAGAAAAAAGAAAGAATCCGCAAATGTCTTCTTCATTGAGAAATGGAAAAAGAAACAGAAAATTAAAAAGTCACTAAAACGAATTCAGTCCAGGCAACATTGGTAATAGATAAGACTTAGGAGCCTATTCTTCATTTGGCTAGTAAATAAGCTTTTCTAGCCTTTTGAGATAGAGATTCTCTGATCTCAGGGGTTGCCATAGAGATTGCTAATATTTACAGTCTACTTGATGTCCACTTGCTAGAAAGAGCAGTCTTGTACTGTAGTCATTAAGTTACAGAATTTGTTGCTAGATCACTTAGAAATCCAGTCAACTTCCTTTCAGTCCAGAACTTATTTTGCTATGCTACACTAAGGTACCGATGTAAGATCAGTCCATACAATAAAATAGCCATAATCTCCAGAGAATCTTTCTTGAGAGTTAAGCTTATTCCTGGCTTAAAATAAACACAGAAATGTCAATCAGAATTTATGATGGAAATATCAGATAGTTGAGTGGCATATAATGCCCCTTGCTAAAAATTAATAGGGCACAGCGGTGCAGGCCTGTAATCCCAGCTACTCAAGGATTGCTTGAGCCCAGGAGTTCAAGGCCAGCCTGGGCAATAATGCAAGACCCTGTTCCTAAAACAATCAAATAAAAATGAATAAGCCAAAAGCAGTATTTATAAAATGTATTTATTCAGCTACTTAACAAATAGTGAACATTTATTCATTACATATTAAAAGAAGTGTTCCAGATGTGCAGAATTCAGCGATGACTAAAGTGAGCACATTTCCTGCCATTAATTAGTTAGCATTTAATCTACCCGGGTAGAGAGTTTATGCAGATACATACAATACCAGGGCATAAGTGTTACGAAAGAGCAAGAATATCAAGTTAGTGGACCACAGAAAGGCACATCTCAGCCAAACATGGAGACAATTAAGGTTTTCTAGAGGCAGTGTTTCCTAAGTTATAACCATGAGTTAGTCAGACAAAGAGAGGGTGGAAAAGCATTCCAAGCAGAAGGAACAACATAAACACAGACGATGGCATATTTAAGAAAGTATAAAATAAGACCAATTCATTCTAGTTGTAGTATATGGTACTATGAGAAAAATTTTGAGAGAAACAGTGGAGTAGTAGCCAGAGATGAGAACATGGAATTCCTTGCAAGTCCTGTACAGTGTCATCTTGATAACACAGAATTAAAGGACTCTTGCAGATTATTAGGGCTTAACTTTTCTATTGTGTGACACTCCCCCAAGTTACTCAGTGTTTCAGAACTTTTTGTTACTGTTTTGTATTCTGATTTGAACTCCTTCACTGAAATTTCTTCCTCTGTGTTTTAGGTTATCACAGAATGCACACAACTGACATACTTCTTTATTCATACCTTAACATCTTCTATAAATCTGACTCCACTTTATTTCCCTGGTGGAACTTCTGTTGTTCTCTCCCTGAGAAGTCAGGATGTGTTACCTTCCTGCCAATGTTGTATGACAATATGCTTGGAGGACTGCCAAAAACGGAAGCCCACTAAGACTCCTTGTTCAGAATTTTGACTCGGACTGCATGATATAGCTAGGATCGACTGACTGATTGCCCATGTGGTTGACCTCAATCTACAGGTTGACTGATAGTGTATGATCCAAAGTCCTCACCCCAGGTAACATTATTGGTTTTCCTGGCATGACTAGCCCCAGCCTTAAAGTCTGGCCAGACCTCACCTTAAATTACATTGTTAGACCATTTAGTGTCACTCACAGCCACCATGCAAACAAAGAAACTCTTTTTAGGCAGGACATTC
Organism: Piliocolobus tephrosceles; assembly: GCF_002776525.5. Lineage (NCBI taxonomy): Eukaryota > Metazoa > Chordata > Mammalia > Primates > Cercopithecidae > Piliocolobus > Piliocolobus tephrosceles. Next base: position 20,990,149 of record NC_045447.1, on the reverse strand, counting down.
TTAGAGATTACCTTCCAGAAGCTTAAGTTAAATTTCTTCATAAACATTCGACTTACCTTTATCTGTGAGAATGCCTCAGGACCATTTCCCTCTTGAATGTGTCGCTCTACCTACTTTGAATGGCAAATGCCCAGTTACAGAGTCTTCAACTGCACCAGAAGGATAGCTACAATATTGCCTGAAACAACAATGGCCAAGTATCAAACAATTAAGAAAGAACAATAAAATAGGGTAGATTTGCCAATTCATAACATTGGGTAATTTGTAGAAGGAATAAATTTTGGTATGGTCCAGCAAAGAGGTAATGATGGATTTGTTTGTTCATTAATTTAATCAGGAGATATTTAAAGGATAAATATTTTGTGACAGCAAACTATTCTAGGTGCTGAGATTTTGGCTACAAACAAGATAAACTTACATATAGATTCTATTCTAGAGGAGAAATACAGTCTAAGATTTAAATTGTCATCTAGCATGAAGTAAGAGTGTTTCAGTGTTGTAGGGAGGAATTATAGTACCTACTATACATTTCCTTTCTATCTGCAGCCTATTCTACTTATTAATGGAATGACACAATCAAGTAATATTATTGAATATTAATAATGTGATAGTTGACTATATTTAATAATGATTTTGTGTAATAAATTGAAGCCAAAGGAAGTTAATGATTCATCCAAGGACACCAAATAAAGTTGTAAAACTTGTGTTATATCCCAGCCTTTTCTCTATTTTCTTGCCTTCAGAGGCAAAAATCAGTTTTATAAGTCGATGTCTTTACCATTTCTTCATCTCTGAAATTTTATGGAGTCTGAGAGTACAGTAGAATTCTTACCTTTCAATTTTTCTGTTTTTTAAGCTTTTTGCTTTTGAAAAACTTTCAGACTTATAAAAACATTGCAAAACTGGTAAAAATGAATTCCAGTATGCCCTTTAACCAGATTCCAAAAATGTTAACATATAACCATAACCACAGTACAATTGTTAGAAGAAGAAATTAACATTGATAACATATGAGTATCTAATCTAAAGGCTTTATTAAATTCTCCTACTTGTTCCACTGATGTCATCTTCTCTTTCACAACCCAATCCTGAATGATATGTTACATTTTGCCCTCATGTGTCCTTTCAGTATCCTTTAATCTGTGACAGTGCATTAGCTTTTTTGTCTTTTATGACCTTGACATTTTTTGGAGAATACTAGCCAGTTATTTTGTCAAATATACCTCAGTTTGGGTTGGGCAAATATTTCCTACGATTAAAAATTTAGATTACACATTTTTGGCAAGAATACCATAAAAGTGATGCTGTGTTCTTCTTATTGCATCATTCCCCTGTCTCATCTGTACCATTTACTGATTTGTTCATAACTGATGATATTAACTTTGATCACTTGGTTAGGAAAGGGTCTGCCAGTTTTGTCTGCTGTCAAGTGACTATATCTCCTTCTTAAATCAGTAAGCATCTTCTGAGGAAATACTTGGAGCTCATGTGAATAGAGTTCCGACTTTGGAAGGGTGAATAACAAAGCATTTCTTTGGTATAGTGTAATAGAATACTCACTGGACTTGACTTCAGTTTCTTCACTTATTCACTTGGAGATTTGAACTCATATGATGTTTTCTAAACGCAAACTAGAGGTCTTGCTGTATCAGCATCACCCTAGTAAAAAATGTATATTCCTGGACCCCATTCCAGATTTTATTCAAAACCTCTGCCAATGCTGGGCCTTTAGAAGCAATTGTTTAAGCACAGTCTTTGCAGGTTTTGGAGAAGTCACCACATAGTCTCTATGATCCCATTCACCTTTGGAAATCTCTGCCATTCTGAGTTCTTCTGCCAGGAATGCCATGGCAGAAGGTAGAGAAGAAATACTTCTGAAAGAACTTTTCATGTAGTTTGCTTAGATATATGGTGTCACAGGTACAACCAGTACCAACTGCAAGTGAGAAAGGGAGATGGATACAGCAGGAACTTTACCAGACTTTATCTGCTGCTCTGTTTTGTGACGGCTCATCTCTCACATAGACTGTTTTTGTGAACATTTTACTCCCAGATATACAAAGCAGAGATATTATTCAGTAAACATCACCAGTGAAAAATGCATGGAAAGATAAAGAAAGGAGTTTTTCTCTCCATGACAGTGCATAAGGCACTATTCCCTTTATCAGAGCATCTAGACTCTAATGAATGGATCCTATGATGTCTATATGTCACCTGCACAGGCAACATAACAAGCCCCACAGCTCAGTTAGTGGGTACCTGGGCCTTTGGGCATGCTGCTGAGTCCATATGCCTCCTTTCCTGGGTAAGTCTATGACTCCCTCTTTCCTTGCAGGCCATGAGTTTGTTAGTCTAAAGGGAGAGGAGAAACAGCCTTAGGAGCTGCCAAAATGATGCAGTGAAAAGATTTTGGTGCTAAACTGAAAGAGATCAGCTTTCTCTTCTAGAACATCAACTGAGCTTGTATCCTCAGGCTGACTGTCTCTTCACGATGCCTTTTCAAATCAACCAAACTTTCTCCTCATTTGAACCTAAGAAAAAAATTCCAAAAGTTCACAAAAATAAATAACGAGTTACCTCAAAGAGATAAGACTGCTGGTAATGTTTAGTTTTTTGTTTGTTTGTTTATCAGCATATTCTAAGTAGTATATATTTAGCATGCATTTTTAAAATATAATTTTCTGAAGCTGGTACCTTTGTGGGAGTGTGGATTAGTGTAGATTTCTTAACTTCTTGCAGGACAATTTTAAAATATTCATAACAATTAAAATACAGATACTTTTTTGTTATTGCAATTCTATTTCAAGAGTACACTTTAAAGAATTCTCAGAAGTGTACAAAGATGCACGTGCAAGAATTTTCATGGGGGTATTTACAAAGCAAAACTGGATATTGCCTAAATGTCCATCAATGTCCCAGCCATTAAAAAATATATGGCTCTTTGATATGGTTTGGATTTTGTCCCTGCCTAAGTCTCATGTTGAATTATAATCCCCAGTGTTGGAGATGGGGCATGCTGACAGATGGTTGCATCAGGGGGGCAGATTTCCTCCTGGGTGCTGTTCTCATGATAGTGAGTGAGTTCTTGTGAGATCTGATTGTTTAAAATGGTGTGTGGCACCTGCCCCCACTCCTTCCTTCTGCTATGGACATGTAAGATGTTCCTGCTTCCCCTTCATCTTCTGCCATGATTGTAAGTTTCCTGAGGCCTCCCCAGAATCTGAGCAGATGCTGCCATGCTTCCTGTACAGCTGCAGAACCATTAGCCAATTAAAACTCTTTTCTGTATAAATTGCCCTGTCTCAGTTATTTCTTTATAGCAATGCCATATGGCCAAGCACTCTATAGATACTAAAAAATAGTAGATTCATGCAGACTGAATGAAGAGATTGCAAAGCTGTTTCATTAAATGAAAAAGTAAGGTGCACAAGAGAACTCCTGAAATTCTGTTTTGTTCTGCTTTTTGGTCTTTGTGCCGCTAGTTACATTTGAGAGTTCAGTTTCTAAAAAGTCAATGAGTTATACACTTAAATACACTTTGTTAACTAAATATCGGGGGCTCATGTGTTTTTTGGAAGCACATGATACTGTAAGAAAAAATGTTTAATCAATGTAGAGAATATTCTTTAAAACAGAAAATGTTTATATTAAATGCTCTGATATTTACAAATTCTAGGATATATAAAACATTATAAACAAGGATAAACTCTAACATGGAGAAAGGAAGTTAGGACATGTAGACGTTTAATTCTATTTTTTATTTGTGTTTTATTTATAAATGAAAGAAAAGTAGTAGTTAAAATTATTTAAAATACTGACACACATTCCTGGGAAAGGCAAAATAACTGCTGAGTCTTCATCACTCAAAGTTAACTATAAAGTTCAATGGTGGTTTTTCTTTCCAGGATCTATGCTCCCAACTTGTAGAATTTATTATAATATATCTGCAATGCTCTCCTCTCTTTTCTTGGCCTACCAGACCCTCTCTCCATACCTGTCAAGGTCTGTATTCTTAATCTAAGTGGGCGAACTACTGTTCAACAGCTGCTACTTCCAAATTGAGATAGAGCCATGTTACAAGCAAGAGGCCATAACAAGCATCATTCTAAGTGGAAAATAGCTTGGCAGGGTCCGATGCTCTGGGGCCCATCTGAAAGGAAGAATCATTAATGTTAATCTAACTGAGCTCAGGGTGGGAGGAAGTGGAGCTGTGTTTTCAGAAGAAAACCATTTGAGTTAAAGGGTGGTTTTATTTGAGGAATCATTTGCTTGTGCTAAATGGAGACACAATTATTTATAATTGATACATGAATTTTAACTTTTTTTTCTTGTTTTCCTGAGGCAGAGGAACCATAAAGTATAAGGGGTTCAGGTCACTGAGATTCACATGGCGAAATCTTTGCATATTGGAAGCTAAGAATTTGTTTTAACAAACTCTCTAGGTGATTTTTATGTGTACTTAAGTTTGAGAAACAGTGTGCCTAGACTAAAATATTAGGGCACATTATTATTACTGTAGCAGATTGCTACAGTAAGGTAGGAAAGAAAGGAATTGAAGTCTGTTTCCATATTACTAGGGGAAAATCTCTTCTCCTTCCTAAAAGGTCTGCCTGGGCTTTTTTTTTTTTTTTTTCCAGGTAACATCAACCTTAAATTGTTTTTCCCTTTTATATGCTGTTAGAGAGAGTGGAAGTAGGGTGGCACGAGCAGGAAAAATGGGAATTACAGTTTTCTAAAGTTTTTGGTGATATTTAAACCCTTAGAAGGCTTTGTCAACTAAATATCAGGGGGCTCACAAATTTGGAAGGGAAAGCCTTATTTTTCGTAAAGCATTTCAGCCTGCAGGCTGGGCATCCCACAGTCTGGGAAGCATAGCCTCTAGCTAGAAGCCAAGAGCAAGAACTTCCAGGTAGGAAAGCACAAGATAGAAATTTATGCTAAATGGAGAGACCAAATATACATATTTAACAAGCTGTAGGAAAAGTCACAAATGTTTATAAAAGGAGAGACATGCAAATGCACAATTGAGCTTAATGCCTCTCCATGAGTTACACATTCAAAAAAATGGTGGCATTAGTATAATTTGAAGGTGGAGTTTTTGGCCTATTGACATCAAAAGGTAGAGCGGGGGAGACAGAATCCCTCACTGCACACCTTCTGCAGACTGGCCACAACCACTCAGTGGTCCATGGTCTCTTATCAGAAAGGAATGAGCTATGAAACTGGTGAGTTGTCAAGTTAACCTGCAAAGCAGGAGGGGGAATCTGGTTGCAGTCTCCAATGATTGGCCAAAGTTGATAAAGGCATGAATCATCTGTTTCTTGTTTTCTAGGGCTGTTTTCTGCTTACTCCTTAGGAAAGAATTTTGGCTAAAGGTTAATAATGGAGAGGCATCCTGAGGCACGTCTCACTTCCCATCCTGTCATGACCAGGAATTCAATTTTTTAGGGTGTATCTGGGTCCTCTTGGCCAAGAAGGGGTCCACTCAGTTTGGGGATTTAACTACGAATAAGGTAGAAGATATACCTATTTTCTGGGAGGATGCAGACTAGTGAAGAAAAAATGAAGAATAAACAAACAGGCAAATTCAATGCAGTGAATTTAGTGGAATGATTGAGAAAACTTTCCAGAGTGGTTGGGAAATCATTTGGGAGTCAAGGTGAAAACAGAAGAGATTGTGGTCAAAGAAGCTTAAAGAAAAAGAAGAGTACCAATGCAAAGAATTTTAAATAGATCTCTTGGCTGGAGTAGAGAGGAAGAGGTGGGAGTGGGAGTGGCTTGGTCTGAGACCAAAGAGACAACCAGGGCTTGGAAGGAGGTGATAAAGTAATCAAGAAAGCAGTCACTTCCCCAGAGACAGATGTACTTGAGATGGTGTATTAGTCCGTTTTCATGCTACTGATAAAGAAATACCCAACACTGGGCAATTTACAAAAGAAACAGGTTTAATGGATCCACAGTTCCGTGTGGCTGGGGAGGCCTCACAATCATGGCAGAAGGTGAAAGGCACAGTGTCACATGGTGTCAGAAAAGAGAAGAGTGAAAGCCAAGTGAAAGAGGTTTCCTCTCATGAAACCATCAGATCTTGTGAGACATATTCACTACAACGAGAACAGTTTGTGTTAAACCACGGCCATGATTCCATTATCTCCCACAGGTTCCCTCCCACAACACATGGGAATTATGGGAGATACAATTCAAGGTGAGATTTGGGTGGGGACACACCTAACCATATCAGATGAGTAGAGGAGAATGCTACTCTCTTCTCCCTCTACTTCTCAAGCTAGGATTTATGAAATGTGCTCATTAACAAAATTTCTGGTTTGAAGTATTTCCTGTTAACAGAAGAAATGCATCTGTAAGAAATTCAATTAATTTCAAACTCCAGTCTCACACAGCACCATTTCATAATTTGCTCTTCCCCATGCCTAGGTGGGGACTCCTAGGACAATATTGCTTAGTAGGTATAAATATGATCTTTAGAGTGTTAAAAGAAATACGTCAGACAAATTGAATTCAACAGTTTAACTGGGCAAAGAAGGAATTGAGCAGCCCCCAGTTCAGAAGGACTCCAGGGCTTCCAGGTGATCAGATAACATATATGGACAGAAAAAAGGAAACTGATGCATAGAAAATGGAAGTGAGGTACAGAAACAGCTAAAGGGCTATAGCTCAGCTTTGCCTTATTTGAACGTGGTTTGAACAGTTGGCCACTTGTGATTGGCCAACATCACCCAAGCTGTGATTGGCTGAGACTCAGATACTTGTTACAAGAGTAGGTTAGTCTGTTTATGCATCCAGTTAGGTTATGGTACATTAGTTATGAGATAACTTTTAAGCTGAGCTTAACATGTGTAAGGAGGCAGCTGTAAGCTAAACTTAATTCAACAGGTGTTAGCCAGACAGAGCTATGTGACCTCAAATGCCTATGCTGTCTCTTATTTCCTATGTGTCCTTGGTCAAGGTCATTAAAGTTCTCTGACCTCCCAAGCCCTTATCTATATACTGCAAATAATATATGCTCTCCTTGAGCAAACTTGAATCAAATGATAAAACCTATCTCCAAAAATGTTGCAAAGATTAAATAAGATAATGTATTCTTGGCACAGGGCCTGAGTATATAGTAAGCTCTCAAGGGTTCTAATTAAAACACTCCTTGTCCTTTTATTCATTCCATCGATCAGCAAGTACTTACTTTCTCCCTGCTCTATAAAAGCAGTAAGATAATCTCTTCTCTTCACTCTTAGGAGCAATGGAGTAACTTGTATATCTCTAGATATAACCCAAGAAAGAACATGATAAATTGTGATATGTGAGGCAGAGACAATGTTTTAAGGAACTTAGGGATGAAAAGTTAACTACGGCTGGTGAAATGGTTTTATAGCAAAGAAATTATTTCAGTTGAGCCTTGAAGGAGGTGATAAAGAGGAAAGGAGGCAGGTATGGGATAATAACCATTTATTGAGTGTTTATTAAGTACTAGGCACTGTTCTAGACACAATACTGGTATTAACTCATTACTCCATAAAATCTCTGGGAAGTGGGTACCATTATTGTACCCTTTTATAGAGCAAGAAACAGAAGCCGAGAGAGGTCAAATAACTTGCCTGGGTTTGTATAACTGTTAAGCAATAAAGCCAAAGTTTGAGTTTAGGTAGAGGTTAAGGTCATGCTCTTGACTGCTGGACTCATATTTATGTTGCAATTAATTAATTTTTCAACCATTTTATTCCAAATTAATTCTATTATATGGGCATGGCTGGAAGACAAAGTGTTTGAAGGGAATTATTTAGAGAAATCATCACAGGGAAGAAGATGATAGAAATTTTGGAAGTACACAGGTGAGGCCAAAAAAAGATTTCTGAGAAGAAACATTTTAAAATAATGACAATTCTATGTGGTAGAAATAAGTCCTCTGGTGCCCTTATTTCACTGCCTCACATTTTTATGAGCTGAAATATATTCTGCTCACACAAACCACTTCAACATCTTTTGTTTTTAATCTTTCCAACATAGGAGAACAAATTTAACAATGAGATTCTGTTTCTGTTCTGTACATGTGGAATAATTAAATTTGCATCCCACTTTAGCGTTGGATCTGCTATTTGAAGAGAAATGTATCAATTGGACACATGCCCCATGATTTCTACTCTGCAAATAAAGCATTTGGAGGCAGGAGGAGAAAAGGCAATATCTTTTTCCTAAGCAATAATCACAGTAAAATCTTTGCTTAGTGACAGCTTGTTTGAGGCTGGATTAATTCCCATTTGAGAGAGGCCAAGAGGGCAGGAAAGTGAAAGGCAGAAGCTGGAAAAAGCAGGGCATAATTATGGAAATTCCCATTGGACTTTGAAATACAAAGTTTTGCAAGAGAACTCTACTGGCAAGTATCTGAAAAGGACTGTGGTCAGAGAGCATCAGGAACTCCTCTCAGTCTCCAGCTTATTTAAGGTCTTAATAATCTCTTCTGTATGGATCCAAGGAATTGGGCCTGATGGAAGATACAAATGTTGTAGGATATAATCAATACCTGCATTTGGGAGTGAGGAGATGAATTTGTGTTTAAATTTGAGTTTTGCTACTTTGCGTGGTATCTATTAGATCATGAGCAAGTTTCTTGCCATCTCTGAGATGCTTTCATTTTCTGTGAAATAGTGTGGGGTAATTATTTCTACTTCACATTGAAGATGCACGGGCAAAACTCTAAGATAAATCAGGGCTCTCATCACATATTAGGTACTTTAAAAATATTTTCCTGCTTTCTCTCTCTTTTCAGCATCATTCCTACATTTCTATTTCATGAGTGTACCACTTATTTTGTTTACTTCTAAGGTTAGAAGAGGTGGAGAATAAATTGCTAGGGGATTGACTGGGCTAATTTCATTGGTAACTGAGGGTATTAAAAAACAAGGCAAACAAACAGAAAACTCACATGACAATTGTCTCTAAGTATTCCCTTACTGACCTCAGCAATTTTTTTTTTTCAATTTTTTCATTCTGGCTCTTTCTATGGCTTGAATAAGTTAAATGAGTAAACTTTTGTTTTTTTTTTTAAGTAATTTTATTTCCTACTAGCTTGTTATGCACATGAGGTAGGGACTGTGTCTGACATGTTACTATTTGTATCACTGTTCCCTAGCTCAGACCCTGGAATACATGTTCAGAAAGCATGGATAGTGACAAAGATACTCTCATTAAGCAAACTTGAATCAGGACCTGCTGAGTCTTCCATTTGACTAAGTCCAAGTGTGGTTGCTGTCTTTGTCCTGCTTAGTCCTATTTTAGCAACAGTCCTGCTGTGTCAGATTAGAGAAAATCCCCCATCCTCAGTATCTGATCAAATTCCTTATCCCAAATCCTAGATATTTTATCACTCTGACCTACCTTCAGCAAGGATATCCCTAATCTTGATTTTTTTTTTTAGTAATTTTCTATACACTGAATTCTCATCCTACTCCTTAGCCATAAATCTCAGTTTGTTCTTATTGTATTTGGAGTTTAACTTAACTTTTGTCTTCTATTGCAAAACCCGTATTACAGTAGTCTCTCTTGAAAACAGTATTCCTTACTTTCCTTAACAAGTGTCATGAATAATGTTTTCTTTAACAGTAGCATGAATAAATGAATGATACAGATGAATAAATTAGTGGATGATTTTTTTTTTTTGTCCTTGCGGTCTTCTAAATCAAAGGATTTTTTTGACAAACACAGAGAGAAAAGAGCGAAGGATGTTTCTTTGGGATAAAGTAAGAGTCAATTCTCATTGGGTCAATCAAAGACAAATTTCAACCTGCCCCTCCTCAACCCAAATCCTGGAGATAAGAATTGGTTTTTGAATACAAGTAAATTAAATTTGTTAAATGGGTCCCACCATATTAAGCAGTAGCTAGATCAGTGCAATGCAGAAATAAAGATAATAACAATATTTTTACAATTGAAAGAGTTTTTTTGTTTGTTTATGTTTGTTTTTTAAATGCAATGGTCTCAAGCATGTCATTGTCCTTGCCGTTTCTTTCCTCTTCTGACTGTGATGTGAAGAATGAATTGGAGAGACTCAAAAGTGGAAGCAGGGGGATCAATCAGAGACAATATTGTTAGAGACAATAGCTAGGGGATTTATGATGGCGGCCTTGACTAGAGTGGGAGCAAGCAATTGAAAAGAATATAAATGTGACATGTATTTTTGAAGAAGAACTAAAAGAGCCAGAAGAGCTTTTGGAGGTAGAGAATGAGAAAAAGATCAAAATTGACTTCCAAGTGTTTGATGTGAGCTACTAAAGTAGATATGAATGCCATTTACTCAGATTGAAAATACTGGGGGAGAAAATGTCTTTTAAATGGAGGGGGTATAGTAGATATGTGCACATCACTTTTGCCTTTTCTTCTTTCTGGAAATACTATTTGTGATGCCCATCACGTCAAAAAGAAAATTTCTAGTTAGCAGTTCCCATTGTGAATCTGTAGTTCAAATGTAAGGTCTGGGCTGGAGATGAATTTGGGTTTCTTATGCATAAAGATGGCATTTAAAGTCGTAAGATTGGATAACTCGGCTTCTTAGGAAGTAGTATCCTCTTTCCTTTTGAACACAGACCAGTCTTAACCAAGAGCAATAGGTGTTTAACTTCCAAAAGTGGACTCACATGACTCTTGTAATGAAGAATAATATTCATTCTAAACTTATATATTCAAGGAAACATAATGGAAGAAGTTAAGATTTGAAGGTAAGATTTCTTTAACTAAAATTTAGTGTTAATGAATAATGAATATAAATAAAGAAAAGTAAACAAAATTTTTTTTTTCTCTGGCTTAATAATCTACACAGAAAACTTCTGTCACCAAATGTGTGGAGATTTCTCCCCATCAATAAGCAAACAATCAATTCTGCAAGGGACACCAGCTGGATGTCCTCCAATTCAATTTCCACACTGTCTACCTGGAGACAGAGTCAGATCCCACAGATTGAGGGCTCAGTCCTGCAAGACTGTTTGCCTCTTCAGATACTCTAGGATTCTACAACTTCTGATCCACCGGCTCTAAGCTGGGGTTTCTATTGACCCTTCTTTGAGTTTCATTAATTTTCTAGAGCAGCTCTCAGAACTCAGGGAAGCATGCTTACATTTACTGGTTTATTATAAATGATACTACAAAAATACAGATAAAGAACTGTAGAGGGTAAGGAACTGGGGAAGAGTCAAGAAGCTTTTATGCCCTCCTTGAGCACACCACCCTCCAACACCCTCCGGGTATTCAGTTATTTGGGGGAGTTCTCTTAGCCTTGTCCTTTTGGGTGTTTATGAAGGCTTCATTGTGTAGGCACGATTGATTAAACAATTGGCCATTCATGACCAATTTAACCTTCAGCCCTGGGGGTTGGGGGATGGAGGTGAAACACCCAACCCTGTAATCATGTCTTGGTGTTTCCAGAGTCCAGATCGCATGCTGAAGCTACCAGGTCTGCTAGCCACTAGTCAACTCAATAGCACACAAAAAGACGTTACTTTGGAGAGTCTAAAGATGTTAGGAGTTGTATGACAGGAAACAGGGACCAAAACCTAATATATATTTCACAATATCACAAATGGTTTAACAGTTTAAGAATTATCCTTAGAGATATAGAATCATGTAATTTCAGTTAGATGGTTGCTTTTAACACTTTTGAGACTCTTACCCCTTTGAAAAATAACTCTATACAACATCTCTGGAAAATTATCAAAAAGTCAGTGTTTACACATTTTCTATGATTGGAAGTTTATTACCTTGTGACACAGTTTGATTGCATTTACTTTCACTTATTTGGGTCATAAAGAATTAGGGTAATTGTTTTTTTCCCATGACATTGCTATAGCTATTTGAAGACAGTGATCACATTCCTCCTCTTTCCTACCAGCATTAATATGCACATGTGTTTTTCAATCTTTTCTCATACTCCAAGATCATTTGAGTACCTTCCTAATCTCCTCATTTCTCTCTAAATGAGCCACAATTTTTATGCAGAATCTTCAAGGTATTTATATTTTATCATGTGTCATAAAAATGTTAAAACATATAATTCTGATAGTCAACAGATGAGACATTTTGTTGAAGAGACTCTTCAAATTATTGTGTAACACCAAGGGAGAATTGAAGGTCAAAGACACAATCGAAGATTTCTAGACTCCCTTAGAACCATTACAGGTGGATGGCACAGTTCATTTCCTTAATTGTGGGAAATGCTTTTTCTGCTCATCTCATACTTTGGCCTCAGTCCATAAAGTAGGGAATTTCTGTTTTGCTTCTGACTCTTCCAGCCATGTATGTTTTTCCCCGTCCATAATGTGGATGTAGATTCACATCCACATTAGATGTGAATCTAATGAACTACATTTTACAAGTGGTCAGAGACAGTGATAACTATTAGTGTTTGTAAACGGAAATTTTCTAAGACTCTCTTGCCTTTTTTTTCTCCATACAGTGAGCACCTCAGTTAGGGCTTGCAAGATGTCATGTTATTTTGTCTCTGCTTGCCTTTGAATAGATCAGCAAGGCACACCTCTGTGCCTCACTCATGCGGGCTAGGTCATGAAGTAGGCACCTACTCTTTGGAGCTCCCTTGGCTCACTCTCTTTTGCAGGCACATCTATATGTATGGGTTTCAATATAGAGATTTAAAATAAGAGAGAGATTGGAGGTCTGGTTTAACTTCAAGTTTATATCATACTATTTCACTCCTCCACTTGTCACAGCCCTACAAAAAAAGACCCAGACACTCACTAAGTAATTTATAAATAGGCATTTTGCTTTCTATTTAGTTAATTTTCTTTTAATATCTATGACATTGGTCAAATCTGCCAGAAGGCAGACTAGCGAATAGTACTACAATTTTCTCATCCAGCGTAAAACATTATTTTCCATCTTCTGCCAGTGAACCTCATTGACAAAGCTTCCTGATTTTTACAAATTTACATTGATTTCCTTCATTTTTTTCATCATTTCTAGCCCATAACCATAGGCTTAAATGCCAAATTATTTTCTGCCTCAAATATGATAGTAATTGTTTTATGCTTCCTAATTAAATTATAGCATCTTTGAAGATGAAACTAGTCATTATATTTGAATACTTTTTTTGTAGCCCCCACTATAAAGTACACAAAGCATTCTTGATAATATATAAAAAAAATTCAGCATTAAATTCACAAAGTTTCCTGATAATTCAGCTTTTCCTTTTTTTGAATTTAAATGGCCATTTGCACATATAAAATCATATACTGGTAAATCAAAGGCATGAATAAAATGCCTCAGGTGGGGGTTTTGAAGGTCAGCTACATCAGACTTATAAGACAGTCTGCATATTTAATCTGAAAATTTTATCTGTCTCAAAATATCTAAAGAGGGTTATTATTTACTTGTTTTAATGTTAACGCTGCCATCTCCTCCAGCCCTTGCTTCTCACCCACCCCTTGTATTTTCTACTCCCTACGCTGGCCTGTTCTACTTCCACTATTTCATTTGCTTTCCATACCTACATGACATGACATGAAGATGCATGCAAAATATTTCTAGTTCACAAAATACAATCCATCAACACTTCTTATACATTGCCCAGAAATGAATCCATTTTAGTTGAGAAAGCAAATACATCAATTTAAGTGGAAGATTTTTGACAGTTTAATTCAAATTAAGTTCACTTTGTTCAATTAGAAGGCATCTGAAAGAGGATGCAGGAGGATGCAGGAGGATACATGCATGTCTTACTAGGGGAAAACAAATGCACTTCTCCACATTAAGCATATCTGTGGAGATTTTTAGTTAAAAAAAAGTGACATTATAAAAAGTTGCTAATTTATGTTCCCTCAACAAATGGTGAATTACTCACTTCATTTTATATTGCTCTTTCTTTGTTTTTGGCTAGATCCTGACAGTGCTGTGAGATTATAGGGCGAAGGAAAGGGGCATAGACTCTCTTCCAACTTTGGAGTTGGCTACACTATGTTGGCCATGGTTCATTTAAAGAAGCTTTTGCTAAAAGTCTTGATCAATGCATAATAGCATTGACATTTTCAAGACTTAGAATTCTGGATTTGAAATGAAAAATTCTGTACCCTGCAGCATTTTTGAGTATCTAAATTTTTTGGTCTTCATAACTCAACTATCTTAATATGCAGTGCTCAGATAATTTTGTCGTAGTCTGACTTTTGCAGATGAATCCAACACACTGCAAAACTCTAAACCAGAAATCAGAAATCCTAAGCCTACAAAATCTTAGAAAATAGAGCAAATGTGAAAGAGATTGGAGTAAGGTAATAGAGAGTGGTGGAGCTATGTAAAATTAAAGGGAATGTGCTTCACCTAAAAGGGGTAATGAAATGGTATTTAGTTCTTGATCAGGGTTGTAATGGGGTGATATGGTTAAGCTTTCTGTCCCCACCCAAATCTCATCTTGAATTGTAATCCCTAGGTCTCGAGGGAGAGACACTGTGGAAGGTGACTGGATCGTGGGTATGGTTCCCCCATGCTGTTCTTATGATAGTGAGTGAGTTCTCACAAGAGCCAATGGTTTTATAAGCATCTGGCATTTCCCTTGATTGCACTTCTCTTTCCTGCCACAATGTGAAGAAGGTCTTTGCTTTCCCTTTGTCTTCACTATGATTCTAAGTTTCCTGAGGCCTCCCGAGCCATGCAGAATTGTGACCCTATTAAGCCTCTCTCTTTTATAAATTACCCAGTTTTAGGTATATATTTGATAGCCATGTGAAAACAGACTAATACATAGGGTAAGAACAGGCATAGTTTTACTAGATCTTCCAGTTTTTCAAGAGAATATAAAAATCCATGTATAGATGAATATGTATACATGTGTGTATTAAATCTTTGAATTTTTAAATGTTTGTGCAAACAATGTAAAACATGTCTGGGACTGAATTTCATCCATGTACTGCCAAGGTACAGTATTGCTTTAGAACATTGTGCAGAGTTAGCAAATACACACTTTTCTTGATACTACTTCCCTCCCCTGTGCCCATGGAAGATGCTGCTGATTGATCATAGAATCTTTTTCCACAATATCCCAAAATGAACTTAGAATTATTTCCAAAAGGCACTGCAAGCAGCCAAAATGAACTATTTAGGGATGGTGTACAAGGAAAATCTGTCTGCAATTCTAGACACAGGCAAATTAATAATCACATTTAAAGGTTTTACCATTTATACTAGAAAATTATAAAACTTGATAAAGAACTGGGTCAGACACTGTTACAATAATTATATCTTATTATTTGTTCGTCTTTTTCAACTTATAAATTGTGTTCAAATATATTTTCTAATTAGAGCCACTAAGATCTTTATGAGGCAGGACAAAAATTGTGTCTATATTGGAAAGGAGAAAACAAATGTTCACAGAAGTTAAGTGAGTTGCCAAAGATCACACATCTAGTAATTAGAGGCATTAAAAAAATAGTATCTCAGGCAACTAGAGACACTTATTATAATAAAAAAATCATAGAAAAAATCCACAGGAAAAGAAAAATTAAGTTCCTAGTACTTCAGCAAAAAGAAGCAGTGAAAAGTTCCACAGAGTGTTTAGTTTGCTTACATCTTGCTAATTACCACGTACAGCTGGGGAACAAATGCCTGGACTTGCAAAGTAATTCTACACTGTTGAAGATGAATGAACAATTCTTAAAATTTTATTATGGCCTTTCTCATATTCTCTTTGTTGGCATCTAGGAGAGGTGGAGAGAGAGAGGAAGAGAGAGAGCTTCAGATTAGAGACATTCCAAGAAAGCCTGCTTCTCTTCTTAGCTGGTCAACTATAGATAAAGCAGTGCTTTTATGGTTCTTTCTAGCCTTTATTTACCACCTGGGAAATTGTATTGCCTTCCCACTATAGTCACCATTACTTTTATTAGGTTAAAAGAAAATTACTTTCTTCCCATACGTAAGGAGGATAATTGCCTAATGGGAGCGTAACTACAACTAGTCCTTCCAACAAAAAAAGAGATCTGCTTTAGATCTCCATCACCATTCCCCAGTTACAATGCTGTCATAATGATAATGAAGATGATGATGATTTTGATTAATGGTTATATAAACAATTCCTCCCATTTGTGAATTTTTATAAACTATACCTTGCTTTCACATATTGCTTTACATTTGATTTTCAGAAAAAAACCCTCTTAGGTAAACAGAGCAAGTAAGATGAGAGGTAGAAAAATCAATGTTTGCAATTTTTAGCAATTAAATGTCAAAATCAAATCAAATAAAACCAATAGCAAAGGGAAACATTTGCAATGCAAGACCACAAGAAGGGGGACCTTAAGATAAATACTGGCAGACGCAGTAGAATCATACAAAGATTTATGAGCTGTTAGAATCCTGCACACAAACACACCCATTCACTTCAGTAACTTAGCTTTTAGAGGTGATTCTTTTAAAATAAAAGTCCTTATGGTTAAAAGAGATGATTAGCCTGTTATCTGTGCTGACTTTTAGGGAATGTGGCAACTATTTGTGCACAGGTAACTTACGGAAACATTTTTAAAGTGTTTTTTCCTCAATTCAAAAATTTTAACATTTTAGGAATATGTTGATGTGTGTGTGGTGAGATTTTTTCCATTTGGCTATAGTCCTAAATTTTCAACCTATTCAGAAAAATAGAATTTGGCCCAAATCTCTGATTATCGTTCATACAAATAATTTTGCTGATGAGAATGCAGTTTCAGTGACCTTCGGCATTCCACTCATCTCCCAGATTACTTCTCAGATATTTTGGCATTCACTTATACCAACTCCCAAGTTGTATTTCATTATAAACATTTCTCTTGAATATCTTCAACTCATATCCAATATTCCTTTAATGCACTCATACCTAGAGGCTAGTCATGTCAACCCACATCACAAACATTGTAATAGTTTCTTATGTAACAAAATATATAACTTTTTATCCTGAAGTTAGCATCATTCTATTACTAATTCAGAGCCTCATTAAACCCTTTAAGATTGATCCATCTTTCCAGTTATCCATCCTCCCTATACATCCATCACTCTATTCATTCATGCTATCACACCAAAATATGTACTGAATATTATCCATAAGCCTGAGCCTGATGAGAAATATAGAAGCCCTGCCTCTGAAGCACTTATTGTCTAGTTTATGAGTCTCAACCAAAGATATATATTCGATTTTTTTAAAAAATATGGACTTCTGTGTTCCATCTCAGGAATTCTGATTTAAGTCAATATAGGTCTTAGGTATTTCAACTTTAAAACAAGCAAAAGCTCATATGATTTTGCTGTACAACCCAAAATAAGAAACATTAGATAATAATCTCATGTTAGTATCTAACTTTGATATTTCCATTTTTTGCTATGATAACTAAAATGTGAGGTGGCTTAATGAACTTTCCAGCATCACAGGCTAGGAAAATAAAAGACTAAGATCTGACTTTAACAATGGGGAATGGATTCCCTATTTAATAAATGGTGCTGGGAAAACTGGCTAGCCATATGCAGAAAACAGAAACTGGATCCCTTTCTTACACCTTATACAAAAATTAACTCAAGATGGATTAAAGACTTAAATGTAAAACCTGAAACCATAAAACCCTAGAAGAAAACCTTAGCAATATCATTCAGGACATAGGCATGGGCAAAGACTTCATGACTAAAACACAAAAAGCAATTTCAACAAAAGCTAAAATTGACAAATGGGATTTAATTAAACTAAAAAGCTTCTGCACAGCAAAAGAAACTATCATCAGAGTGAACAGGCGACCTACAGAATGGGAGAATATATTTGCAATCTACCCATCTGACAAAGGGCTAATATCCAGAATCTACAAGGAACTTAAACAAATTTGCAAGAAAAAAAAAATATAACCCCATTAAAAAGTGGGCACAGAATATGAACAGACACTTCTCAAAGGAAGACATTTATGCAACCAACAAACATTGAAAAAAAGCTAATCATCACTTGTCATTAGAGAAATGCAAATCAAAACCACAACGAGATACCATCTCATGCTAGTCAGAATGGCGATTATTAAAAAGTCAGGTTACAACAGATGCTGGCGAGGCCATGGAGAAATAGGAACACTTTTACACTGTACATGGGAGTGTAGATTAGTTCAACCATTGTGGAGGACAGTGTGATGATTTCTCAAGGATCTAGAACCAGACATATCACTTGACCCACTAATCCCATTACTGGGTATATACCCAGAGGATTATAAATCATTCTACTCTAAAGACACATGCACACATATGTTTATTGCAGCACTATTTACAATAACAAAGACTTGGAACCAACCCAGATGCCCATTAATGGTAGACTGGATAAAGAAAATGTGGCACATATACACCATGGAATACTATGCAATAAAAAAGGATGAGTTAATATCCTTTGCAGGTATATGGATGAAACTGGAAGCCATCATTCTTAGCAAACTAACACAGAAACAGAAAACCAAAAAACACATGTTCTCACTCATAAGTGGGAGTTGAACAATGAGAACACATAATCACAAAGAGGGTAACATCACACAGGGGGCATGTCAGGGGATGGGGGCAAGAGGAGAGACAGCATTAGGACAAATACCTAATGCATGCAGGGCTTAAAACCTAGATGACAGGTTGATAGGTGCAGCGAATCACTATGACACTTGTATCTATGTAGCAAACCTCCATGTTCTGCACATGTATCCCATAACTTAAAGTAAAAAAAAAAAAAAAAAAAAAAAATCTGGCTTTAATATACAGATCCTTTATATTATTCCTGCTATCAAAATACTGCTTTGTATTTTTGCCAAAAAATTAAACCTGAACTTGATTAGTCTATGTAATAAAACAAATTTATGCCATATACAAAACATACAAGAGAATTCTGTACAACATCACAACACATTATTAGTAAATATTTAGACTATGGAAAATGTTATAGAACAAAAAACATGTTTTTATATAAATAAATAGTATAAAAAATGTGGAAAGAGATTCCTATACTACAAGAGATTTTTAAGGACACACCTACCAATTGCAATGTATGAACCTTATTTAGACCTTAATTTAGACATACTATAAAAATATGAGACATTCAGGGAACTTTGGAATTTGATTTATGTTATCAGGGAATTTTTGTTAATTTATTTCAGTTCTAAAGTAATATTTTGTTTATATTTAAAAATAGTTTTTATTATTTTGAGTCACTTATTGATATATTTATAGAGGATATGATATCATGCCTGGACTTTAAAATTATCTGAATGGAAATATAAGTATGTGGAGATATATATATATATATATAGAGAGAGAGAGAGAGATGGTAATTGTGAACACTTGAGGACTGATGCGTGGGGGTGTTGTACTTTTCTCTCTACTTCTATATATATTCAATATTTTCCACAATAACATACTTAAAAGTACTTTTTATACTGCCTGGAAGGAGAATAAAGTCAGCTTGACTCTGGGCACCTGGACAGTGCAGTGGAGTTAGGGCAAATGGAACAAAGTGTGAAGCTCTCCCTCTTTTCCAGTCGTCCCCACTTCTATACCCCCAACTACTCAAGCCAGAAGTTTGAGATTAATTCATTCTATGCATCACTATTTTCCTCAGCCCTCACTTCCACCATTTTCAGTCAATTTCTAAGACCTTTCCACTCTAACTCCAAACATCTTTTGGTGTTTTGAGAAGTATGAGATTTTATTCCGCATCTCTGCCTCCACTTGTCTAATCCATAATCTCCTTCCTATTGACTGTACATCCTAACTGCCTTCTTTCTTCTGCTAATCTGGAACTTCCATAACCAATTTTCTACTCAAAACCAAAGTCACCTTTTGAACATGTAAATGTGATCATGTCACTTTTCTTTTCTTTTCTTTTCTTTTCTTTTCTTTTTTTTTTTTTTTTTTTTTTTTTTTTTTTTTTTTTTTTTTTTTTTTGAGACAGAATCTTGCTCTGTCGCCCAGGCTGGAGTGCAGTGGCGCGATCTCAGCTCACTGCAAGCTCCGCCTCCCGGATTCACACCATTCTCCTGCCTCAGCCTCACGAGTAGCTGGGACTATAGGCACCCGTCACCACACCCAGCTAATTTTTTTGTATTTTTAGTAGAGACAGGGTTTCACTGTGTTCGTGAGGATGTTCTCGATCTCCTGACCTCGTGATCCACCATCCTCAGCCTCCCAAGGTGCTGAGATTACAGGTGTGAGTCACCACGCCCCACCAATCATGCCACTTTTCTATTTCGAAACTTCTAATGACTTGTTACTGTATTTATTTATTTATTTATTTGTTTATATTTATTTTAGAAGCAGGGTTTCACTGTGTTGCACAGACTGACCTTGAACTCCTAGGTTCAAGAAACGCCCCCACCACCTCAGCCTCCCAAGTAGCTGAGTAGCAGAAACGACACTCCTGCCCCACTGTACCAGGATATCATTAGTGTATTTGGAAACAAACCTTCATATCTTATTAATACATACAGAGTTTTACATAATAAAATTCCTGCCAACTCCCTTGTATCTTGATCCTCCTTCACTGTGTTTCAAACTTACCATGTTGGCTAGGAGATATCAATTTTCAGCCATTTCTCCTCCTGGTCCACAATTGTTTCATCCACTCTAATAGACTGCGTTATTGTACCAAATTCATTTTTCCCAATATCTATACTCTTTGCCATGTAAATCTGTGATGTCCTTCTTCCACTGTAGGTGAGATGTACTTTCCTGCTCCTGACTGTGGATTTGTCCATGTAACTTCCTTTGGCCAATAAAATATGGTGAAAGTGATAACACATTTCTGAGGCTCAGCCTAAGATGGCTTGCCTGTTTCTCTTTGTGCTTCTGTGCTTAAGGAGACACAAGATGAACATGCCCAGGCTGGTCTGCTAATCCCAGGAGGAAGATAAAGGCACAGGGAACACAGCCTCCTCCCCGTACCCCTCAGTCTAGATTACCAGACCCCAGACAACTCAGACACATGAACTAAATAAAAGGCTTATCCATGTATGCTATTGCTATCATGTAACTGTTTTTTACACAGTATTAGCACGTCCATAACTGATTCACCCACCTTGGGGAGCAGGACTTGCAAATTCCTGTTATGCCTCCCAGGGTTCTGATGAAAAAAGCATAAGCAGGTTCCCCAGCTGTGGATCTACGGCTTAGAAGTTGTTTGATCTGGGGCAGTCATTTCATCTCTCAGACTCAGTTTCCTTAATTAAATGATGATTTTAGAAACCCTCTCTGACTCTCTGAAGTGAAAATAGACTAAAGAAAGCTTTACCAAGTCTGAAACACCTGAGCTCCATGGGTCAAAAGGCACTTTTCCTACCCCGACCTTCCACGACCTCAACCCCGGCCAACCTTTGGACGTTTACTCCATTTCCAAAAGTGATAAACTGCCTGGGTCCAGAGTTTTCCTTTTACAGATAGGATTTATGATCTTATAAACTCTGAATCACTGTGTCTAATAAAGAGTCTTGCAGGCTTGAGTGGTGTCCAATTTCATAATTGCTGGAGTAACTCAATCATTTTCAAATATGTGGTTTCAGCAGCCAGAGACCTTGGTGACTGTGCCGACTCTAGCAAGTATGCCCCCATCACCATCAGGGCTGCCTCCTAGGTGAGCCCTGTCTCAAGTCTCTAAGTGCTACAGGTATCTAAAATAAATAAGAAGATGGGTGGAGTTTTTACCTTTTTTAAGTTTTCTTTTGCCAAATTAGATTTTCTACATACATAGAAGGGAGGAAGAACTGACCTTAGCTTTGTGGGGATATGATTTAAAAGGCTGTTAGTAGCACTTTTTAGTTTTCCAAATTAAATTTGTGTATTTATAACTGTGTGCATTTAAGTGTGTAGGGGGTGGGTGTTTTGGTGAGGATAAGGGAAATCAAAAGGAGAAAACTACTCTTTTATTTGTAACGTCAATGATTTTAGTCTGGAAAATAAACTACTTTAAATTTATCAAATTTTCACCAGTTGCTAACACTTCTCAAAGATTAAACATGATTATTCTTTCTGCTTTTCAAATATTTATTTTCATCTTTATCCTTCTGTTCCTTTCCTTTTCTGTGCTATACACATACACATACTTTCTGAACACTCATCCTTCAAGTCTTAGTTTGGACAATAGTGCATAGTGGTTAAGAGCTCAAACTTCAGAGACAGATCACTTGGCATGAATGGCTGAGTCCTCTTGGGAAAGTCACTTAACCTCTGGGTCACACAGTGTCTTCATGCTCAGAATTGGGTAATAACAATAAAAGATTCCTCATAAAATTATGAGAATTAAATTACTTAATATATAAATGTAGTTGGTACTTGGCACACAGCTACGTGTTTGCAGTTATTATTAGACATCATTTCCCGGGAAATTTTTCTACTCCCTAGAAAATGAAATGAAAAGGACAACTTTCTTTCTTTCATAGTGCTCATTTTATTCCAATTACCCATTAACTGTAATCAGCAGGGGAGAAACCATGGCAGCCAATGTTTTATACCAAAAACCTAGCATAGTTCTGATCACATAATAAGCACTAACCATTTTGTTGAATGGATGAGTAAATAAGTGAAATTATAAAATCAAAAAAGAACTTCAAGGTCATCTCCTCCTACCTCGTTCATTTCTTCTCTATATTTTCCCTTTACACCTTACCTTACAAAAGGTAATCAAACATCAGATTGAGAACCTCTGGTGACTGAGAGCTCAATGCCTACCAGATGTATTCCTGGACAGCCCTGATTGCTAGAAGAGTTTCCTTTATATTAAAGTCACTGTGTGTTTGTATATGTGTGTGTGTGTGTGTGTGACTCCTCACCACTTGAATTAAGTCTACTGTCTTCAGCCACACAAACTGTCTTCAACATGACATTTCTTTGAATTAGAGATACCATGTTTTGCCAAAGCCTTCTCTTTGGCAGGCTAGCCATTTCAAGTTTATTTCATCACATGTTATGCTACGTAGCTTCAAACTCAAGAGGATCACATATTCCCTTCATAAGTGACTCATTTTTTAAAACTTTTAAGTTCAGAGGTATAAGTGCAGGTTTGTTACACAGGTAAACTTGTGTCATGAAAGTTTGTTGTCCAGATTATTTCATCACCCGGATATTAAGCCCAGTAGTTATTCTTTCTGATCCTCTCCCTCCTCCCACTCTCCACCCTTCAAAAAGGCCCCAGTGTGTGTTGTTTCCCTCTATGTGACTCATTTTTTATTTCAGTAGCATACACACAGTACCACAAACATTTCCCAAAGTATGTTCTAGGGATATATATTCCACAGATGTTAGAAGGTATGACCATAAAATTTAAAAATTATTGTTAAGTTGGGAAGTTGAGGTAAACTTAATGTTGAGGTAAACAACATTAAATTTATATATATTTTAAAAGATTGCTTAGAATCTTAAATATTCTAATGTACTTTGTGAATCTCCAAAGGCTCTTTCAATATGCAGCTTGTCTCAAAAATTATTTGACCAAATAAATGGTTTGTTTTTTTCCTAGGGCATCTTGCAGGACTACTGTTCCATGAAAAACTCATTTACAGATGCTGAACCAATATTGGCATACACTTTTGATTAGAAATCTCAATACCTTGTTTTTAGAATTTTACTTATCCATTTTTTAAAAATAAACTTTTAATTTTAGAATTACAGAATTGTGAAGGTAATACAGAGAGCTCCTGTATACCACACTCCCTGCTTCCCTTATTATCTTACAATGCTATAGCATATTTGTGAAAATTAATAAAACAATAGTGAAATGCTATTATTAAAGTTTATGTTTTATTAATATTCCTTCAGTTTTTCTCTAATGTTCTCTATTGTTTGTTTCTTTTAGAATTCCATCCAGGATACCATATTACAGCTAATAGTCATTATCTCTTTAGGTTCCTCCTATTTGTGACAGTATATCAGATTTTCCTTGTTTCTGATGAACCTGACAGTTTCATGGAGTACTGCCAGGTATTTTTTGTAGAATGTGTCTCAATTGGGATTGATGTGATACTTTTTCTCATTATTAGACTGAAACAATATATTTTTGAGAGAAAGTCTACAAAGGTAAAGTGTCATAGTCATCACATCATATCAAGAGTACAAACTATCAATATGTCTTACCACCTTGATCACTTGGCTTGAGGTAATGATTGTCAGATTTCACCACTATAAAGTGATTCTTTTTCGTTCCTTTCTTTTCCCACTTAAGACATGGAGCTACGTTCTACTACATTAAAGGACAGCTATTTGTAATTAAAGGCAAACTATTACACAAACTATCTGTAATTCTTCTGCAAGGAAGTTTTGTTGCATATCCCTCATATATTTTTATATTCAATTATTTATAACAGTATGGACTCATGCATATTTATTTTATATTTTGGATTATAATCCAATACTACCTTACTTTTTGACCAAATGTTCCAACTTTGATTATTGGCAACTCTTTCAGTTGGTTACTGTATACATAATCTCAATATTGGTGTGTGTGCGTGTATGTGTGTGTATGTGTGTTGAAGTGTGTTTTAGCACTTTCTTACTTTCTAATACTACAGAAATCTGCAGGCTCATCTTGTATATGTTCTGCCCTACTAGATGTGCTCCTTGCTACTAAAGTGTGCTCTGCCCATCTGATATAATCCCTGCCTCTGCTCTAGAATCAACCATTCCTTCAAAGAGTCCTGGTTTCTTTTTTTCGAGAATGGTATTAGAAACCAAAGTTTGAGTGATAGGTGCATTCATACATAGCTACTGAGATGTCATTGCTTCTAGGCCCTCTCAGCTGACAGAGAAACAAAATGAAAGTATAATATATACTAATTTCCATATGTATACATGTTTGTAATTTTTCTATATAATCTGCATTTTGATACTATTAAGCTAAATATGAATTCATACTGCAGTCTTCACCTCTAATCCGAGACTATACAAATCATCCTAGCCTTCTTTCCTTGGTTATCTATAACATTTTACTTAACAATGAGTAATCTGGCTCCCACCATTTGCATCCATAAACATAATTGCTCAATTCCCTTTTTTTGAACTTCTTGTATTTGAACATCTACCTCTCTAACAAGGCCAAGGAAGTTTTCATTGATTATTCCCTGAAATATGTTTTCCAAACTTTTAGATTTCTCTTCCTCCTTGGGAACTCTAATTATTCTCAGGTTTGGTCATTTAACATAATCCCAAATTTCTTGGAAGCTTTGCTCATTTTTAAAATTACTTTTTCTTTGTTTTGTTAAATTGGGTTAATTCAAAAGCCTTTTCTTTGTGTTCTGAAGTTCTTTCTTCTACTTCTTCAGTTCTATTGCTGAGACTTGCTCATGCATTTTGCATTTCTCTAAACAAGTCCTTGATTTCCAGAAGCTGTGATTGTTTTTTCTTTCTTTTTTTCTTTTTTTATTATACTTTAAGTTCTAGGGTACATGTGCACAATGTGCAGGTTTGTTACATATGTATACATGTGCCATGTTGGTATGCTGCACCCATTAACTCATCATTTACATTAGGTATATCTCCTAATGCTATCCTTCCCCCCTCCCCCTCCCCACAATAGGACCCAGCGTGTGATGTTCCCCTTCCTGTGTCCAAGTGATCTCATTGTTCAATTCCCACCTATGAGTGAGAACATGCGGTATTTGGTTTTCTGTTCTTGCGATAGTTTGCTGAGAATGATGGTTTCCAGCTGCATCCATGTCCCTACAAAGGACACGAACTCATCCTTTTTTATGGCTGCATAGTATTCCATGGTGTATATGTGCC
This sequence comes from Piliocolobus tephrosceles, assembly GCF_002776525.5. NCBI lineage: Eukaryota > Metazoa > Chordata > Mammalia > Primates > Cercopithecidae > Piliocolobus > Piliocolobus tephrosceles. Next base: position 20,964,418 of record NC_045447.1, on the reverse strand, counting down.
ACATTTTCTTAATCCAGTCTGTCAGATTTTTCTACTAATGTCATGTATCTTTTTTTAATTCCTTTAAATTGGACTTCACCTTTCTCTGGTACCTTCTTGATTGGTTTAATAATTGACCTTCTGAATTCTGTTTCTGGCAATTCAGAGATTTTGTCTTGGTTTGGATCCATTGCTGGTGAGCTAGTGTGATCTTTTCGGGGGGTATTAAAAAACCTTGTTTTGTCATATTACCATAATTGTTTTTCTGGTTCCTTCTCACTTGGGTAGACTATGTCAGAGGGAAGATATGGGACTCAAGGGCTGCTGTTCATATTCAGATTCTTTTGTCCCACAGGGTGTTCCCTTGATGTGGTGCTCTCCTCTTTCTCCTAGGGATGGAGCCCCCTGAGAGCTGAACTGCAGTGATTGTTATTTCTCTTCTAGATCCAGCCACCCAGCAGAGCTAGCAGGTGCTGGGCTGGTACTGGGGAGTGACTCTAAAGAGTCCTGTGATGTAATCCATCTTCAGGTCTCTCAGCCACGAATACCAGCACCTACTCTGATGAAGGTAGTAGGGGAGTGAAATGGATTCTGTGAGAGCCCTTGGTTGTATTTTTGTTAAGTGTGCTGTTTTTGTGTTGGTTGGCCTCCAGCCAGGAGGTGGCACTTTCAAGAGTGCATCAGCTACAGTTGTATAGGGAGAATCAGGTGGTGGTCAAGGCTATAGAGCTCCCAAGAGATTATGTCCTTTGTCTTTGGCTACCAGGGCAGGTAGAGAAAGACCGTCAGGTGGAGGCAGGGTTAGGTGTGTCTGAGCTCAGACTCTCCTTGGGCGGGGCTTATTATGGCTGCTGTGGGAGGATAGCATTGTGGTTCCCAGGCTAATGGTTCCCAGGGGGATTATGGCTGGCTCTGCTGCACCACAGAGGTCCCCAGGGAAGTGGGAGAACGTCAACAGCCACAGGCCTCCACAACTCCCACTCGGCCTGCCACCCAAAGGCCAGTCTCATTCCCACTACGTTCCCCCAACAGCATTGAGTATTTCCAGGCAGTCAGTGAGCAGGACTAAGAACTTTCTCTGGGCTACAAGCCTCCCAGCTGAGAAATCAAGCAGACACACAGTTCTTCGCTGTCCCATGGAGCCTGCAGCAGCAGTCCACCTCCTTCAAAGAGTCTATGGATTTTCTCAGCTTCCCTGGTATGTTCTTGCAGTAGTTCTTGGACCAAAAGTTTGCATTGTGGGTTTCCACATGCTGCTCTGTCCATCCAAGTGGAAGCCACAAGTTAGTCCTACTTTCTATCCACCATTTTTCCTGTGCCACTTCCAAACTGGGTAATTTATAAAGAACATATTCTATTTGATTAACCATTCTAGAGGCTGGGAAGTCCAAGAGCATAACACTGACATCTGCTGAGGGTGAGGGTCATTCCACGGTGGATGGCATCACATGGTTAGTGAGCACATGCAACAGAGAGAGAAATGGGGCCAATACACTAATCAGTGTATCAGGAACCCACTTCTGTGACAACTAACACAATCTCCTAACAAGAACAATAATCCATACATGAAGGTGAAGCTCCCAGGACCTACTCACCTCTTAAGAGGTCCCAACTCTCAATACCATTACATTCGCAATTAAATTTTAACACAAGTTTTGATTGGAACATTCAAACCATAGTACACATTTGTATTTCTGATATTATCATTTTACCACCAGTCTAAAATGTTCTCCTTCATAATTACTCTACGGACACAAACCATTTTGGAATCAAATACCTCTAAATGTATATGGAGTACCTTACTTACAACAAACAAACAAACAAACAACCCTTTGTTTATTGAATGCATGCATACTCATTACCAACACTTTGCTAGGTTGAAATGTAACCTTACCACAATCCTTTATAAATTAGGAATCAGAAATTTAAAAACATTAACTTACTCAAACTTACATAGCTGTGGAGTAGCAGGATAAAATGCAACTCAGAAAGTCTCAATTTAATTCAACTATATAGATTAGCCTTTATATGAATGAGCCTGTCAGACTATTTAAACCAAAGACTGCATGTCTATGTCATTGCTTTGTCATTCTATATCTCTGTTGAGATTTATTTGAACATACAACCTGTATTACTTACAATTTATATTCCCAGTACCTAGTGTGTGACCTAGCATGTGGTAGAAACTCAGCATATATTTATTGAGTGTATGTAAGTATTAAACTTATATAATTGATTCAATTTCACTCCTAAAATTACTTTGCTCTTATCTGTTTTGGTCTTGTTGATGCTTTTCATACAAATGAAGCCTGAAACTTATTGAGAGATGTTGCATCCTTTGTTTGTTTTCCCTGATTATAAAGTGCTTCCCCAGCCTTCCTATGGTTTGCATCCTCACAGCACTTAAATCTCTACTTGAAATAACCCCCTCAGAGAGTTTTTTTTTTTTTTTTTTTTTTTTTGTAACTGTGCTATCTAAATAGCACAACTTCTATTATTATCCATTCTTTTATTTTAATTTTATAGCAGTTACCACTATCTGTTATGGACTGAACTATGTTCTCCTCAAATTCATATGTTGAAGTCTTAACCCTCAGTGTGATTGTATTTGGAGATAAGACTTTTAAGGAGGTAGTTAGGGTTAAATGAGTTTTAAGGGTGGTGTCCTAATCTGATAGAACTTGTATCCATATAAGAAAAAGAAACTGCACTAGAGATTTATCTTTCTTTCTCTCAGTACATGCACACAGAGAGAAGGGCACGTGAAAAGGCAGAGAGTGGTCGGGCACGGTGGCTCACGCCTGTAATCCCAGCACTTTGGGAGGCCGAGGTGGGTGGATCATCTGAGGTCAGGGGTTCGAGACCAGCCTGGCCAACATGGCCAACATGGTGAAACCCCGTCTCTACTAAAAATACAAAAATTAGCCAGGTGTGATGGGCCTTGCCTGTAATCCCAGCTACTTAGGAGCCTGAAGCAGGAAAATCACTTGAAACTGGGAGGTGAAGGTTGCAGTGAGCCAGATTGTGCCACTCTACTCCAGCCTGGGTGACAGAGTGAGACTCCATCTCAAAAAAAATAAATAAATAAAAATTAAAATTAAAAAAACGATAGAAAAAGAGAAGGCAGAGAGAAGGTGTCATAAAGAAGCTGAGGAAACAGACCTCACCAGAAACCAATCCTGATGTCACCTTGGTCCTAGAGTTTTAGCTTCCAGAACTGTGAGAAAATAAATTTTTGTTACTTAAGCCATTCAGTCTGTGGTATTTTGTTATGATAACCCAAGCAGACTAATACACTTACAAATTCCATATTTGTGTGTTTTTTTGTGTCTACTACAATATTGTGTAAGTTGCTTGAGAATAAGGAAGTGTCTCTTATGTCGTTGTTGTATTCTCAAGGTGTAAAATAGTACCCAGCATACAGTAGGTGAGAAGTAAACTTTTGTTAAAAGAATGGATGAACAAATATTAATTGAAATTTGTCAATTATTATTAATTACTTATTTATGCAATATCTAGGTCAATCAAGGGTGCAACTGATTGTGGCTAATTTCAGATAATCATAGAAAGTTAGCTTTGAAGTTTCCTGTAGGTCATCTGGTACAACAAACACTGTTCACACTCCCATTGAACATCTCTATTAAAGAAGGTGTCATGCTTTATAAGACAGAACGTTTCATTCTTGAAATCTATGTTTTTTAGAAAAAAGATTCTTTTAGTTATTTCAATGCCATATCATAGTAATAGTATTCATCATCCCCCATTGGTCCAATTCAAATATTAGGATTAACACTGAATTTATGACCCATAGTAACTTTCTCCCAGAAACTTCTGACATCTATTTCCTTTTAGTCACAAATATCCCCCAATATCTCATTTCATCGATAAATTGTTCCTCATCTATATATTTAATCTACTTTGTCCATAGCCTATTAGCATGTGAAACTCTCCATTATAAAATTAAATAAACAGATAATCCTTTTTCATTCTGTACTCCACTCAAGCAATCATTTTTAATTCTTTTCTTCAGACTATTATCCTCTAAAATAGTTTTTTTTCACTGCTCTACTTGTTAAGGATTTTATCCCTTATCCCATCCAAACACAGACTTGATTAAAAATTATTTTTCTAAGTCCACCAATGCTTTCTAATTTCAACTCAAGTGAACAGTTTTCTTGACCTTTTGGTGATACTTGATATTACAATGCTTTACCTTTGTCTTCTTAATGCCATGCTCATCTGGTCCTTTTCTGGCCTGTTTGACCACTACACTTATCAAACATTTCTTTTGACTTTTCAGCTCATTCTTTCCCATTATTTAATGATATCATCCATGAATTTTTCATTATTTCTCTCATTTGTTTAATCTACATGTTCTTGGCCAATTCATCTACACTTGGGGTCACGTTAGCTACAAACCTGACCATCCTTTCATCTATGCTGCTTGTCAATATCACCTTGTTGACCTTGAAATCAACATAAACAAGCTCTTCAAGAGTATCATGACAGTGACTGGTTATGTATAATGGTCACCACAAAGCCAATATTTTCAGGATATGCCTCATTGTCTTCCCTTTTACATCTCCTTCTATAGCATTCCTTCTCACTCTCTGGTCTGCTAACCTTATGTCCCGATGTGCTTCTCCCTCTAGCATTAGTGTCATCAGACATTGGAGTCAGAAGACCAGGAGTTATCTATGAATAATAAATCATCTTTCTCTGTCTAACTTCTTTAGAATCAACCATCGAGTGTGTTTGCTCCAGCTTGGGGACTCAGATTTTCTTGTGGCCCATTTTCTTCCTTGGCAAATGCCAAAACCTTGTTTTGTCTTCCAATTCCCTCTGCAGTTTCAGTCACAGGTATTAGTATGCACTTCTCCAGATCCCTGAGGCAGCTCTCGGGCCCAAAAGCTAGTGGCAGAGCAAGGTGTTAAATGCCAGACCCTCAAACAAAACCTGTCCAATCTATAAATTCCCAGGATATTTCATATTCACAAGTTACTCATGAAGTTCCTGGGCAGAGCAGGGGTGGGGAGGGGATGTTGGGGGGAAATAAGTTAACCTTTTTCTGAATGAATATTTGATTAAAATGGTTTTAAAGACGTTTAAAAATTTAATGTGAAAACGAATTTTAAATGTTTCAACCACAAAAAGTCACTTCAGTTGTCTTGACAGCACTGAGTGAATAATTTGACCTGAAGAGATGAGGGGGGAGAAGTACCTTCGCTTAATATAATCCTCTTCCCCCCACCCTTGAGGCAGCACATTAATCAGTCTCCGTTGACTGTCTTGTTTCTCTTTTAAATAATACCTGTACAAAAATGTGAGATGATGCATGTGTTTCATTCCTAGAAGAGATGACTCCAGATGGGAAGTTCATGGAGAAAGTATGCAATTATAAGTGTGGTCTAAGGAGAAGACTTAGGTTGGTGTGAGTGCTGAAGTTTTTTTTTTTTTTTTTTTTTTTTTGCTGTTGTTTTAACTGATTCCTTGGAAATCTTGAAAGATCTACTATCAATTAATCAAGCTGGAACAGACCTTTCAGAAAACTTAGTCCAAACCCCCAATTTTACAAATGAGAAACTGAGGCCCAGGGAGATAAGTGATAATGATGGCATGAGAAACTCAGATCTTCTCATTCTTATCCCAGCAAACAATTTACGAAACCGTATCATTTGGGTAAAATAATAGCATTCTACTTATGATCTATTTTCTCAGCATATAATCTTTACTCTATTTCTTGCCATTTGGCCTCTACTTTATTGAAAGGGCTCTCTAACGTTAATGCCATAGTTACCAAAGTCATTCATACTTTTGGAACATCTTGAACAATTTACACAGCAGATGCTCACATTGTTCATGATAGTTTCTTCTGTAACAACCAACTACCTTAGAATCTTAAAAAAAAAAAAAAAAAAAATTACTTTGGTGCTGGTCTTCTTAAAATCCCTGTTCCTATGTTCAGTAGTATGCTAGCAAAGGTTTAACAACTGTCTGAGGTGGTGAGAAGAGAAGGCTGATTTGTGGTGTTTGCTGATGTTCATGATTTAAATACTCCTGCCATGGCCTAGTTCAAGCTATCAGTGTGATTCGTTAGTAAAAATAGAGTTAGGAAGAAATGTGTAAAACTCACTCGGGTAAGCCTGGGCAAGCCAGGTTTAGTACATCATTGCAATAATCTACGTTCAGTCCTTAGATTTCTCATTTTTTCCTTTGCTTTGTGAATCCATTCCTTTACATAGTTATTAGCTTTATTTAAATAACTACCATCTATCTTTCTTCAGTCCAGAACTTCTCTTGAGTTTCTGTGGAGCATTTTTACCCACTATCAGCTATACACTTTAATTTAAATTTGCATGCGACTGGAATTTTTTTTCCCTCACTACTCTGCCTCTTCTAATTTGTCATTTCCTACATCATCAACTTTCTGATCAATGACATTACAGATGCCACACCCTTCACTCTTGATTTTTATGCATCCCTGCCCCAACATCTAACCAGTACCTAGACAATATTAAATCTACATGCAGATTAACTGTTGCATTCAAACTCCCTTTTCCTTGACTTATGAGCCTAAGATTATTTTGATCACTGAAATGGAACCTAAAATATTCTCCTGAGTCAAACATCTCCTTTTACAAATGTGCTATTCACATCCTTGTGAGCCGGCTTTTCTAAAGATGAGAACATTCCATTTTCCACTGAATGTTCACTTAAATCAGATACAATGTGCCATGATCTGAAACATTGTGGCTAAGTTCTCTGCATAGGGTATCACAAGGCTAACATCAAGGTTTCTCCAAACTAAGTTTTATTCTGTAACATCTGTGTAGAAACATACACACACACACACACACACACACACACAGAGAGAGAAAGACTCTCTTCCAATCTCATTCTGGTTGTTCACAGAGTTCAGTTCCTTGTATTTGTAGAACCGAGGTCCCAGTGTACTTGGACGCCAACCAAGTGTGCTCTCAAGTTTCAGATGCCACCTGCATGTTTTGCCACATGGCCACCTCCATCTTGAACGTTGCAATAGTGCATTATATTATTGTTATGCCTCAGAATCACTGACTTCTTCTGCCACCAGCCATGTCAGGTCCATCTAGATAGCCTCACTCTGATTTAGTACCTTAATTACACCGCAAAATCCCATCACTATAGTACCTATACTAGTATTTGATTGAATAACTAGGAGAAGGTGTATGTGTATCAGAGACTCTGAGAGACTATATCAGATTTCTGCCTACCACGGTATCTGTTAACCCTTTGCTTAGAAAGCTTTTTTTTCTTTTTCACATTTCCTTGATATCCTTAATTCAGAACTTCAATCTCACTCAATATGGAGGCTCTTCCTTCACAATCCTAAAATCCCACGCTCCTTTTCCAATACTGTTTATCTCAACTCCTTGCTTGTTTTAATTCACAGTAATTATCAAAATTCAGAGACATTTTGTTTGTTCATTTCTACTGTCTTTTTCTCTCCCATCAGATACAAGTTCCATGAGCACAAATAAAGTGTGTTGTTCAGCAATATATCATTAATACCTTACACAGAAAACCCTTAAATTTGTCAGATGAATTACTAACTGCTTCAATAACTTAATTTACAATGAATTCATTTATTGAGTTATCTGATACATGATGATGACATTAAAGGCCTGAGTAAATATTTTGAAGGACACTGCCACTCTTCATAAAATGTTCCCCATGTCGTCTGAAATTGACCCTACTGAGGGCAGGAGTTAACTACCATTTTTTTCTTTTTTCTATTTTCATTGTGGAAATTTTCAAATATACACAAAATAGAGACAGTAGTATAAATAGTATAATGAAACTTAAGGCACTCATAATTCACCTTCAATAATTATAAATATTTTGCTAATCTTGTGTCATCTGAATTCTCAACTTTTTTCTAAAGCATTTTAAACCAATCATGGACAACAAGTAATCTCTCTTATAAATTCTTTGCTGTGTTTATCTATTATAACAAGGACTAAGAGTAACGAGAGTATTTTCTTAATATCATCAGTTATTATCTAATAGCCAACACAAACTCAAATATTTTTTATTGTTGGTATGCTTGATTCAGAATAAAAATAAGTTCTACATATTCCATTTGTTATGTCTTTTAAATTTCTTTTACTCTATGATAAAGATTTCTATTTTTAAAATAACATCGACTTGTTATTTCCCTTGGTTAATATTTCACCTTCCAAATTTGCCTTACTTCTTCCTCTGTCTATTTTCTCTTCTTATGTTGATCCTCTTTCTACTCTGTTGCCATTTTTCCTAGGGTTTTAAGTAGATAGACCTAGAAATTTTTTAAGAAAAAGTATGACGAATGTATATATTTCCAATTAAAATTAAGAATTGAGCATTTTAACATGATTGTTTGATTTTAAACTCCTGCCATATATATATTATGTTGGCTTTCCTGATTTCTAATATTAAAAATACAATATTAATTATTTGCATATACATGTGCATTTGTGTATGTGTATATATGTATACATACACATACTATATATAATAGATATATAATCACCTCAAGAAAGCATCATCAATATTACTGCTAATAAGACTACCAAATGTAGTTTAAAGATTAATTTTTATTGTCATTAGTTATATATATCATCAGAGATAAAATACATCAAAATTCGGTGCTACTCTTGCAATGCCACCAATTTGATAAGCAGTCTGATTCATTTTTTAAAAATGTTTTTATTCATTTCCTTTTTAAATTAAATTTTTTCAGTTTTCCATTCTCTTTTGATGTGTATTTGATGAATATGAATTTTATATTTTTAACATGTACAACCGGGTGTTTTGATATATTTATACATTGTAAAATGATCACTGCAACCAAACTAATTAATATTTAATCACCTCACATAGTAACCATTTTTTTGAGTGTCAACAATTAATATGTATACTTTAGCAAATTTCGAGTATACAGTAGAATATAATTTACTGTAGTCATCATGCTGAGCAGTAGATCCAGAACTCACTCATCTTACCTAACCTTTAAACTAGCATCTTATTTTCCCGCGTCCCTACCCCTGGCAACCACCATTCCAGAATGTGCTTCTGTGAATTTGATTATTTTATATTCCACTTATGAGTGAGACCCTGCAGTATATTTGTTGTTCTCCATGTTATCTGGCTTATTTCACTTAGCATAATGTTTTTCAGGTTCATTTATGTTTTCATGAACAGTAGGATTTCCTTCTTTTGTTAAGGTTGAATTATATATATATATATACACACACACACACACACAACTATAGAATATATACAATTTAAAATTGTATATATATTTTAAATTTTATATATATTTAAGTATATATATTTTCAAATTATATATATCTTCAATTTATAGTTATATTTTCAAATAGTGTATCAAATTGTCTTTAATTATTCATCTTTTGGGGGACCAATAGGTTGATTCCATATCTTGACTATAGTGAATAATACTGCAATAAACATGGGAGTGCAGATATCTCTCTGACATACTGATTTCAATTCCTTTGGATATATACTCAGTAGTGGGATTGCTAGATCATATAGCAGTCCTATTTTTAATTTTTTTAGAAACCCCCGTACTGTTTCCATAATGGCTGTACCAATTTTTCTTCCTACCAAAAGTGTACAAGGGTTTCTTTTTCTCCAGACCCTTTCCAACAATTGTTATCTTATCTTTTTAATAATAGCTATTGTAACAGGTAAGAAGTGGTATTTCAAAGTGGTTTTGATCTGTATTCCTCTGATTATTAGTGAGGTTGAGCATCTTTTCATGTATCTCTAAACTATGTCTATGTCTTCTTCTTAGAAATGTTCATTGAGGTCCTTTGCTCATTTTCATGCAAAGTATTTATTTATTTATTTTGCTGTTGACTTATATATATTGTTATTCACTTTGGATATTAATCCCTTATCAGATACATGGTTTACAAATATTCTTTCTCATTCTGTAGGTTGCCTTTTCCCTTGGTTTATTGTATTCTTTTCTGTCTTAAGGTCTTTGAGGAAAAGGAGAATTCATAAAATATTTACATGATTCCAAATTAAGAAAAATATTTTATTATTTAGAAAGTATTTCATTCCTTGTCCGTTCCTCCACCTTGTTTCCTCCCTGACCCTATGCTTAAACATCTTTATTAGATTTGCTTTATCCTTTATTATTTCTCTCCCTGTGTGTGTATGCATACCAGTGTCTGTGTACATGTGCACACATATATGTGTTTCCCTCTTAAACATACAGAAGGTAGCTCATTTGAAATACTGATCAGCACCTCCCTTCTACTCACTTACTTAACAATATATGTTGGAGATATTCTGTAGTTTCTATGAAAAGATTTTATTTGTTCTTTGTGTACATTTTTATAGTATTCCATTATAGAAAGGTCATGGTGTATTTAAGCAGATTATTACTGAAGGATGGGTGGGTTGTTTTCATTTTCTTATAATTGTAAGAAAAATAAAATAAGATGAAATAAAACATACATCTACATGACATTTTAATATTTCAACAGTTTAACTCATTTTTATTTTTTATTTTCATTTTAATTCTTTTTAGATAGGATATCACTCTGTAACCTAGACTGGAGTGCAGTTGTGCGATCATAGCTCACTGCAGTCTCAACCTCCTGGGCTCAAGCAATCCTCCAGCCTCCATCTCCTGAGTAGCTGGTACTATAGTTATGTGCCACCACTCCTGTATAATTTTTTTTATTTTTTGTAGAGATAGAGTGTCACTATGTCGCCCAGGCTGGTTTCAAACTCCTGGGCTCAAGTGATCCTCCTGCCACAGCCTCCCAAACTGCTGGGATTACAGATGTGAGCCACTGTGCCCAGCCTTAACCAATTTTTGATAAAGCTGTTGTGAATGCTTGCAAAACTCATTGAATCTTCTCTTCCCCCTACCTTTTCAAATATACCTTCCTTTCCAGGGAAGAGTGTTTTCCTGCTGTGCTATGTGAGCTCTATGTAAAGTCCTCCTTCAAGGTGTTTAATACAGACAGAAATGGCTTTCTCTCACCCATCTATGTAGCCACATGACATTCATCATTCAGATCAGGTAGTATACTTTTGCTTTTTCATTTACTGTCCCATGAACAATTCATCTACTGTTGCATTCTTTCCTCTTGGAATTGCATCACAGGATTACTCCTCTTGGAATATAATCAGGAGCTATCCTACAGTTTTATTGAGTTGTGGTACATGTCAGTATTGTATTATTACAATAAAATACTACATTCCTGGAAAGCAGAAGCTGTCACTTTTTGTATCACTTATAACTCTATCATTGGATTGATTACAAGATAAATATGTATTAAAAATACTTACTGAATTGAATTAAATCAAATTGGATTAATTTTCCCGGATCTTCAACATTTTTTGAGGTGTGATATAGAATTATTCTACTTTGGGCAAACATGTCTTTCTAAAACATGAAGTAGAGCGGAACTTTAAAAATGGTTTCAAAACATTCCTTAACCAAAAAAGAAAGACAATAGGCATATATATAGAGAGATGGGTCACAACACAACCTTGGCAGGGTGGGGTGGAGTCAGGCATTACTGTGGGTCTAATTTAAAGATAATGGCACTGCTTTGCATGGGTGATATAATTAAATAAATGTATATTTTTAAAGGTTTCTAGGCAACATAAAGCATCCACAAGCAACATTTCTCATTAAACAGAATCAGTATCCAACAACAAAAGAGAAACATGACTTTTTTTTTATTAAAAGACCTCTAAATCACAGTTTTGTCTTTTCTAGTTATGCTACCTTGGACAAGTGACTGATATTTACTGAGATAAAGAAGATAGCAATAAGTATTCCACATCCCTGATAAGAGGATTGATAATCACAAAATATTAAAATGTGATAATCCACTATGCCCATGCCTATTTAATTGTAGAAATGAATAATTAAAATCAAGAATGGTGAAATGATTTTGATCACATCACAAAGAGTGAGTGACAGTTTTGGAAATTGAACTCAATTTCTTTATTGCAGATTCAGTTGTACATCTACTAGCACTTCAATATTTCACTGTAGTGTTTTCTAGGACATATCATTGATGGGGTACCCTTGCATTGCCTCCCTTTACTAATTTTGGTAAATTGACACTCTATATCTAGCAACTTTGGACTTCTCTGCTACATTTTCACCTGGAATTAGCATAATTTCTTTGTTTTTGAGCTACTTAATGAGGACTTTTTTCCCTTTAATTAGAACCTGAGCTTTGGCTTGCAACTTCATTGAATATGAACCCAAAATTATCACTTCCAGAGTGATGACTTGCAATCACTTCAGCCTGTCAACCCAGAAGTGAAAAGCTCTCATCTCATAACTTGCTCATGGAGTCAAGTGGTCTTTCCAAATCATATTTTTAAAATTATATTTAAGAAAACTAGCATAGAATTTCTAAACCCCTAAGGCTTCCGAGTCTCCATTGTCAGTTCCTGAAGTAACTAGAAAACCTGCCAAATCTGACCTTCTTTAAACAACATACCTCTATTTTTTCCAGAGGAAAACTGTAAAGATCAAGTCACAGCTGCCTGTATTACCTAATTAAACAAGTGTAAGAAAGCCGAGAAAGGTCAGGTTGTCAAAAATCATTGCTGTATCTTTACTGGATTGTATTTAAAGACTGATTGCTGCAAGGAAAATAACTCAATAAGGCGTATGAGACTGGAATAGTAAATAAACTCAAGGGTCAGACTTCTGCTTGGAACATAGCAAAAGATTTGGAGATAAAAACCTAGGAAACAAACCAAGGGAAATGAAAGGGAGACAGTGTGTGGTGAGTAAAACAAACAGCTGATATTTATATGGAAGAAGTTTCATGGGCTAAGTTCAAAGAGGAAATGACAAAATTACAGATGAGAGTTTACTGACTTTATTTGTTTTCTGTTTAAATCTTGGAGTAAAAATGATAGGTGTGTGTGAGACGGTGCAAGAGGAGGATATGCACATTTATTATGTGATAAAGCTAAAACAGAAGAAAGAGAAATTAAATATTTTAAATAACTGAAACACATTTAGTCAGGTATGGAGAATTTTTTTACTTATGTATACAGACTCAGAATTTCCTAGGTTGTATGTTTATTTGAGGGGCCTTATAGGCATCTTGTTTTACTTCCACTCATCCTTTCACTATGAGTTGAAGTTGTAGAGACTTCTAAAGAGCTTACCCCAAAGAAACTAAAGTACAAAATCATTGCTGCAAATTAGCAGTTTCTTCATTGAGAAAGGAAGAAGTGGAAATATTCTTTTTTTCCTCAAGTCTACTTTCCTTTGGAAACATTGTAGACATGGGCCCATTGGGAAATTCTGTGTTCTAGTTAGCATCTGAGTGTAATTTTCAGTTCAGTAAACTTTGGTCTATTTTTTAACTCTCTCCTGAATCTCTGAGGATGTTGTGTAATCTGAAAGATAGACTCTGTGGCCTCTGGGAATGAACTGCTTATATTTTGTAAGTGAGTTGAAGTATACATGTGTGTGTTATTTAAGAAGACATATATAATCAAAGGAAAAATATACAAAGGCATAACTTCATAAAACCAATATGAATGCATGCAATATATGCAGGTGTGCTTGTGCATCTGTGTATAATGAAAATATTTTAAAATATAATCTATCAGAGGTCCTTAGGTCGTTGTTTCTCAATGATATCATTTAAATATTTATGAGATAAGCTGTAATGCAATCCATAACTTGTAGCAACAGAATGGAATACATTTTTATTACTGTGACAGATGAGAATTCAGCTTTTTCCCTCAACCCTCAGAATGGCACGGATGCCATTTCACCATGAACAACTAACAATGCATTTAAATAGTGCACCATTGCAAGTATAATTGCAATTTGTTGTAATTTCTGCTTAAATTCCTCCCTGACACAGTTGATTTATTTTGCAAATCAGTGCGTCTAGAGGGTATATTGTGTCGCATTATGGACCTTTGATATAGAACCTTTGTTTTATAACAGGGAAAATAATTAGCTTTTGGATAAGCTTGAGTTGTGATGTCAGGCGCTATCCGTGGTGCTGAAAGAAGTTATTAGCGCTGAGCTAATGAAGGCACTCAGCCAGGCTCTGCCACCTTACTAATTTGTCTCTTTGGGATTTTAGCAAAAATTAAAAATGAGATAAGCACAAAATAGGATAAATTTTATAGGAAAACTAGTAAACTTGTTGAATCTACTGAGACCCCGATAAAGCCAAATTTAAGAGAAATTTTTATTTACCAAGATGTTTGCCATTCAAACACGAGTTTCCTTAGTGTTGGCAATAAAATAGCTTAGACATATTTTAATTAACTCTTATATAGATTTCTCTACGTGAAATCCTACAGCATTTTGGAAATAATCAGCAAGTTGCAATGTCAGCATTCGTCGTATGCCAAATAAGACTCTAATTTTAGGATACTCTGAGACTACAAAGTAGATTTGTATCAAAGACAAATATTATATGAGAATTTAATGTTAAGCGACTGATTGTTGGTTTTTAAGTGTAATATTTCACCTAAGAGTAACCTGTGCTTATCTGTTTTTATCCTTTGAAATTGTTAAAATAAAATCTAATTGTTGAATACCTCATGCTCCCTTTTTCTTGACATATTGGAACTTGTTTGCATTGCAACCAGTAGCATGTTTCACTTGGTGCTGGTTAGGGGAACATTTAGGCTCAGATCTGAAGAAGATCATCACCAGCTTGTTATTTTATACTCCTATTAGGTTATAAAATAGCACTCAGGTATATAACAGTAATCACAAAGCTGTGATGCTGGGGACAAATAATCACGTTAAACTGACCTTCATGAATAATAAGTGACATTCCATTTCGCTTCATTTCTATTCATTTTAAAACCAGCATTGGCTTTTCTGGCACATAATTTTTCATTGTTTGCTGAACACAGCTCTATTAGAATGATTCACTGTCTTTAATATTAGTGATTATGGTCCATTTCAATTACACAGTGTGTTATATAGTTTGTTGTATTGCTCTCCATATCTCTGCTATTTGACTCTGCTGGGAAGGATTAAATGTAGCAGTGGTGGTAAGAAGTTGGGGTTCCGTGGGTGGTAACAAACCCCTATAAACATTTACAACGTCATATATACGAAGTTTCATATATACGTAAGCTTTTCAAAATTGCAAGACATCAGAATGAGATACCTTTTCATGTCACTTGGCATTAATACCCGAATTTTCTCTCTCTCTCTGTCTCTCTCTATATATACATATCTATATATAAATATAGATATGCACACATGCACATCTATATATATATATGTGATTTTACATCGACTTCGTAGAGCTATAAAGATAAAATTTACATGTGATGAAAGTGTCTATTTTAAATGTACATTTTGAAGAGTCTTACAAAAGTTTACCCTGTAAGGCCACCCTGCCAAGTAAATAAAATGCTTTTTAATTATAGCCAAAATATTCCTTCATTCTTTTTGCAGTCAACCTGTCCTATGATTAACCCCAGAAAAACTGTGCTATTATTTCTATCAAAATTAATTTTGACATTTTCATAACTCTATAAAAATGGAATAATAGAAAATGTACACTTTTATGCCTGGCCTATTTGAAAGACAAATTCATGTTGTTGTAATTTTGGGTAATTTGTTTTATAGGTTAGTTGTATATCATTGCATGAATATACTATAATTTGATTATACATTCATGAGTGATAGACACTGCGTTATTTCCACTTTGTGGCTATTTTGAATAAAGTGGCTATAAATATTTTGCAATTTTTGTGTGGGGACATATGTTTATATTTGTTGTGGGTAAATACCTAGGTCTACAATAGTTGAGTCATATGGTAAATATGAGAAATTAGTGAAATATTTTCCATGGTATCATTTTTAATATATTAACTTTATATAACATGTCTAAATGTTGCACATTATAATCAACACTTGGTATTGATAGACTTTTAAACTTCAGTTATTCTAGGAATGTGATGGTACTTTCCTGTAATTTTAAAATGAATTTCCGTAATAATGAATGACAAAAAATTTTTCATCTGCTTATCAGTCATTATATTATTTTCTTTTGTAAAGTTTATGACTATATAATTTTCCCACATATGTAAGGTTGTTTATTCTTATTACTGAGTTGTAAAAATGTTTCTATTATCTTCTCCATAAAATTCCATTGTCAAGTATATATAATTACAATATTTCCCCAAGTATCTAGGTTTAAAAAAAAATTAGAAAAATTTACTATTAAACTTTTTTTTTTAATTTACTTTTAAAATATACTGTTAATCTAAAAAAAAAAAAAACAGTACTTTAGGTGAAGTCCAATTTAATATTATTACTATTTACTATCAGTTCTTTACTACACTACTATGTGTTCTAAGAAATATTTGCCTATATCAAAATTACAAAGATTTTCTCTTATTTTACCTTGTTTTTATGTATGTTTATACCCATGAAACATCAGCATAGCCAAAATAGTAAAATGCTCATTGTCCCCCAACATCTCCTCATACTTTATTGTATTCTCTTACTACTGCCCCTCTGGAGGCCTACCTACCTGTCCACAGACAACTAATGATCTGCATGCTATCACTATGGATTATTTTTCATTTTATTAAAATTGACAAAAATTGAATTAAGCAGTAAATATTTTTGTCTGATTTATTTTACTTAGTATAACCTTGAGATTCACTTACGTTGTTGGTGTATCAATAGTGTATTTTTGATGAGTGTTTTACTCATTTATTGTTGGATTGTATCCCATTGTATAAATAAATCACATCTTGTTTATCCATTCACCTTTTGATGAACATTCAGGTTGCCTGTTACACATCAAGCTGTTGTAGACATGTGTATTTAAGTCTTTGATGGATAAATGTTTTGTGTTCTTTTAAGTAAACAATTAGGAGTAAAACACCTGGATCACATGGTTGGTGTATGTTTAACATTTTTAAAGAAACTGCCAAACCATTTTCTAAGGCAATTGCACCATTTTATATGATGTACAGTAGTATACAAGAATTTCACATTTTTACTACCACTGGTATGGCCAGTCTGTAAGGTGTAGTGCTATCACATGATGATTTTAATTTGTAATTTCTTAACAACTTATGACATTAAGATTTTTTTCTTGTGCTTGCTTCCTATCTATATCTCTTCTTTGATGTGTCTTTTCAAATTATTCACCTAAAGTTCTGTGATCTTCAGGTTTTCCAATCTGGCTGGCTGGGAACAGGTGTTATGCCTGGTTCTGTGGCTGCAGGTAGTTTCCTTAAGCAAGGGCTCTGATAGCACTCTTCTAAATATTCCAGGGTGACTCTCTGCAAATTTTCAGAACTCCATTTCAATACAGTCATCTTCTCTGTGCTAATGGGCTAAGTGTTCTGTTCTACTTGAACTCTTCCAGCTCTTCTCAGTTCTGAGTACTCTAGGCTCCAACTGTTTTCCATCTTTTTGTGTCATGTCCTGGAAATTCCCAAGCCAGTAAATTGGTTCAACTCTAGGGCTTATCTCATTTATTGTCCATATCTTGACAATTACTCTCTTTTGTTGCATCATGACTAAAAATAAAACCCTGTTTCTAGTATTTTCGATTCATTTGTTTGTTTTTGTTCTTTTAGTCAGGAGGGTGAATCCAGTACTTGTTACATTATCTTAAATCAAAAGACAAGTCGCAATATAATTATTTATTTTTCTTACTTTTTTTCCAGGCTAGGAGCTCTAGTACAAAATTGAATTGAAGAAATAATAATGGAAAAGTTTGTATTATTCTAGTTTTAGGGAAAAAGTATTTAATTTTTTCTCACTAATGATTTTTAGTTTCAGGATTTTTGTAAATATTCTTTATTAATTTAAAATAGTTTTGTCTATGTTTAACTTGCTTAGGGTTTTTCTCCCGAATGAACATTGATTTTTATCAAACCATCTTCGGCATCTTTCAGGAAAATTATGTGATTTTCTGTGTTCTATTAATACGGTAAATTATAGTAATCAATTTCCAAATGTTAATCCAAACCTTGGATTTCTAGGTAAACCATATTTTGTCACGCTGTAACATTGCTTTTATATATTGCTAAGTTTGGTTTGCTAATATTTTGTTGAGTATTTTTGCATCTTTGTTTTGGGTGACACTGACTTATAATTCTGTTTTTGATTTTAGAATGTCCCGTGTGCTTTTGGTATCATCATTATGCTGGACTCATACGAGAGATGAAAAAGGTAATTTCTCCTGCCATTTGCTCAAAGAATATGTGTAAGAATAATATTTCTTCCTTAAATGTTTGAGAGAATTTACCTGCAGCCATGAGGTCATGTAACTTTCTAATGTAATCTTAAATTATGAAATTAAAATGTTCATAATTTTTTGTTGTGTCAACTTTTGTAACTTAGATACCCTAATTTAGGGTATCTCCCCTAAGTAGTGTGTCCATTTCATGTAAGTTGTCAAATTTTTTGGAATAATGTTATTCATTGTATTTCCTTATTTTACTTTTAAAACATGTGGGAACTATTCTCATTTCTGTTGAATATTTGAAAATGTGTGTGTTTTCTTTTTTGTTCTTGATCAATGTAATTAGCCTTTTTTTCTTGTTTTACTGAACTATTCAAAAAGCAGTTTACATTTTATTAATTTTTTTCTTTTTTTATATCTCTGTGCTTAATTAATATCCACTTTTATTTCTTTTAATTTCTTATCTTCTATTCACTTTTGTACAAATTTGCTGTTTTTTTTTTTTTTCCTCTAGTTTCTTATATTGGATGCTAAGATAATTTGAAATATTTCTTCTTTTCTATTACTGGAATTTAAAGCTACACCTTTTATTCTAAGCTCTGCACTATCTGCATCTCAAAAATTTTGTATGTTGTCTTTTTGTTTCCGTTCAGTTTAAAATATTTTTCAAATTACCCAGTGCTTTCTTTTTTGACCAAGAGTTATCTATAACTGTGTGTTTGATTGCCATCCATCTCTGTGGGATTCTCTAGGTATATTTTTGTTATTTATTTCTAATTAACTCCATTGTTATCACGGAGCATGCTTTGAATAATTTCAGCCATTTAAAATTCATTGAAATGTTTAATGAGTCAGCAAATGGTTTCTTTACTTAAGTGTTGCACATGGATATAAATAAGTAAATGTTTAATTAAGCCTTATCTGTTTAACTTTGTTTTTGTGGCATTTGCTTTTGAGTTCTTGGTCATGAAGTCTTTGCCTAAGCCAATATCTTAAAGAGTTTTTCCAATGTTGTCTTCTAGAAATTTTATGGCTTCAGGTCTTGGATTTAAGTCTTTCATTCATCTTGAGTTGATTTCGGAATAAGGTGAGAGATGAAGATCCAGTTTCATTCTTCTACATGAGGCTTGCTGATTATCCCAGCACTATTCGTTGAATAGGGTGTCCTTTCCTCGCTTTATGTTTTTGTTTGCTTTGTCGAAGATCAGTTGGCTGTATGTATTTGGCTTTGTTTCTGGGTTCTCTATTCTGTTCCATTGATCTATATTCCTATTTTTATATCAGTACCACACTGCTTTGGTGATGATAACATTTTAGGATAGTTTGAATTTGGGTAATATGATGTCTCCAGATTTGTTCTTTTTTGCTTAAGTCTTTCTTTGGCTATGCAGTCTGTTTTTTTGGTTTCACATGAATTTTAGGATTGTTTTTTCTAGTTCTGTGGAGAATGATGGTGGTATTTTGATGGGAATTGCATTGAATTAGTAGATTGCTTTTGGCAGTATAGTCATTTTCACAATACTGATTCTACCCATCCGTGAGTATGGGCTATGTTTCCATTTGTTTGTATTGTCTACGATTTCTTTTAGGAGTGTTTTGCAACTTCCTGTGTCTTTCACCTCCTTGGTTAGATATATTTCCAAGTATTTTTTTGGTAGCTACTGTAAAAGGGGTGGAATTACTGATTTCATTCTCAGCTTGGTCACTGTTGGTGTATAGTGATTTATGTACATTAATTTTGTATCCTGAAAGTTTGCTGAATTCATTTACCAGTTTTAGCAGCTTTTTAGGTGGGTCTTTAGGGTTTTCTAGGTATACAATCATATCACCAGCAAACAGAGAAAATTTGACTTCTTCCCTAGTGATTTGGATGCTCTTTCTTTCTTTCTCTTGTCTAGTTGCTCTGGCTAGGACTTACAGTGCTATGTTGAATGAAAGTGGTGAATATATGGGACTTAATTACACAAAAAAGTTTCTGTACAGCAAAAGAAATAATCAGCAGAGTTAACACACAATCCACAGAGTGGGAGAAAATCTTCACAACCTATACAGCTGACAAAGGACTAATGTTCAGAATCTACAAAGAAGACAAATCAACAAGAAAAAAAATCCCATAAAAAAATAGGCTAAGGACATGAATAGACAATTCTGAAGAACAGATAAAGAAATGACCAACGAATATATGAACAAATGCTCAATATCACTAATGATCAGAGAAATGCAAATGAAAAGCACAGTGCTATGCCACGTTACTTTTACGAGAATGATCATAATCAAAATAATAATGATGATAATAATAATAATAATAATAATAATAATAATAATAATAATAATAAAAGATGTCAGTGTGGATGCGGTGAAAAGAGAACACTTTTACACTGCTGATGGGAATGTAAATTAGTACTATGGAAAACAGTGTGGAGATTCCTTAAGAATTAAAATAGAACACAATCCAGCAATTCCACTACGGGGTATCTACCCAGAGGAAAATAAGTCATTATACAAAAATGATACTTGCACATGCATGCTTATAGCAGCACAATTTGCAATTGCAAAAATATGAAACTAGCCCAAATGCCCATCAATCAACAATTGAATAAAGAAATTGTGACATATATGTATATATGTACACATATATGTATATGTGTACACATATACCATGGAATACTACTCAGCCATAAAAGGGAACAAAATAATGACCTTCAAAGCGACCTGGATGAAATTGCAGACCATTATTTTAACTTAAGTAACTCAAGAATGGAAAACCAAACATTTATATGTTTTCACTCTTAAGGGAGAGCTAAGCTATGAGGACGCAAAGGCATAAGAATGGTATTGTGGACTCTGAGGACTCGGGGGAAACGGTGAGAGGGAGATGACGGATAAAAGACTGCACATTGGGTACAGTGCACACTGCTTGGGTGATGGGTGCACCAAAATCTTAGAAATCAACGCTAAAGAACTTATTCATGTAACCGAATACCACCTGCTCCCTCAAAGCCTACTGAAATAAGTAATAAATTTAAAAACCTATTGAAATAAATAATAAATTTTAAAAATGTGCATTCTGTAATCATTAGGTAGCATTCACTATTAAGCAGATAAACATGTTTCTTGGTATTATTTAAATATTTTTTATTTTATATATATATATGTGTGTATATATATTTTTTGAGACAGAGTCTCACTCTGTCGCAAGGCTGGAGTGCAGTGGTGCAATCTTGGCTCACTGCAAACTCCACCTTCCGGGTTCAAGCCATTCTCCTGCCTTAGCCTCCCGAGTTGCTGGGACTACAGGTGCGCACCACCACGCCCAGCTAATTTCTGTATTTTTAGTAGACACGGGGTTTCATTACGTTGGCCAGGATGGTCTTGATCTCTTGACCTTGTGATCTGCCTTCCTTGGCCTCCCAAAGTGCTGGGATGACAGGCATGAGCCACTGTATCCGGCCTGTGTTTTTAATGATTTTTAAACCTATTATTGAATCAATTACTAAAAGTGTCTTAAAATCTGAGAGTATACTTGTAGAATTGTTTATTTCTCCCTTTAGTTTTATCCAATGTTGTTTGAGGTTTATAGAAGATCCTTTGAGATGTTCTTATATCATCTTTATAAACTGGCCTTTATAAGATTATCAGATACCCTTCTTTATCTATGATAATATTCCCTGATCTGCAATCCCTTTTGTCTGATATGAGTATATCCATCCCAGCTTTTTAACAGTTAATGTTTGCATGATACATCTTTTATATAATTTTATTTTTAAATTACCTGTGAATTTATAGTTTGTGTCTTCTGTAGAATGCATGTAGTTGAATATTTATCATCATGTCTGATATTGTCTGCCTTTTAATTTGTTTTAATTCATTAACTTTTAATGTAAGTATTGATATTATTGAGTTTAAGTTTACCATCTTGCCATTTTTTTCATTTTTCTATTTGTTCTTTCTTTCTTTCATTTCCTTGCCTTCTATTATATTATTTTCTTTAATTTTAGCTTACTTTATTTGTTTATTTAATATAAATAAATAAATATGTAACTTGACATAAACTCTTTGTTTAATTATTTTCACTGGTTGCTATAGGGTTTATAATTGTGTGTGTGTATTTATTTGATCACAATCTACTTTAAAAAATATTATACCAGTTAATATATTAGAATCTTACATTAGTATACTTCCATTTCTCCCTTTGTGTCCTTTGTGCTATTATCTTTATACGTGAACTTGTGATAAATCCCACAATACCTTATTATTAGTCTACGCTTTATGTAACTAATTATCTTTTTAAAGATGTCAAGAAGTAAAAAAGAAAATCATTTTATATCTAACAAGATATATATTATTTTGATGCCCTTCCGACGTTAAAAGATTTTCCCATCTTGCATCCTTGTTTCTTACCTCAAGAATAATTTTCTTTTACTTTATTTTATATCGCAATTCTCTTGAGGAGAAAAAAAGAACTCCCAGTTTTTGTTTGTCTGAAAACATCTCCATTTAACCTTTAGTTTTGGAAAGTGATACTTTGAGCAATCTTCTTAAAGGCAATATTTGTGAGGTATATTTAGAAAGATATTCTTTTTCCTTCAACATTGAAAAAACATTGATTCATTACCTATGCCCTTGCATTGTTTCTAATTATACTTCTGTTGTTACTTTTACATTTTCCTCTTTATATAACATGTCCTTTTTTTTTTCTTTTTTTTTTTTAACGTGTCCTTATTCTCTGTGATAGTTTAAGATTTTCTTTTTATTATTAGTTTAGAAAATTGATTATTATATGCCTTTGTAGTGTGTGTGTGTGTGTGTGTGTGTGTGTGTGTTTTGCTTGCGATATATTATGCCTCTTTGTTCTAAATATTATGTTTTAATCAAAGGTGCACTATTTAATGTTTTGCTTTTTCAAATATTTCATGAAAACATCCCCCTTCTAGGATTTAAGTATAAAACTGCTTGATATTCACTACACAAGTATCTACCTCATAATAATGATAAAGTAGTAAATAATAATATTTGTGATATAGACATAAATATTGGTCTCTTACTTCTTATTTTCTTATTTTCAAACTTTTTTTCTCTCTGAGCTTATGTTTGGATTGACATATAGTCAGTTTCATTGACCTTTTCTTCTTTGAACTGAAATATTCCATTAAACCTATCCTTTTACATTTTCATTTCAGATCTTATATTTTTCCATTTTAGTATTCCCATCTAGTTTTTTTTTGAAAGTTTTAATTTTTTCAGCAATATTCCTCATCTCTTCACTCATTAAATACATTTTTCCCTCAAATCCTTAAGCATCTCTATATTGACTGTATAATAGCTATGTCAAAGTTCTTGACTCTAATTTCAACATCTCTAACATCTCTGCTTTTGTTCTTACCGAATGTGTTTCCTCATTTGGCCATTGTTTTCTACTTCTTCACATGTCTACTTTTTTATTTTGACAAGAAGAACATAAAATCCATCATCTTTGAGATTCTGGATTTTGTGGTTTTCTTTTAGAGACTGCAGAATTTTCTTCTGGCAGGCAATTAATTTTCTCATGTCCAAGATTTATCCTCTGAAAATAGATTATAGTCATTTTTTAGGTGCGTCTAGAAGCGTTCTTATTCCAGGGTTAAATTATTCTTCTTCCTCAATTGTGGCCCTTTTGCTGTCTTAATTAAAAACCTAAAATATTCAATGAGATTCATCCACTCCGGTTGATCAGAATGCCTGTTTTCTAACATTGTGTGACCTCTGAACCTCTGGTCATCTCACAGCATCCCAATATTTGTTTTCTGATAGGTCTTTTCGAGTCTGACCCTCTGCGTTCATGGTTTTGAATTTATGGTCCCCAGTACACATTCTGGGACTTCTTCTCTATGCAACTTCCTTTTCGGTGCTACCCCTTTCTACAAATTCCATCTACCTCAGCGGCCTTACACCCTGTTCATTCCATCTCACATCATTAGGTCTGTAACAATCTGCTTGTGCTTTACCTATTGTACCACAATCTAGAAATTTCCTTCCATACCAAAGTTGGGACTATCATCAGGACCCTTTTCTCATAAATCATAAGCTTGTTCATCATATTAAGCAACATATGAAAACTCTCATTGCATTTATTTTCTTTAGTTTTGTAGCTGTTTTGGGCAAGAGGACTAGTTTAGAATCACTCCATCAAGACTTAAAGCAGCCACATGAGTTTTGAAATGTGCCACAATACTTCCCAGTTGGAACCTTATATTACCAAAATATAATGTCCTCGCTTCTTCCATGTTCATTGATTCAAGATGTACTCTTTTGAATATGACATGATTGAATATTAGCTTTAATCTCTTATAGGAATCATTGATTTAATGTAAATTAAAGTACATGAAAAGATGATTTAACCTGTGAGATGCAATGCTGAAGACACACAATGAGGAAGAGTAACAGAGTATGTATTTTTTGCTCTTAAAATCTCATAAATAAACTTCAATTAGATGTAAATAGCTCTAGATTTGTTGCTTTGCAGAAAATTAAATTTAGAAAGTAATTTAAGTACAACTGAGGCCACTTATTTTATCTTACAGATGGGGAAACTGCGTGCTAGAAATCTAAGGTTCATAAAGTTGGTAATAATAGATTTTGGTCTTTTAAAATTTCTTTTGCTTTCTACTTTAATAGTCTTTCTATTATTATTTGGTTCAACAAGACACATTAACTTATATAAAGTTGCAACTCCCATTTTTGTTTTCTATAAACAGGCTACAGCAATTTAAAATCATGGGATTTTAGAATATTATTTTTCTTTAAACTAAGTGACTACTAAGTGATTGATGAAACACATATTTAACTGATTTGAGCATGCTTGTTTCTCAGAACGCCAGAAGCTTGCACAATCCTTATCCTGAACTATCAGTGTGTGAACCTTGACATTCAGTCTTATTGGAACAATTGTCTCTTGAGCATTCTACTTAATTTAATTTCCATCTGTTTTTAAAATATAATAACATTTCTTGAGATAATTCAGTTATTATTCTATCAGAAGTGTAGAAGTAACAGCCAGACGTAGGATGAAACATAAAATCTTATGAAATTGAATGACCTAATTGACAACTGTTCTCTCTCTCTTTCTCAAATACACACACACACACACACACACACACACACACACACCTCACATGCACCATGAACTTTTTCATTGTTTCCTAATAAAAGCAATGGAGATTTTTTTTTCTTTTTTAAAAAATCTAGTTTGTGTTAGAATTGCTAGACTCAATATTATATAAATGAATGCTAGAGGAAAATTATAACATTGTTTCCAATTTTTAATACTAGTACTGCCAATATGAGACCCATTGACCAGAAGGAAGTACTTTGTTGTATACTAATACCATATTCCATTCTTACTATGCACAGTAAGTTATAGAGAAACTTCTTTGTTACTTCATTTCACTCTCCCAAAAATCCTGTTAGCAATTGTATCTATCTACTTCCTACAGCCCAGTGATATTAAGAAAATTGGCCAAAGTTATATGACTGGAGAATGGTTGAAACTAAGATGAAAACTAAGTATTTAGATGTCAATGCTATTAACTTTTAAAATATATTATAATTTGCTCTTTCAGTTTAAAAAACACAGTAAAACTACATCAGAATTAACAAATGGGGTATTTTATGGGTAATTCAATTATGTCCTGATCTTGATAAGTTTTGCAACCTCAAATGGGCTGGCAAAAAATTCAGAATATAATTAGCTTGGTTTTGAGTAAATCATTCTAACTTCACTAATAATATTTAGGGTATTCCTGTGTTGGTAAAGCATGATGTTATGGTTATAGGACAAATAAATAGTTGCATCCTAATTTTATTTATTCTCTGTTTGTTCAAAGGATTTCCCAAATGATAAACACATAAAAGATAATGGCAAATGAAATACAAAGTACTTTTAATTACTTGTCAAGCTCCTACCTAAAATGCCAATGAAAATGATTACAACAATCTGTGGAGTGACAGATACTTTAACTTAAATGCTAAAATTTGAAATGCACCAGACTCGAGGGATTCTCCTTTCTCTTAAGTTAAAACCCAAACATGCACTTCTGGAAATTTATCAAAGACAAAAAAGTACATATTATGAACTGAATGCTTGTATCGACCTCAAAGTTCACATGTTGAAAATTCTACCCCTCAAGGTGATGGTTTTAAGAGGTACAACTTTTGGGAGGTGTTTAGGTCACTAAAGTAGAGCCTTCAGGAATGGGATTCATTTTCTCATAAAATAGACCGTGAAAGCGTATTCATTGTTCTACCATGTGAGGACATGGCAAGAAGGCACTAGAAAGTGGACCCTCACCAGACACTGAATCTGCTGAAAACTTGATCATGGACTTTGCAGCCCCCAAAACTATGGGGGGCTTGTTTCCACTGTTTATAAGTTACCCAGTTTATGGTATTTTGTTATAGCAGCCTGAATAGACTAAGACAGTGCATGAATGTGTACCAGCCAGCTTAAGAAAAATAATATAGGACTTTCACAGGACACTTTGTGGCATTTTACACATCTTGATGGACACATGAGGGAAGAAAGACTAGCCTCTTTTAAATAACATTTAAATAATCAGTGACCCTTCTCTTTAGTAAATATGACTGGATCCCTTTCTTAGAATATGACACATCATATCAACAATTCTTGATAAACTAGAGATTTAATGAATTATTGAAAAACAAATTTATTTTCCTTTCTATAGGCTTTCAAGTATGGACATGAAAAGCAAAAATTAATGAAAATAATGACATTCCCAAATGGGATTTACAGAATTCACAAACTATCAGTAACCTTTATTAAATAATCAGATACAAACCAAGTAGTTATTTAATTTTGGATATGGTAGAACAGTTAATCCAAATGTGATCAGATCATCATATCTCAAATATGTGTTCCATGAAATGTAATCAAGAACTCTGAAATTTTACTTAATTCTATTTCTAGAAATATCCAATTAATTAATGTTTTAGAGACACCATCTCACTCTCTTACCCAGGCTGTAGTGCCGTGGTGCTGTAGCTCCCTGCAGCCTTGAACTCTGGGGCTCAAGCAATCCTCCCACCTCAGACCCCTCAGTATCTGGGATTACAAGTGTCTTAATTGCTAACATGATAGTATTAAGCAGTGGGGCTATTAGAGGGTGATTAAGTTATGAGAGCACAGCCTTCATGAATGGGATTAGTCAACTTAAAAAAGAGGTGCAAGAGAGTTGTTTGCTCCTTCTGCCATGTGAGAACACAGTAAGAGGCACCATGTATGAAGCATAGTGTGAGCCTTCACCACACAGCTAATCTACTCAACTTGACAGTGAACTTCCCAGCCTCCAAAACTGTGAGAAATAAACTTCTATAATTTATAAATTATCCAGTCTAAAGCATTTTGTTATATCAGCCAGGATGAACTAAGATTATATTTATATGTATATACAATGTATACATGTGCATATATAAACATATGTACATACAATGTATACATGTATATATATAAATGCACATGCACATACATATGGAAACAATATTCTTTATATATGTCTAGGAAATCTCTTGGAGAACTGAAAAACAAACACACACACACATACACATCATGCTTATGGACAGTAGAATGTTTTAAGAAAGAGCTATGATGTCTAGTTTGGAAGCAAATGAGAAGATCCTTTTCTTATTTAAGAGATATAAAAATAACTAAATAGATTAAAACGACTGAATTAGGAAAAAGAGAGAATGCTATGGGCTGATTGTTAAGAGACATGCTTGAATGTTTGGAATCTCCACAAACTTTTGTTTATTTAATGTAAGCAGTTAGCTTTCTGATTCTCATATTCCAGATATCCACAAATAAGACTCAAAACTTTATTCTGTATTATCAAAACACAAAATAAATGTAGATGGAATTGAAAAGCCAAAGATGCTACAAAGATTTTGACTACATGATGACATCAAAAAGACAATGAACTCGATGTTGAATAAGACAAAGGATAAAATGTGACGTAACAGATACTGTCAATACTCTACCAAGCTCTCCGTGGATCCTTTATGCAGGTCCTGTGTGCTCTGCTCTGTCTTTTGAGTGATTCGTTTCTAACAGTGAGCACCTGTGACTAACTTTGAGGATGACTGTTGCATTATCACAGCACTTGCTTGGAAGGTGCAGATACTCAAAAGTATTAGACAGTCTTTATCTGCCTGTGATTGTTCTTAGCCAATGACTCTCTGTTGTAGGAGTTTCAACGCCTAGCTCCTTGGCCACAAGTACACAAATTCCGATAATAAGTTACAAAAGAGCTTTCCCCAGGGACTTCCCTCAAGCATTCTTCCTTGAAATCGCTCAATTGCTTTGCATCCTCTTCTGCTCTGTCCTAATCTCCTATTACCTTACTAGATTGTTCTGGGAAGTCACTCATGAGGACATAGTTTTCTCAGAGTCTTCTGGGAAACTCAAAATAAGACAGATGATGATTCCTCCTATTATGTATCAGTTAATGGTTTTCTTTATTATATTACTTTATCTTCAATTCATCTTGTGAGGTGTTTATTTCAAAAATGGAAACGGTGAACCTCTAAAGGTTAAGTAATTAACCTGATACCATACAACAATTCAAGTGCAAAGTAAAAACTTAAACTTGAACCTTTCTCAAAATGTTAGAACACATATTTTTTCAGTGACATCTATCCAAGTGTACGTTATTGCAGAACACTTTCGTTTGCAAGATAGTTCCCCTTGTTTGATCGGAAAAATCTTGGCTTAATATCAAACACCATGGAGATATAAGATAAAAACAACAATTTTAGGGAAAGATAAGTTTATTTTACTTGCCTATAATATCTAAAGATGTAAGATCCTGTGAAATAAAGTTTTTAAAAAATTGTTTTATTTGTTACCAATAGTAAGCGTCACTTTGAATGACCCTAAAATAAAAGAAAAACATGGATAAATTACATTTCTGCAAGAGACAATACAAAAATCCTGTTTAACTATCTATCACTCTATCCAATCTGATGGACACTTAAAATATCACCCCTAGTGATTGCATTTGAAAGAAAATTACTTGAACATTTTAATCTTTTATAAGTTTATAAGTAATAAACTGAAAAGCTAAAGTCATTGGTTAAATAAACGGACTACTTGGTTACAAAAACAAATGTGAACATAGACTTTTTTTCTTAATTTTTGAATATTGATGTAAACTGACTGCCTACCGTTAAAAAAACTCACCAGTTGTGCTTACCTAGCTGTTTTCCTGAAGTATAAGTGAGAGGCAGAGGATCTTAGTTTTTGATCATTTTCTTTCTTTTTTTTTTTTTTTTGAGACGGAGTCTCGCTCTGTCACCCAGGCTGGAGTTCAGTGGTGCAATCTCCACTCACTGCAGGCTCCGCCTCCCGGGTTCATGCCATTCTCCTGCCTTAGCCTCCTGTGTAGCTGGGACTACAGGCGCCCGCCACCGCACCCGACTAGTTTTGGTATTTTTTTTTTTTTTTTTTTTAGTAGAGACGGGGTTTCACCATGTTAGCCAGGATAGTCTCGATCTCCTGACCTCGTGATCCGCCCGTCTCGGCCTCCCAAAGTGCTGGGATTACAGGCTTGAGCCACCGTGCCCGGCCATCATTTTCTGTTTTGCTAAGAACTCTTGAATTCTACAGAATATCTATAGTAAAAGGAATATGGTCCCTGTGTCAGTTGTTTAAACTCTACAGTAATAAGAAATATACAAGCTTTTAAAAAAATGTGCCGGGCACAGTGGCTCATGCCTGTAATCCTAGCACTTTGGGAGGCGGAAGCAGGAGGATTACCTGAGGTCAGGAGTTCGAGGCCAGGTTGGCCAACATGATGAAACCCTGTCTCTACTAAAAATACAAAAAAAAAAAAAAAAAAAAATTAGCTGGGCGTGGTGGCGGGTGCCTGTAATCCCAGTACTTGGGAGGCTGAGGCAAGAGAATCGCTTGAACTCGGGATGTGGAGGTTTCAGTGAGCCGAGGTCACACCATTGCAAGCCAGTCTGGGGAACAAGAGCAAAGCTCTGTCTAAAAAAGAAAAGAAAAAAACAAAACAAATGCATTGATGACTCTACTTTTAGTCAAGATAGAGTAACTGGCACTGGACTGAGTCTCTTAAAGCAAAAATAGAGAACTGGACAAAATGTTTGAAATGTCTTCAGACATTGGACAGAATTCTGATCCGTGAGAAAAAGAGAAACTCAAGGCAGTTAAATGATTGCTCCAGTTTTCTACCGAAAGTCATTTCTCCACCTGTGGCATAAAACAGGCACAGTTTAGTAGTCTTATTGAGATGAACACACGGGAATGAATTTGGAGAAGCTAAAGTGGCTGACATATGTAGGGCAAATTATCAAAGTGAAGAGTACTCAAGAATTTGCATAGAGTCTCCCTCAGTCTATTGCTAAATATCAGTCTCTAAATGTGCAGGATTAGAGTGTAGAAGATTGGGCAAGGAACAATCATTGATGATAGAACAATTACTTAAGAGTGAAACAACTCCCAGAGTTCACAAACATTTGGGAAGCACCCAAGTTCTGGTTACACAAAAAGGAGGAAGCATTATGAGTACCTGGAGCATTCTTTAAGAACCCAGAAAGCCCAAAACTTTAGAGTAGAAATGAACTACCCTGAATTAAAGTTGTGTGGTGGGAAAATATTGGCTTTATATCAAACACCATAGATATATAAGACGAAAACAATTTTAGAGAAATGTAAGTTTATTTTACTTGTCTATGATACTTGGAGACAGAAGACCCTGTGAAACATGTAGACATGCTAGCAAAACTTAAAACCAGTAAATTGCCTACTTTCTTAAAAAATCCACATTGGTTAAAGAAAAACAACAAAATCCAGCATGAATCAGTCAGTAGCAACAAAGCAAGAAATATTAGAGATGACAAGATTAGTAAATGAGGTCTCAAAGCACACATTATAAATGTAAATATCTGTAAGGACTTAAAGGAAACATAAATACAATGAAAAGTAAAAACAAACAAACAAACAAAAAGACCAAGGGGGAAATATCTAAAGTTGATAAACATATGTAAAATGAAAAAAATCACAAGGTAAGTTTAAAAAAAATTGGATATTATATTAAAAATTTGAAGATATTTCAGTTGAATCCAAACAAAATAAAATGCAAAGAGAAAAATGACTGAAATAAATTAACAGACCCTCAGTAAACTCTGGGGCAACATCGAGAAATGTAACAAAAGTGTAATTGGAGTACCAGAAGGAAATGGAAGAAAATGGAAAAGAAGCATTAAAAATGGCTTAAAATTTCTAAATGTTGTAAAAATATATGAAACCATGTATCCATGTAGACCAACAGAGCTGAAGGAGGAGAAACAAATAAAACCATAACAATGGACATAATGATTAAGTTGCTGAGTGCTAATTATATATATGAAAAACTTAAATAGTCGAGACAGAAAGCTGAAGCTTTATGGGCTTACAGTATCAGAGGACAGAGTTTGAGATAACCTGGCTTCTCTAGAAGCATGGGAATCACAGAGAAGGGGAACACCTCTGAATAGGTGTTTTAAAAATCAAACTTTTGGCCAATTGTCAAATAATTCAGGTCCATGTGAGGATCCTAGAGATTGGGGGAAAATAAGGAGCAGTTGGAAGCACATGAACAGAGCAGAGACATCATCAAGTGCAATAATGGCGGAGACAAAATTTGCAGTTTAAGTTTTGTGATATTAACTCTATTAAAACAAAAGTAACAAGAAACCTCAGAAGAAGGTAAAAGAATTCAGAGGCACCATGATGTATTTTATCTAATGTCCAGTTTAGTTTTCAACTCAAAGTATTAAACACAAAAAGATTCTGGACAGCGTGACACATTTCCATGAAAATAAGAATTCAGTCAATAAAAAAAATGAGTGTGATTGAGATCAGAGATTAGATTGATGCAACAAATAACTACAAAAATTACTAAAAATATGTAAAGAAAAATATCGTTTTGTATCAGTGTGTAAACATATAAGTATTCTAAGAATTACAGCTAACTTAATAAAAATTTTACAGCTTAAAAAGTAAGTAGTCAAAATTATTTACTGAATGAGTTTGTGAACACATTGTGTCTATCAGAAGAAAAGGACTTGTGAACTTGAGTAAAATGAGTAACATTTTCATTATTGGAATAATAGGGAAAAATATATATTTTCAAACTTTAAGTTCAAGAGTACAAGTGCAGGTTTGCTACATAGGGAAACTTGTGTCATGAGGGTTTGTTGCACAGAATATTTCATCACTCAGGTATTAAGCCTAGTTCCCATTAGTTATTTTTCCTGATCCTCTACATACACTCACCCTTCAGCCTCCAAAAGGCCCCAGTGTCTGTTGCTCTCCTCTATATATCCATATGTTCTCATCGTTTAGCTCCCACTTAGGCGTGAGAACATGTGGTAGTTAGTGTTCTGTTTCTGTGTTAGTTTGCTAAGGATAATGGACTCCAGCTCCATCTATATCCCTGTAAAGGACATAATCTCATTTTTTATTATGGCTGCATAGTATTCATTCCATGGTGTGTATGTACTACATTTTCTTTTATCCAGTCTATCATTGATGGCCATTGATAGATGGCCAGTCTGTCATTGATAGCCAAAGATTTCATGTCTTTGCTATTGTGAATAGTGCTGCACTAAACATACGTTTGCGTGTGTCTTTATAATAGAGAGATTTATATTCCTTTGGGCATATGCCTAGTAATAGGATTGTGGGGTCAAGTGGAGAAAATATTAAAGAAAAATCTTAGTAGAAATAATAGATAAATATATTCCAGTTGTGTTTGAAAAACATTAACATGCAAGTTCAAGAAGTTTGACAAACATCAAATAGGATAAACTCTAAGAAAATACCTTTGCATCAAGTCAAAGCCAAAACACTAAAGTCTGAAGATAAAGAGAAAACCTGTAATAATCTGAAAAAAAAAAAAAAATATATATATATATATATATATATATATTCCTTATAAGGAACAACACTATGATTAATAGCCAATATTAATAATTATGAAGATCAGAGAACATTGGAATAACACATTTAAAGCAATGAAATAAGGAGTCAAAAATTTACATACATAAAAACCATCCTTTAAAAAGCAAGGTAAAATAAAGTATTTTCAAATAAACAAAACTGACATGACCAGCTGTCGGCAGATATTCCCTACCGTAAATTAAAGAAAAATCGTATGTCTGAAGGGAAATGTTAACAGATAGCAACTCAGATGTACAAGAGAAAATGAAAAGCAGTAGAAATAGTAAATATGCAAATAAATATAAACACATACAAATATACATATACATGGATTTCTTCTATAAATTTATGGAAGAAAAATGCCTTACTCTTTAAAGCAAACTATAACTTTTTTGTTTTCATGAAGTTTTAAAATTTAATATATGTGATAATAGTTATAAGCATTGGGGTTGGCATGGATGCATATTGTTTACAGTCCTCTTTGTTTTATCCAAAATAATTCATTATTAACTCTAAATATATTGGGATAACTTAAAGATGCATATCATCACTCTTAGAACAACCACTGAAACATTATACAATGAGATGCAGCTCAATGAACTATTGTAAAATATAAGAAATACCATTTACAATAGCATTACAAACCATAAAAATTGAAATAAATGTAATTAAAAATGCTTCACACAAAAATTTAAAAAATAGTGATGACAGAAATCAAGTAAGACCACATAAATGAAGAGATATACTACGTATACTACTGGAAGGTGCAATATTTTAAATACAGCAGTCCTCTTGGAATTGTCTATAGATTTAGGACAATTTTAATAAAAATATCAATGTATGTTTTTGTTGACATTAATAACTTAATTAAAAATATATAGAAATTCAAATCACTTAGGCTATCCAAGACAATTTTGGAAAAGAACTATCTTGGGAGACTCAAACTGCTTTTGTGTCTTACTATAAAACTCCATTAATCAATGCAGCTTGATATTGGAAAGCAATATATTCCAGAAATATATCTAAATTTATATTTGTAGACCAAGAGCTTTGACTAAGTTACCAAACAATTCAATGGGAAAAATATTTTTAACAAATTGCATGAGAGTAACTGGACATGCATATGGGTAAAATGAATTTTGATAGCTACCTCACATAATATGCAAACAATACTTCATGGCATCATGGACCTACATGTAAAATATAAAACTATATAGAAAGTAGCAGAAAAACAAATAGGAGATCATCTTTAAAAATTTAATGTGAACGCCATCTTCTAAAATGGCTCCCAATAATTCCCATCTTCTGGTATTCATAACCTGAGATTACCTGTTCTTGAGAGTGGATTGAATCAAGTGACTGACTTTGAATAAATAGAATACTACCACGTCCAAGATGAGATTACAAAGGAGTATAACATTCTGTTTCGCTTGTCTTGCTTGTGACATCTGCTGAAACAAGCAGCTATGTTTTGAGAGGCCACAGACTGAGGCCCTCAGTCCACCAGACCATGAGGAGCTGAGTCCTGCTAATATCCACATGCCTGGGCTTGGATGTGAATCCTTCCTTAGCTGACCCTTGAAATGATGGCAGCCCCATCAGACCCCTGGAAGGCAGCCTTGTTAAACAACAACAGCAACAACAAGAATTGAGCTGTGCTAAGGGTCTTTGACCCTAAGAAAATTTGTATCATAAATACTTCCTGTTAGTTATAATAAATTCATTTTAATAAAAGTAAACTGTGGCTTTTTAAAGATGATAAGCTTCGGTGCAGCACATAGTAATAGATAACTAATACACTTGGAATGAACAATTTTAGGCAGAACACAGAACACACAAACTATAAAAGAAAACAAAAGTATAGACTTCATTGAAATTTAAAAATTCTGTTTCTCTTGTATATTTGTTTGAGTTCTTTGTAGATTCTGGAAATGAGCCCTTTGTCAGATGAGTAGATTGCAAAAATTTTCTCCCATTCTGTAGGTTGCCTGTTCACTCTGATGGTAGTTTCTTTTGCTGTGCAGAAGCTCTTTAGTTTAATGAGATCCCATTTGTCAATTTTGGCTTTTGCTGCCGTTGCTTTTGGTGTTTTAGACATGAAGTCCTTGCCCATGCCTATGTCCTGCATGGTACTACCTAGATTTTCTTCTAGGGTTTTTATGGTATTAGGTCTAACATTTAAGTCTCTAATCCATCTTGAATTGATCTTCGTATAAAGAGTAAGGAAAGGATCCAGTTTCAGCTTTCTACTTATGGCTAGCCAATTTTCCCAGCACCATTTATTAAATAGCAAACTATCACAAGAAGAGAAAACCAAACACCGCATGTTCTCACTCATAGGTGGGAACTGAACAATGAGCTCACTTGGACTCGGGAAGGGGAACATCACACACTGGGGCCTATCATGGGGGGGGTAGGGGGGAGGGATTGCATTGGGAGTTATACCTGATATAAATGATGAATTGATGGGTGCTGACGAGTTGATGGGCGCAGCACACCAACATGGCACATGTATACATATGTAACAAACCTGCACGTTATGCACATGTACCCTAGAACTTAAAGTATAATAAAAAAAAGAAAAGAAAAAAAAATTCTGTTTCTCAAGAAACTACTAAGAAAATGAATAGACAAACCACTAAACTGCCAGGAATTGAAACTACAATGAGACACCACTGCCATTCACTGTTATTATTTTAAAACTTAAAGACAACATAAAATACAAAAGGTGGAATAACTTGACTCTCATGTATGCTTTTGGGAATAAAATCATACGTTACGAATACATTAGAAAATGTTTTACGCCTGGTGTGGTGGCTCACACCTGTTATCCCAGCATTTTGGGAGGCCAAGGCCAAGGCAGGCAGAACACTTGAGGTCTGGAGTTCGAGACCAGCCTGGCCAACATGGTAAAACCCTATCTCTACTAAAAATACAAACATTAGCTGGGAGTGATGGCATACCTGTAATTCCAGCTACTTGGGAGGCTGAGGCACAAGAATTGCTTGAACTCAGGAGGTGCAAGTTACAGTGAGCTGAGATTGTGCCACTGCACTTTAGCTTGGGTGATGGAGTAAGACTCTGTCTCAAAACAAAACAAAGAAACAGAAAAAAACAGACATGTAACCTATATGCACCAATTTTACTATAGTCAGCAGTGTTTTCCCCCAAATTTATGTTCATCTGGAACCTCAGACTGCTACCTAATTTAAAAATAGAATATTTGCAGATGTTTTTAGTTAAATATCTTTAAATGAAAGGACTCTGGATTTAGAATTGGCTCTAAATTCATTGATTGGTGTCTTTATGAGGGAAAGGAAAGGTAAGATTTGGAAATAAAGACATCGAAAAGAAGGCCACTTGAAGATGGAAGCCAGCATTGGAGTCGTACAGCACAACCCCAGAAATGTCAAGGATTGATGGGAGCTCCCAGAAGCTATGAAAAGGCAAGGAAGCGTTCTTCCCCAGAAACTTCAGAGGAAAGTTGCTCTGCCAACGAGTGATCTCAGACACTGAGAAAGAATAAATTTCCATTGTTTTAAGCTATGAAGTGTGTGGTAATTTGTTATAGCAACCCTAGAAAACTAATACATACTCCTGGGCATTTACCCAAGAGAAAGGAAAATATATATCCTCAAACAGACTTGAACACAAATGTTCATAATGGTTTTATTCAAAACTGTGAGGCATCTATATGCTCCTTGACAACGGAATGGATACATAAATTGTGGTATATTTATATGATGGAATACAAATCAGTATATTTAAAAACTCACAAACAAACAAACAAACAGAAAATCTTCATTACAAATACATGCAACAACACGAGGAAACCTCTAAACATATGTTGAGTGAAAATAAAACCAGTCACATAAGAATATCTTTTGTATGCTTTTATTTATATGAGGCACTAGAATAGGCAATCAGAGCTTTGGTTGCCTCAGCAATAGTGGGAGGCATAATTAATGGGAAGTGACATAAAGGAAATTTATGGAGAGATGGGAATGTTCTACACTTTGATAAGAGTGTGGATTATGCTAGTAAAACATTTATGATTTGTGCATTTCTCTATGGAAAAATTATATCTAAATTACATTGAAAATACTTCAGTTAAAAAGCAAAAAATATTTTGTAGCACAAAAATAGATAATACAAGACAGTGTATGCTGGAACATAAGACTGGGAGCCAGAATGCAAACATTATTTTAGGCAATATATGATGTGCTCTTTTTTTTTTCTTTCCAACTGAATTAGTCTCCTTTTATTCTCTTGGTAATCTCTTCCAGTTAACTAATTCCATTGTCGGTGATGAAATGTGTAAAGCTCCACTTCAGATGTTGGCACTGCTATAAACATGGTCTTTCCCTTTATTGCAACTCACAATCAAAACCTTTGATTCTTTTGTATACTCCAGTCCCAGAAGTAGTTTCCACTGTAGAAGTTAATTGATGAGTCTTATTCTTTCTAGTAGTAGCTTACAACCAGGCTCTAGCTTCTTTAGGAACACTACAGGATGAATTTAGTTTAAATATATATTAAACTAAAAGGCATTCTCTCAACTGGGTTAAAATGCATTTTACTTTTAGACAACCTACATGACTTGTTTTTCTTCTTTTTCGAGACGGAGTCTCACTCTGTTGCCAGGCTGGAGTTCTATCTCGGCTCACTGAAACCTTCGCCTCCTGAGTTCAAGCAATTCTCCTGCCTCAGCCTCCCGAGTAGCTGGGACTACAGATTCGCGCTAATTTTCATATTTTTAGTAGAGATGCGGTTTCACCATGTTGGCCAGGATGGTCTCCATCTCTTGACCTTGTGATCCACCCGCCTCGATCTCCCAAAGTGTTGGGATTACAGGTGTGAGTCACTGCCCCCAGCCAACATGTTCTTCTTAAAAACAATGCCTCCACTCTGAATGAATTATGGTCAAAATAAATGAAGAGCTCAAGATGACATCAGTCCCATTTTTCTTAAGTCCTGGTGTTGTGTGGATGATAATTAGAAGCCAGTTATGATGACAGGTGATAGATCCAAACTAATTGCCAAATTTGTTAACGTCCACTTCCAAATCATCCCTAAAGAAAATCATATGTGGGGTCACACCATCCTCATGGTAGTCGAGTAGAGCAATCATGCCGTCTGAATTCATGTTTCACCAATACAGAACTGGTAGTTTTTGAAATTAACAGGGATGTGCTTGATTTGTTCTGCAGCCCCTGTCATAAAAAGTTTTACTCTTTCTGGTCTCTATTCTTCAAGTTTGCCTTTGATTGATTTCATGTAATCTTTGATGTACTTCTTGTAGGCTTCTTTTATGAAACTTGTTTCCTGCAGGTGATGGTTCATGACAATATCGACAGCAGTGATTACTGTGCTTTTGGTACCTTCGCCCTTGGGGCCTTCAGCAGAGACATTCCCACCAATGAGGGAGTCATCAATGTTACCTTCTATCTTACTGGCCATTTTCCCCACCACCTCCCAGCACTGCCCGTCCACAATCTCATGGATCTTGTAGATGTAGGAGAACATCTCATGGTGGCTGATGAGGTCCCGGTAGATAGTCATGATGGTGGCTGAAGGAAGACTATGGCGGCACTAGCTTAGCAGGAGCCGGAAGTTCCAAGGGAGCACGGTGAGCAGGTGGAAAAGCATGATGTGCTTTCAGAGCAGCGGGTTTCCATCCAGAACTTGACTTGAATCCCACTCTAATGTTTCATATCTGTGTGAACTTATGCATGGTACATAAATGCTGAAACTCATTTTTTCTTATTTGTAAATGGAGGTATTTATACCTACATTTGCACATACACAGTAGGACGTACTGAAATAAAATAGCGCATATAAAGTGCTCAGTGATTTGTAGACATGATACAGTAAATCTTCACTTCAATGGTTCTCAGATTTCCCATGACTAATGGAGTACTGCTAGTGATTATCAAAGTTGATTTTCACCAATACCTGCATAATAAAGATGTTGAGTGAATAGGGCTTGGATAGAAAATAAGAAAACAAATGGACAATGCAGGTATGGAAAGGCAAGCAGAAATAATATTTTTTAACACAAATAGTACCCAACTCAATTTTCTTTGGGAGTGTATCTGGAATATACAGACAAAGGATTATAAGTAATTATTCTCTCAAGCAATATTTATTGAGCACATCCTATGTTTCATAAACTATTCTAGGTACTGGGGACTACAACAGTAAGTCCGTTGGAAAAAGTTCCAGCCAACATAGAGCTTATATGCTAGTGGTGGTAGAGAGAGGTTATATATAGATATACTCAAAAAAGGTATTTAAAAAGCAGGCAATAGAAAGTCCTGAGTTACTAATAAAAGAGGTACTGAGAGTGAGACAGAAGATGTAAAATAAGTTGAGTTTTTTGGTGAAGTCTTCTATAAGGAGATGACATTTAGGCACAGACCTTTACAAAATAGTCAACTATGTGATGATTTTTGTATTAGAGTAATCCTAGGGGCTGTAACTAACAAGTGCTAAAATATTAGTGGCTTAGTGTATTAGTCAGGGCTCTCTAGAGGGACAGAACTAATAGGACAGATATATATATATATATATATATATATATATATCTATATATATATAATTATGTAAATCATACAATCATGAGGTTCCTCAATAGGCCATCTGCAAGCTGAGGAGCAAGGAAGCCAGTTCGAGTCTCAAAGCTGAAAACTTGAATTCTGATGTTCGAGGGCAGGAAGCATCCAGCACCGGAGAAAGATGTGGTCTGGGAGGCCTAGCCAGTCTGGCCTTTTCACGTTTTTCTGCCTGCTTTATATTCTCTGGCAGCTGATTTAGATGGTATCCCCCCAGATTAAGGGTGGTTCTGCCTTTCCCACTGACTCAAATGTTAATCTCCTTTGCCACAACTTTCACAGACACACCCAGGATCAATACTTTGCATCCTTCAATCCAATCAAATTGACACTTAGTACTAACCATCACACTTAGTAAAATAGAAACGCATTTTTTTTTGTTTTTGTTTTTCTGTTTTTTAGGTGGAGTCTCACTCTGTTGCCAGGCTGGAGAGCAGTGGCGTGATCTCGGCTCACTGTAACCTCCACCTCTCGGGTTCAAGAGATCCTCAGCCTCCTGAGTAGCTGGGACTACAGGCATGCGCCACCACGCCCAGCTAAGTTTTGTATTTTTAGTAGAGGGGGTTTCACCATGTTGGCCAGATGGTCTCGATCTCTTGACCTCGTGATCCGCCCACCTTGGCCTCCCAAAGTGCTGGGATTACAAGCATGAGCCATCATGCCTGGCCAGAAATGCATTTCTGTCTTGTGTAATAGTTCAGTACAGTTTTTATTGCTTACCTTCCTTCCATGTATTAAGGAATCCAGGCTCCTTCTATTTTTTTAATAACCCTCCCTTCAGGCCTCAGAATTTTCAATTCCAAAAAGTTAAAGCTATCAAAAAGCACATTTGCTTCTTAAATTCCTAGGCCAAAACTACACATATCACTCTGCTCACATTTTATTGGCAATAACTCATCATTTGGCTAACGTGGATGCATTGGGAACTGGATAGCATAATCTCTGATTGGATAGCCACATCTTACTTGAATTCCATGCAATGAAAAGAAAGCATGGAATTTGGATAGACAGTAAGCTGTCTTCTGAGAGTCTATTCTTTTAGCCAACAAATACCTGCAACAAATACTCTCCCTTGTTCTATTCATGCTAAACTCAAAGATATTCTGATGAGGCTGGGTGTAGTGTGGTTCACGCCTGTAATCCCCGAGCTTTGGGAGGCTGACACAGGAGGATCACTGGAGGCCAGGATTTTGAGACCAGCCTGGACTCTGTATCTACAAAAAAAAAAAAAAAAAAAAAAAAGAAAGAAAAGAAAAAAGAAAACTACTTATTTGTAATAGAACCCACCTGTAGTCCCAGCTACTCAGGAGGCTGAGGTGGGAAAATTGCTCGAGCCCAGGAGTTTGAGGTTGCAGTGAGCCATTGATGTTCCACTCACTCCAGCCTGAACAATAGAGCAACATTCTGTCTCAAAACAAGCAAAGATACCCTGATTACATGCATTCCTTTCTGTCTAATCAAGATATGACTTGTGAAGCTCGGCGCAGTGGCTCGTGCCTGTAATCCCAGCACTTTGGGAG
The DNA here is from genome assembly GCF_002776525.5 of Piliocolobus tephrosceles. NCBI lineage: Eukaryota > Metazoa > Chordata > Mammalia > Primates > Cercopithecidae > Piliocolobus > Piliocolobus tephrosceles. The sequence continues at coordinate 20,923,065 of NC_045447.1, read as the reverse complement.
GCCGAGTCAGGCAGATTATCTGAAGTCAGGAGTTCGAGACCAGCCTGGCCAACATGGCAAAACCCCATCTCTAGTAAAAATACAAAAATTAGCTAGGCATGGTGGTGTATGCCTGTAGCCCCAGCTACTTGGGAAGCTGAGGCAGGAGAATCGCTTGAACCTGGGAGCTGGAGGTTGCAGTGAGTTGAGATTATGCCACTGCACTCTAGCCTGGGCAACAGAGCAAGACTCCATCTCAAAAAAGAAAAAGAAAAAAATAATATGACTCTTAATGACTAGGAATCCATGAAGTAAATGGCACGTAATCTGTTGTGTTCTCTTGGGAGTATCTTTTTTTGTCTGTTGCTCCTATTGCTCCAGCTCCACCAAGGAGGGTAGAGGTGAGTCTTTTGAACGTTGTGCTCCATGTCCATAACTGAGTGAATATTTGGAGAGGTATATTTTCCTAGGAGGGTGTGCAGCTTTCCCTTTTAAATTTATTTTATTTGTATCTTTTAAGTTCAAGGTACATATACAGGATGTGCAGGTTTTTTACATAGGTAAACGTGTGCCATGGTGGTTTGCTGCACAGATCATTTTATCACACAGTTATTAAGCACAGCATCCAGTAGCCATTCTTCCTAATCCTCTTCCACCTCCCATCCCCTGCCTTCTGACAGTCCCCAGTGTATGTTGTTTCCCACCATGTGTCCGTGCATTCTCATCATTTAGCTCCTACTTATAAGTGAGAACATGAAATATTTGCTTTTCTGTTCCTGGGTTAGTTTGCTAAGGATAATGGCCTCCAGCTCCATCCATGTCCCTACAAAGGACATGATATTCCATGGTGTATATGTCCCACATTTTCTTTATCCAGTCTATCATTGATGGGCATTTAGGTTGATTCCATGTCTTTACTGTTGTGAATAATGCAGCAATGAACATATCTGTGCATGTGTCCTTAAAATAGATTGATTTATATTCCTTTGGGTATATCCCCAGTAATGAGATTGCTGGGTCGAAAGGTATTTCTGTCTTTAGGTCTTTGAGGAATTGACACACTGTCTTCCACAATGATTGAACTAATTTATACTCTCACCAACAGTGTAAAAGCATTCCTTTTTTTCTCCATAATCTTGCCAGCATCTGCTATTTTTTGACTTTTTCTTAATAGCCATTCTGACTGGTGTGAGATGATATCTCATTGTAGTTTTGATTTGCATTTCTGTGATGATCAGTGATGCTGAGCTTTTTTTTTTTTTTTTTAATGTGTGTTTGTTGGCTTCATGTACGTCTTCTTTTGGGAAGTGTCTGTTCATTTCATAGCCAGATCTTGTTCATAAAATGTTGAGGACTCAAAAGATTAAAGTTGTAGCCTTTCAAAGCCAGGATTGCAGTTTTTACAAAGATATAATTTCCTGAAAAACAGAGTAGGGTACTCATCCATTTGCTTCTAAAGAGGCAGGATGGTGTATTGGTTAAGAGCATTAACCCTGATGTGGTTCAGCTGTGTCTCCACTCAAAGCGCACCTTGAATTGTAATAATCCCCACCTGTCAAGGGCAGGGCCAGGTGGAGATAATTGAATCATAGGGGCAGTTTCTCCCGTACTGTTCTCGTGTAATGAATAACTCTCAGGAGACCTGATGGATTTGTAAATGGGAGTTCTATTGCACAAGTTCTCTTGCCTGTGCCATGTAAGATGTGACTTTGCTCATTGTTCACCTTCTGCCATGATTGTGAAGCCTCCTCAGCCATGTGGAACTGTGAGTCAATGAAACCTCTTTCGTTTATAAATTACTCAGTTTTGGGTATGTCTTTATTAGCAGTGTGAGAATGGACTAATGCAGGCCCTTTAGCTATATCCACTTAATAAAATCCTTGCTCTTCAAGTTTGTGGCTGTGTTTTAGTTTGAGTTCCCAGTTAAGTAGACACTGAAATAAGGACTTGAGTGTAAGTAATTTATTTGGAACGTATCACCAGAAAGACAAGTAGAGAAATAGGGAAGAGAGACAGTGAAGTGAAGACAGTCAATAATTGCAAGGTTCTTAAATGAGTTACCAATGTTAGGAAGCAAAGTCTTGATCCTACTGGGAAACTCTAGCAACAAGTGTAGAATGCCCACCTCAAAGTTATGCCACCTAAAGAGCAAGGAGTCTGGGCAATGACACAATGCAGCGTTGTTGAGTATGGTTAGATAGTAGAAAGCTTTATTCTCAGATGTCATGGTCTGCTCTGTGCTTGGGTGAAGCTCCTATAACCAGGGAAAACTCTAAGAAAAAGAGATTCCAGTGCTGATAGCTGGAATGTGGGACACCAGAGGGAATATTGGTGTATATCAATAATGTCTGCTACACTGTGTCACATTGGGGAAGTTACTTAATTTTGAGATGTCTCAGTTTCCTCATCTATACAATGGGGATAATAATACCTAACTTTGTTATGAAGATTAATTTAATATTTGTAATGCACATTTGACAGTTTCTGGCATTGTCAAAGAAATGGTTGTGTAAGAGTTTTTGAAAAAGTGAATGTTTAAAATAATTATACTGTTCAGAAGCACTAAGGTGGGAAAGAGCTTGGTGTAGCTGCAGAGCAGGAAAAAACTAGTGTCAGGTGGAATTGCTAACAAGAGAGAGCATGGTCGTCAGGTGAGATCTCTCAGACCAGGGGACTGATTTCAGCCCAAGCTTCAGTAAACTTGTGTGATTTTCTGTGCTTAAAGGATCATATTCCCATGGCAGAGTCACATTAGAATCAGGGAGTATTTTCAGAAGCATTGTATGGAGTAAAAAATATTTTCTAATAAACAGTAATGGGAGTTCCATGAGGGGTTGAAGTGGGCACTGACAGAAGTTGGACTCAAGTGCAGTTAGTCCTGTCTCTAATGCAAGGTAGATCTTTGGAAACCAACATAATTCTTCAAAGTAGATGACTTACTTTTTAGAGATGGTTCCTAATTATGAGCATGCATGAAGTTAAGATAATAGCCTAAAGCACTGCTTTTTATCTTAATTTTACTATCAGTTCCTCATAAGAAAGCAGATGTATTTCTGGAGGAACAGAGATTGTTTTGGCCATTGCAAAAATTGTCTGTTTGGCTCAGGACAATAGAAAGTAGAGAGATCCAAAAGCATACTGACTCTGACTTTGTCTGAAAAATATCCAGAGGAATTCATAAAGAGACATCATTAAAAGTAACACTCAATACTTATTAGGGAGGCGTTGCAGTCAATGTCTTCAGAATTATATTGATAATACATCATATAAAAACCTACACTCCTCTGTAATTCTATTCTATACCTTTGCTTTTATTATCTAACACATTCTGTTCTATCCTTACTCTCAGATGATAATGATTCTGCTCACTAATTCTTAGGAAAAAATAGAAATTAGAAGACATTTTCACAAACTCACACACTTCTATACATATTAGTATATGTGTAGATGTGTTTAACCTTACCTCCTGTTACTTTGTATGAAGAGTCTGTGTTTATTCTAAACCTGCTCCACTCAAAGTCTTCCCTGTTTAAGAGGTAAATACATTCTTCTTGTTGCACAGAGCATAAAACACAGTGTCATTTTGAATCTTCTTTCATACCTCTCATCCAGTTCATTGGCAACCTCTAAAATCGGTTGACTCTACCTTCAAAATATCTAGAATGCTGCCATGATGATTCAAGCTATTATTTATAGCCAAGATTATTACAAGGACTTCCACGATGATCTTTTAGCTTTTCTTCTGCTCCACCTACAACAGTGGTTCTAAACTTGGGGTCATTAATCCTTCCCCAGGGGACACTTGATAATTTTTTGAGACACTTTTGGTTGTTACAACTGGCAGGCAGGAGGCTGTAGGCATCTAGCGGGTAGCTCCTTCAACAAAGAATTTTCTGACCCCAGATGTCAATGTCATCCAGATTGAGAAACACTGGCCTACCATCTATTCCCAATGCAGCAGGCTGAGTGAACACGTAAAAGCGTGATTCTGATTGGATCATATGTCTGCTCAGTTCTTGTAGTGGCTCTCCAATACTCTCAGAGTAAAAGCCCAATCTTTTTCATCACCCATAAGGCCCTCAAAAATGCAATGCCCCTGCTATGGCCCTGGCCATATCACTGTTCTATCTTATAGACACTGACACTTGGGCATCTCTGGTCATTCCAACTTCAGGGCCTTTCTATTGACTATTCCTTCTAGTGAATCACACTCTTCCAGGATATCTGCAATGTCCACTCCTGGTGCTCCTTCACAACTTGTGCAGATGTTACCATCTCCGTCAAGCCTATCTTCAATATCCCATTAATACTGAATTATGCCCCTGCACTCCCAAATGTAATTATAGACTTTTGAATAATTATTATTATAGAGTGAATTGTGCTCCCCAAAATTCACATGTTAAAGTCCTAATCCATAGTACCTCAGAATGTGATTGTATTTGGAGATAGAGTCTTTAAAGAAGTAATTAGGTTAAAATTAGGTCATTAGAGTAGGCCTTAATCCAATATGACCAGTGTCCTTATGTGACGACGAGATTAGGGCCCAGCAAGGTGCAGAAGGAAGATGCCAGAGGACACCAGGAGAAGGTGAATGGCATACAAGCCAAGGAGGGGGGCCACAGGAGAAACTCGAGAACCCTGCTGACACTTTGATTTCAGACTTACTAGCTTTTAACATTGTAAGAACATAAATTTCTGTTGTTTAAACCACTCACTCTGTGGTACTTTGTAGCAGCAACCCTGGGAAACTATTAGGTTGGTACAAAAATAATTGCGGTTTTTGCCAGTACTTTTAATAGCAAATACTTTTGCACCAACCTAATAATATAATAACTATTACCTTCTAACATACAATACAATTTAATTTTCAGTTATATTTCTGGCTTATTTTTATTCCTCTACCATGATTATAATCTCCATGAAGAAAATGATTTTGTCCTTTTTGTTTGTTTATTTCAGATGTGTAAACTTGCTCTTTCCAAAGACCTATACTTTGCAAATGAGGAAAATTTGACACAAGAAATGTATATGGCTTACCCAAGGTTGTAAAGGCAGTGAATGAATGGCAGAGGCAGCACAAACTCCAGGATTCCTGATGCAGACTTTTGTTGGCTCTCTTTCAAACCACATAGTTGCCTTGGCCTACAGGACGGAGAAATTAACTAGAGTAGAGCTATTACAACAGAAAATCTCACATTCATCATCCACTGCCATACACCACAAGGCATACACACATGAGCAATGAGAAGGAGCAGCCAAAACCACTCCACATTTAAGAAATACACTCATATTGTTTATGAAAAATAAAATATATACACTTGTTTAGATTACCATAATTTTCAGCGACTGATGCGTGATAGAAAAGAAAGGGAGAAATAAAATTATTCAAGAAAAGCTACAGTGTAGAAAAACAGAAGAAACGAGCAGAGGCATTAAATATAGGGGTTTCATGGTTGTTTCTGTGTTTACTAGCACAGAAGACAAACCTTTAGTTACGAACAAAAATATTCATTCCTTGTACCTACCCAGGAAAAAAATTCCATTTTAACACATTAGCCTTTCTCTGCCATCCTGCCTATGAGCTTGGCAAATCAACCAGTTTATATACAATTAACAGAAAGGCTCCCAACACAAGGAAACCTTTGTTCTTGTGAAAGAAGACCCCTGTATTCTCATCTCTCACAGTGGTTTTCTTTTAACCAGAATCAACTGCCAAAAAATTACTTAATTAATGTAATTAAATAAATAAGTAAATAGGAAGAGATGGGGAGGAAAACACACCCTGCAATTGAAATCTATTTTCATCTCATAAAAAATATCTTAATTTTCACTTATGTTCCATGCCTATAGCTGAGGGCCATTAAAACTAATAAAACTAAATCATTTGTGACAGATCTTAGAAAACAGTTTCTGCAATCCACTGCACTCTCAAATGCTCATTAGAAATAGTGGTTTTCTTTTCAGAAGAATGCTTGCTGAATGCTTAAAACGTGTTCCCTCCAACTTTTGACAAGTCAAACTGGCAATGGAGTGTTTGAAGCAAAGCCTTGACATAAAAAAGATGTTGTGCAGCTATATCAAATATGATCGGGAACAACCCATCAAAGCAGAAAGCGTTAGAATGCAAGGCAGTTGGAGGAGAGAGAATCAACACATTTGTTTCTGCTTTCAACATTTTCTGGCATCAGAATAAACAAGGAATTTGCATTTAATGTAGGCAGAATATGCCACATGAGTTTGAATTAAAAAGTTCTGCCTCCTTCTTTGAAAATCAAACTACCCTTGGCCACATATCATGTAAGCACTTCAATATATTTTTATGTGACTGTAAAATGGAAACAACAACAACAGCAATAATAATGTTAATAACAACGCTTACCTATGCCATACAGTTTTCATGGATGTCAAAAAGTAAATGCATGGTTAAAAACCATTCAGAAACACTAATTATTAAACGCTAACGTTTATTATTTGTTTTTGTTTTTATGAGACACAGTTTCACTCTTGTTACCCAGGCTGGAGTGCAGTGGCACAATCTCGGTTCACTGCAACCTCTGTCTCCTGGGTTCAAGCGATTCTCCTGGCTCAGCTTCCTGAGTAGCTGGGACTATAGATGCATGCCACCATGCCTGGCTAATTTTTGTATTTTTAGTAAAGACACAGTTTCACTATGTTGACCAGGCTGGTCTCAAACTCCTGACCTCAGGTGACCTTTCTGCCCTGGCCTTCCAAAGTGCTGGAATTATAGGCATGAGCCACCGTGCCCAGCCATATTTGTATTAATGATAGCTACCACTATTGAGCACTTGCTATGTGCAGTAAATTTTATGTTTATGATTTACTTTTTCACATTGAGTTCTTAAATAGCTAAAATTATCTCTATGCTACAGAATTAGGTACTAAGAACCAAAATAACTATGGTATTAATATTAATTAATATTTTAATATTAGTAAATTTGAATATTAATATTTAGTAAATTTCCCCCAAAGAGGATATAACTTTTCTCATATAGTTTGGGGATGATGTTCATTTCTTATAGCTGATTTTCATTCTCCCTTTGGTATCCTATAACTTAAACAAGGAGCTCTGTCTTCTGTTTCATGGAAGGGTAATGGAAAAAGAAAAGAAAACAAAAATATTGTGCATACACACATATACATACATATTCATATCAAAATAAAAGAATATTTTAACTATTATAGTCCTCATCTTTGTGACTATTTATGTGGTCAGATATGGTATTTATAACTACCATCTTTCACTAACCATTCCAAATTCCAAATTGAGAAATCACTTCAATTTGTTGTGATTTCCTGTGTAGTTGGGTGATCCAGACCTTGATTCCTGAAAGATCTGGACTACAGCAGTTCTACCTAAACTGGGTTCTTGCAACTTTTTTTGACTTTAGTCACGGACATGGGAATACTAAGAATTTCTGAGGAGTTCTCCTGCATTCTAAGCATATTCCTTCTTACACTCATTGTGTAACAACTCAATTTCTCCTAGATGGTCAGAATCAATTTCTCCAGCCAATACAGTGACTTTATTCTTTGCTTGTTGATTAACTGGCACAATAAACCCAGAGCAGCCAGGTGACAGTTTTAACTTCCAGGTGAATGACATCATTGTTGGCAAAATTAGTGATTTTTTTGTGCATTTTACCTGCTCATGTGTTATACTTTGTTTCTCATTCTTGGAGGCTCCTGAGACTTGTATATTTACACATTTAGAAGCAAGGAGAGGTGGTGAGGGTAGTTCCTGAGTAGAATCAGCAGTCTTTTGCAGACCATTACAGTTTCTCCAGAAAGCGAGTTGCTTCTACTATAAAGAAGCCTCCACAGAATTTAGGGGTTCAAAATCCCCAGCTTTATTGAAATATGCCCGTATGCCCCACTGCAAATTTCAAAGTCTTATTCCTTCCCAGTTAATCCCCAAATTTTAATAATAGAGACCTCCTGGGAGTTGGGGATTCAATTTACATTGTAATTCAGCCCCCTGCAATATTAGACTTTGGGCTTAGCTTTTGGGAGTCCCAACCCCATGGTCACAGAAGATAAAGTTTTTTTTTTTTTTTTTTTTTTTAAGGTAGGCATAGACAACTTCAGGTCTGTTACGGGGACCTTAGCTGGGATATTTTCATTTTGTGTTTATCTTCCCCCTGACACACACATTTCCTATATAGTTAGAATAAACCAACCAACCCCATCATATGCCTAATTTGACTAAAATATTCTCTGACATCATATACTTAGTCACTCAGAGCCTTGTTTTCTACAGGCATTTGATTACACATATTTGCAGGTGATAATTTGCATAACACTTTCACAACTAATGACATGAATTACTAATATCTCTTTAACCACTGGAAAGGGCAGTGATTAGAACCTTTCAATCTAATCAGATCACAACAAGCCAGATAACCCCAAACCAGTCCAGAAAACCCATCCTTAGAGACATTACTTCTCTAGAATCTCTCTTGGTGACAAATTATATATCAGATAGGGTTCAATCACAGAAGCAGAACTACAGGGATGTATTTGTTATAGGGATTTGACTCTGCCCCATTATAGGACTGGTTATACAGTTTCTATAAGGTCATTGTCTCATGATAAAATAAATGCAAACTGAGAAGAGCAAGGACAAGCTGAAATCTTTGAGCATGAGATGAAATCCATGAGAATGATCTGAAATGCAGGTTGGTTCTCATCGTCTCCAACCAGTGGGGTCCTGCAGGAGAAGCTGGTGACTTTTATCTCAGAGCTAAACACATACCAGACCAAAAAGTGGGAGAAGTTGAAGGAAGACCCAGGAAAAGGTAGAACAGTTGGAGGTTTGGTTGCTACCTTACACCAAGAAGGTAAACTGACAGATGACTGAGAACATGTGTAAGCTACTAAAGTATTTGCCCAGACTGTCAGAGCATAAAACCCCAAATGGTCATTGCTTCTCTTCTGCTCTCCAAATCTCAAACGGTTATGTCTTTTGTGGAAAAATCCTAACCTAAAATATAGAGAGAAGGGGATTCTGGGAAAGTAGTTAGCCTGGATAACTTGACAAATTACAAAGCAACCAGAAGTCCCACTTTTGAGGTGACCTTTTTATTTATATTGAGGAAAACATCTAATTTTTTCAAATGTTTGCAACTTTATTTTGCTGTTCATAATCCATGGCCAGGAATAACTGTAGTATCTACAGTTTGGTGGGCATTGACGTAAAGGCTCCTGAACAGATTCGGTGGTGAGATGCCAATATGAGTCTGAATTACAAGGTTCAAATAAGATAGCATATGCTAGCCTGTATCTCCAGTTATTTGGCATGAAATATGTACTCATCAAATATTAGTTACCTTCTACATTGATGAAACGTCTGCCCCAGGTCTTTCACTTATAACTTTACAAGTTGTGTTAATCCATGTATTTGTTTCTTTCTTTTTTTTTTTTTTTTTTGAGATGGAGTCTTGCTGTCACCCAGGCTAGAGTGCAGTGGTGCAATCTTGGCTCACTGTAACCTCCACTACTCAGGTTCAAGCGATTCTCTTCCCACAGCCTCCCAAGTAGCTGGGGTGCCCGCCACACACCCAGCTAACTTTTGTATTTTTAGTAGAGATGGGGTTTCGCCTTGTTAGCCTTGGTTGGCCAGGCTGGTCTTGAACTCCTGACCTCAGATGATCCACCCGTCTCAGCCTCTCAAAGTGCTGGGATTACAGTGGTGAGCCACCATGCCTGGCTTATGTATTTCTTATTTATTGCTTGGCTTTCTTAGCCATCTTATGGGTCTCTGTTGACCTTCTGGGATTTGTGTGGTTATGAAAAGCAAAGCAAAACAAACCATTTGAAAGGACAGTATACAATGAACAACATTTTATGAATAGAAAAACTGTTATAATGATCAAATTGTACTTATTTCAAAGTTAATTTGATAATTAATTAAAAACCATCTGCATCTTTTCAATGGATAGACATTTCCTTTTGTAATCTGTTGGGATGACACTGAAAGGATGCAGAAAGGTAGTTGTTATTCTTACCTCTCTCAAAGAAATAGGGATACATGAAAGACACATAATAAGCTTTACTATGTGAGGTAGCATATGAAAATGGATGACTAAATACTTCTTTAATCTTTGAAAGAGAAATAGAGGCCATGAGAACTAACAATTGCATTATGTTTCTATGGAACTCTGTTTTTTTTCTTGTTTTTCTTTTTTTCCTCAAAGCTATCAATGCCTGTGAAGTTTCCATCTGCTAGATACACTGAAAGCACTGTTTCCCCTTCATGCACCAAGAGAATAGGGTTTAAAGCTAAACAGCCTTGGCCGGAAGTACCTCTCCCACTACTCCAGTACCAGTGTGGTCTGGATGGGCTCTAGACATAGACTGATCATCCATCCTGTCCACTCTATGACAATTGGTCTTTACAGACAGACAGATGTCTAGCTGCATATCTGATAGGATAAATAACTCATGTAGATGAGGCTGAATATCAGAGAGTGTAAGAAAGGAAGCCCAATGTATACTTAAAAAAAAAAACTAGAACAGATTTTTGAATAACTTCTTATTCAGTACCTAGTTGGCACTAGAAGTGATCAAAATAGAGATGTGTTCTCCTTTCAAGAAGTTTACAATCAATAGGGGAGAGGAGTCTGACCTCCAGGAAAAACAAAAACAAGGCAAAACAAGAATTCTTATTCCGGCTTGAGGTTTTATGTGGTAAGTACAGACAATGCTAGATATTCTGGGCAGGGCTAGGAATAGTTATAAATCTGTGGTCAGAAGTGTGTTTTGCTCACAAGTGCTGCTGTTTATTACTATGTATCCCTGAATTTCCTAACTTTAAAAATGCTACCAGTAAACTCTACCTCACAAAATTGTTTGCTAAATACAAACTTTCAAATATATAAGATGATATATTTGGTTATTTATTTATTTATTAGACAGAGGCTCACTCTGCCTCCCAGGCTGTGCTGTGTAGTGCAGTGGAGCGAACACAGCTAACTGCAACCTCTGCCTCTCAGGTTCAAGCGATTCTTCTGCCTCAGCCTCCAGAGTAGCTAAGACTACAGGTGTGCACCACCATGCCAGGCCAATTTTTGTATTTTTAGTACAGACAGAATTTCTCTATGTTGGCCAGGCTGGTCCCAAACTCCTGACCTCAAGTAATCTGCCCACCTCAGCCCCCCAAAGAGCTGAGATTACAGGTGTGAGACACTGCTCCTGGCCAACATTATATATCTGAAAGGTTGTATTTGTAGACGTCTTCTTATTTTACAGGACACTTTTGGAATCTTTAGTTCTGTGATTTCCAAGAGAAGTTGGAGGAAGAGTAAATACAAATACACACACACGCGTGCGCGCACACACACACACACACAAACACACACACATCATCTTTACCTCACGATATTTAAAGTATTTCAAATCTTAAAATTACATTGACAGAATGTTTGAGAATCTTACGTTCAACCAATAAGAACTGGTTTAACAAAGGGTAAGAAACATTTTATTGATTCGTTTAAAATAGCCCTGAAAATTAGGCTTTCAGAAATTATTTTCCCTATTTCACTGAAGTAGCAATTAATGTTTGAAAGATCAAGCAGCTTGTAAGCATTTGCCTAGAGACAGAGCTCCTGTTTCCAGGATGAAGCTCCAACACCTGATGTATGGGCATCATGGACCAAGTTGCAGAAGCTACATAAGAAGTCAGGGTAAGATTGCAGCAGGGTCTTGGGACCTCAACAAATTTCAATATGTAGACAGCAATGGAAGACAAGGGCATTTGTGGTTGTTAGAAAAGGTGGTTATGTGAGATTTATTCAGCTTGTTAATTCTTATGCAAAAAGAGGGAGGATGAATTGACATATTTAATTAGTGGTTTTATTGTTCTATTTTATTTTCATGCATTTTTGGTTGGATGACAATTTGCAGAGACCTCTAAAAATGTATGCAAAGCCAGACACTAGGACAGCTGGGAAGTTCCAAATGGGAAAGGAATTCAATCATCTTCTCAATCTCTCATAGAAATTCATGGTTTAGCAAAGTGCCATAACAAATATAAAGAGTTAGGAAAGCTTCTAGTGCCTTGATCATCACAGAGCCACAAGCCATAAGCGCTCTGGCTCTATAGAGAATAAATCATTCAAGGAAAACTTGATTACTTTTTTGATAGAATTAGGAGATTAGTTGTCAGAAGAAACGGTGTTGATGCAATGTATCTTGAATTTTAAGAAATCATGTCCATTGGGGAATCTTACATGAAAAATTAATTTCAGTTGGGTTGAAGATAAGCCTTGTCAAGAAGGTAAACATCACACTGATGTGCCACAAATTATATGTGTTATAAGAGAGACAGGAAGAGAAATATAAATTAATATTAATATTAATCAAAAGCAAGAATGTATTAAGGAATTAGGGGATTTTTCAGTCAGTGTGTTCTGCTGCTGACACCTTCTTACAACTGTCATCAAAATTGCGATTTCTGGCTGGGTGCAGTAGCTCATGCCTATAATTCCATCACTTTGGGAGACCAAGGTGAAAGGATCACTTGAGGCCAGGAGTTCAAGACCAGTCTGGGCAACACAGTGAGACACTGTCTCTACAAAAAATAAAAATAAAAAATAACTGGGCATGGAGGCATGTGGCTATAGTCCTAGCTGCTCAGGGATGTGAGATGGGAGGATGGTTTGAGCCCAGATGGTGGAGGACATGGTGAGCTGTGATTGTGCCACTGCATTCCAGCCTGGGAACAGAACCAGACCCTGTCTCCAAAAAATAAAAATAGCAATTTTTAAAGATTCTAACATTGAAAAACATACATTGTACATTCTTGTCAGAGATAGACCTTACTATATTATTTTGACTTGACCTCTAACTTCAGTTAAGTGTATAACCTTATAGGTTAAGTGGCCAAGTGTCCTTTAGACAATCTTCAGAGTAACTTGTAGAAGTGTCACCAGCAGAACTAATAACAGATGTTGAGTTAAGAAAAACTTAATTCAAATAAAACTTTTAACACTTATTATTTGACTTTTCTTTCATCAAAAGGTTAAGTCAAATGTGTTTCCCTTGCAAAGGTCCTGACCTTAATGACTCACTTGTAATCAATGGAATATGATGAATGTGACACTGCATGACTTCTGAGGCTGGGTCACATAAGGTGATACAGTTTTCACCCAACTGTCTCTGAGGGCATGCACCAGTTTGGTCTCAAGCCTCATGCAGAAAGTTTGAAGACCCGGAAGTTACCATGCTGAAGAGAGCACCTAAAACTACAGAGAGATACCCTGGGAGACCCATCTGTTTCAGTCTTCAGTTGACTGTGTCTTCTCAGCCCAGGGGCCTGCTAAGTCAGTGGAGAAGCCTTAGAAATGATTACAGCCTCAGCCAATCTTTGGCTGACTTAAACTGCATATAAAACCCAAGGAAAAACCACCTACCTGAGCCCTTAACTGCCAATATCAAGAGAAATAATAAATGTTCTTGTTCTATGCTACTGAATTTGGAATGATTAACTATCCAGCAGAAATAGATAACTAATCCAGCATCTGTATGACCATGGGCACTTTTCCTATGTTTCAAATTCACATTATAATCCTACCTACTTGATGAGTTATTTTAGATATTAATTGAGATAATCTTAGAATGATGTCTACTGATAGTTTTGAAAGTTTGTAGCTAGTAAAAATATTAGTATTCATCATATTACTATAGGTAGTGTTACAGTAAAGGCAGGAGGATAGCAGTAAATATTATATTAAGGGACTTAGAAAACCCTTTTAGGATTTATTCCACCAAGTAAGAAGACCTTGTAGGGCCCAAGGGGAAACTTCCCCTTCATCCTTTGAAGGTTTGCTGAAAATCAACTAACAAGAAGCAGATTGATAAGGTAAAAGATATACAAATTTATCTGATTATATTGTTATATGACACAGGGGCCTTCGGAGTGAAGACTCAAAGATACAGGGGAAACTTTCCATCTTTATGCTTTGGATCAATGAAGTATGGACAGCCATGCAGAAATATGATTGGGCGAGAGGAGAGATCCAATGCTGATAGCCTGAGTGGGGAAACCCAGCAAGGCCTGTCTGTTTATATTCTTCTTGGCCTGTCTGTGCAGCACTACTTTCTTCTGGGTTTGGGATAGACCCCTCCCAGAATGAAGGTCTTATGACCTATAATCAAACAAGATAGGTCTGACAATTTCTATATGGCCAGATTTTATGCAAAAAGGCAGAGGAGACCTACAGTCATACTTTGGGATTTTATGGCTGTCTTGAGGGAAAATAGGTTCTATTTCTTTTGTTTTTTGTTTTTTATTATACTTTAAGTTCTAGGGTACATGTGCACAATGTGCAGATTTGTTACATATCTATACATGTGCCATGTTGGTGTGCTGCACCCATTAACTCGTCATTTACATTAGATATATCTCCTAATGCTATCCCTTCTCCTTCCCCACTCCCCACAATAGGACCTGGTGTGTGATGTTCCCCTTCCTGTGTCCAAGTGATCTCATTGTTCAATTCCCACCTATGAATGAGAACATGTGGTGTTTGGTTTTCTGTTCTTGCGATAGTTTCCGGAGAATGATGGTTTCTAGCTGCCTCCATGTCCCTACAAAGGACACAAACTCATCCTTTTTATGGCTGCATAGTATTCCATGGTGTATATGTGCCACATTTTCTTAATCCAGTCTGTCACTGATGGACATTTGGGTTGATTCCAAGTCTTTGCTATTGTGAATAGTGCTGCAATAAACATACGTGTGCATGTGTCTTTATAGCAGCATGACTTATAATCCTTTGGGTATATCTGGGATGGCTGGGTCAAATGGTATTTCTAGTTCTAGATCCTTGAGGAATCGCCACACTGTTTTTCACAATGGTTGAACTAGTTTACAGTCCCACCAACAGTGTAAAAGTGTTCCTATTTCTCCACATCCTCTCCAGCACCTGTTGTTTCCTGATTTTTTTTAATGATTGCCATTCTAACTGGTGTGAGATGGTATCTCTCCCTGGAGAAGAGGGTTTCTAGTTTCTATGGCTAGCCTTGAGGGAGACGTAGAGGTCAGGGAGACATAGAGGCCGTAGCCTTGAGGGAGACAAGGGGTCAGGAGGACGTCAGATAGAAACTTTTGCTTCTGAGGCTGCTTCTCAGGTCTTCATTTTGGGGTGTGGTTTTCTAGGCCCCAACAGCCTCTTCAATAGATAAACTTACCCTGACATGCCTAAAAACCATTTCAACCTAGATATTTCCAATTTAAATTAATGGATCACGTTCATTTTCCTACAAAACTTTTTGTACTCTTATAAAACTTACCACAATGTTTCAACTTTGTTCTCTGAGGAAAAATGCATGGATAAGATTCCATCATGATCCTATTATGATCAGGTATTATGAACTCTCAAGCCACACCCTATTAGTCATCACTTCCCAAAGAGTTCTGGAAGATGCTATAGACAGAATGGACAATATGAGTATAAATAAAAATTGCTTCATTAATAGCTCAGCAGATGCCCAGTAATTCTTAACTAGTTATGCCCAACATCAAATAAGAACCTCCTCAATTTTAGAAATGCCACGCTTAGCTCATGCCTGTGGGAAGAAAACAACCTCTTAATCCACTTACACAACCAATTGCTTGACTTGAAGGGAAAAGATGTGAGGTGAGCAATCTTCCCCCAGGGCAGACTATACCAAAGGCCAAAAATGAAGTGCAATCATAGAAAACTGGGATTCTTCATTTAAGGAAAAATAAACCTGCCTTCTAAGGCAAAGACCAATGTATTCCCTGAGCTTGTACTAAGCAGAAAAAGCAACACCTCTTCCCTTAGGAGAGACTTAAGCAGGGGTTGGGAGAATCTGGGCTTGACATAGGAAGAATAGGCAAAATATTTCACTTCTGGACAATGGGACCAGGTGATTCTCTCTGAATTATGTTGAAGAAGCCTGTGCAGTTTCTGTTGGATGAAATCAACTTTGTTGTTCTGCTCACAAGTTAATTTTCCAAGGGATCAATATAGCTGATTCAAGCTGCACAGAAAGAAGGACTGATACATCTGGGGTGACTTGCTAGGAAACTGTTCCCAATGGTAGCACTATCAGTTAAATATGGTCACTGATCTAATGAGACTCTCTCTGCAGATGGCATAGACATTAATTGTATTAAAGCGGAGGGAGGTGGTGGTAATTTAAACCCAGATTCTATCCCTAACAATGAGTTATTCTTCTACTTCCCATAAACATTTACTACAATCCAATCCAGACTCTTGGGCCTAGAATGAATGTATTGTCAAGAGATAATATCTAGGGTATTTCTTGCCTTTTGTTTTGTTTGTATTTTTAAAATGAAACTTTATAACTTCATAAACAAAGGTCTCTTAGGCCTGTCCCTTCTTTGGAGTTTAAAGACCTATCTAGCATAATTTATGAGCTTATTTTTTTCCCTAAAAAGTGACTGGAGCCAGGTATAGTGGATCGCACCTATAATCCCAGCACTTTGAGAGGCTGAGGCAGGTGGATCACAAGGTCAGAAGATCAAGACCATCCTGGCCAATGTGGTGAAATCCTGTCTCTACTAAAAATACAAAAACTAGCTGGGTGTGGCAGTGTGCACACCTGTACACACCTGTACACACCTGAGTACTTGTAATCTCAGCTACTCAGGAGACTGAGGCAGGAGAATTGCTTGGACCTATGAGGCAGAGGTTGCAGTGAGCCAAGATTATGCCACTGCACTCCAGCCTGGGCAACAGAGTGAGACTCCATCTCAAAAAAGAGTAACCGTAAGTTTGTTATCTTGTACTTTTTAAAATGAACTCTCTGTGAACCATAGCACCAAACTTAATATCCTGCCATATACATTGTATAAATTGGTTTGGAGTCCTCTTGTTCACTCCCCAAAGAGCTAAAGTTTACTCCCATTCCATTCATATCTATTTCCTCCTGTGTATTTTATTATGCATGAATGCTGGAGATGAATCACTCTTGAGTGTCTCTCACAGGTAGAAATCTCAAATTTCATTAGGTTTTTTTTTTTTTTTTCTTTAACATGACTTTCTTCCTACCTTACGGGTCACACACAGTCCTCTCTTGACCTCCAGTTAGTTCCCATCCTTCTAAGAATGCAGTGATAAAAAACAGACATTATTTAATAACAATCTGACAGAACTAAAGCGAAAGACAAAGGTCATTTTCTTATGCTTGAATGACATTTATTTTTTGTAATTTTAAACATTTTTACCAAAAGAACATTGCTTTGTAACATAATGTAAGTTCTGCGGTAATTTCTTTAGAAAATGGTAGACGCATCAAAGAGCCTTCAATCACTAGAGTCCTCTCTGATTAAGTAGTGAACCATGCCTACTTCTGTAGATGATAACAGTGAATAGATTCTTATTTAAGAGCCCACACAGAGTACCACAGATAGGTTATCCTTTTTGACAAAGAGTATTTTAAAACAGGTCATTCTTAGAGAGATCTATTCTGGTTATGCTGCTCTAACCTTTGGAAACTTATGAATGAGGTTGGATATCTTTGGAGAATATAAATGTCATGAATCAACCCTATACCAATTGCACATTATAACTTTCAAAATAGATGGCTCCAACTTGTGAAAGAGAATTGCAGAGGTTTAACTTTATAGAATGGGAGTTACTCTACCCAATTGTCATCCTAAAATTAATTTATGCCTGCATAGTATTTTATGGTGTATATGTACCACATTTTCTTTATCCAGTCTATCACTAATGGGCATTTAGGTCAAGATCGTGTCCTTTGCAGGGACATGGATGGATCTGGAGACCATTATCCTTAGCAAATTAACACAGGAACAGAAAACCAAACACTGCCTGTTCTTACTTATAAGTGGAAGCTAAATGATGGACATATGAACACATAGAGGAGAACAACACACACTGGGCCTTTAAGTGCTTGGGTGGGAGAGAGAAAATCAAGAAAAATAACTAATAAGTACTAGGCTTAATACTTGGGTAATAAGTACAGCAAACCCTCATGCCTGGGTAATAAGATAATCAGTACAACAAACCCCCATGACACAAGTTTACCTATGTAACAAACCTGCACTTGTACCCCTGAACTTAAAATAAAAGTCAAATACTAGTACTTTAAAAATAGAGAAATGCACACATAGAGTTGTGTGGAAGATCACTGAAGAGGATCACGACATTTCAGAGTTAGATAGAACCTTGGAAAACTTTCATGACTTTGTTTAGGAGATGAGGAAACACAATTGCAAAGAAGTTAAGTCACATTGGAAATTAGTGGCAAAGAAGCAGCTAGAATTAATACTTTATAGTCACAGGTTTAATGTTCCTTCTTTCTTGCCCTATTACTCTTGAAATTCCTAGGAAGTCTCCCCATATTGTTATAACTGTGAATCCAGGGAGGTATCAAAAATAATATGAATGCTGTTCATGGTTCCAGTTACAATATACAGTTTAATATCTTGTTTTCTCTAACCCGACAGTGTCTTATCAGGACCCAGGAGGAAGTCAGGAAGTTTTATCCTTTCTCCACCTCAGCACCATCTTTGTACCACTAGAAAATAAGGTCTGTCTCTCAAGATGCTTATATACGGTACAATTATGCTTTCTGGAGCCCTTCTCTCAGTCCAATTTTCCTTTTTTGGATAAACTAGTTTAAAGTAGCCCTCCTTAAAAAAAAAGTCCCTGCTTCCCAATAACCTTCTTTAGTCTTCCCCTTACCTTATCTTTTGTCTTCCAGGTCCTATCTCTTTGCATTTTCAAGACAATGGACACCGTTGTTTATTGAATCTGCATAAGAAGAGTAGGGACCCATGTATCACTTATGCAAACATATGCCACTGATGCTGCCTGTAATATAGCAGGGTTTCAAGGATAACATATTTCCATTTCTGCCACTCTGCATATTTCCCTTGGGGCTAGCTGGAAAGCTATGCTGTCTTTCAGTATATATAGACCTGGATTCTATTTCGGGTGCATAAAAATCAGAAATACTCTCCTGGGATTTGTTTATGTCATTACGGTGCCAAATTCTAAAAGGGAAATGGCATTTGATATCCATCCCTTACAGACATCAGGGGAATTTATTTTTCAGGGGCAAACACTCAGGCTATGGGAAGTGATTATATCCAAATACAAATGTTGTTAAAAAGAAATTTATCTGGTAGATTACATATCAAAACTGTTTTCCAGCCTTCTTATTCCTTCTCCAGAAGAAATGTTTTAACAGGGAGTGTGGTCTGTGAGTAACAATGCCTTTCGCAGCTGCCATCTATATACTCTTTCTTCCTACCTTGGCCCACAGACTAACCCCACGCCTGATTGGTTTTCATGGTCATTCCATTCAGTGAGGTGATTTGTACAGATAAAATGGAAAATTGAAATGGAACTGGTGCTGGATACAGCATCATCCACTTTTTCTATTTTGTCAGAATGCCTTGACTGCTCATTTTTTCATGGCCATGAGTTGAAATGAATTAAACTTCCCAATGGCAAAACTTCTCTGAGATCAGTTTGGAATATATTGATTAGCTCTTTGAGAGCTGATAGATTAGCAGCTCTTGCTTTATAAACACATTTACAAACACGCCTTAAGAAACAGTTGCTCAGCCCTGGGTAGACTGATTATGTTTATTTAGAACTGCCAGGAAGGGCATACCTGCAACCCCTGAATTCAACCTATCAATTTTTTTGTCCTGGATCAATGGTGACAAGTGAAGTGTTGCTCCCTTTAGTGGCTTCTAAGACCAGCTCAAGGCCGGCTTGCCCAATGAGGTGTAAAGTAATCCATCAAAGTCTCAGAAACAACTTAGCTTGTCATAGAATACTAGAATATCAGAGCTTGAAGGTGTTTAAGACATCATCTCCCTGCAGCCTATGAACAAATTCCGATGGCTTACAAAGTAGCCATTATTCAGCTTACAAAGTAGATATCTTTAGGGTCAATTTTAAAGTTAGAAAGAATCTTGGCAATTTTCTATTCCAAGGCTTAGAAAATCAAGTAACTATGGTTGCCAAGTACAGGACCAAAGTAAGTGAAGTGAGTCTGATAGAAAGTGTTGGGAGTGGAGGACACAGACTTGCTCCAAATGGGGAAGCAACTCCCCTATTCTAGGGGACAATTTCATGGAAGAATGTAGGTTGAGCATTGCTATTTAGACTGATTTCTCAAAACAGAACCTAGATATGTGAATATTATGTGACTAATTCCTTTTTCTTTAAAAACATGCAAAATAAAATCTCTGCAAAGGAAATGAAATTGATGACTGATTTTAGTCTAAGAACCACCAGAATATGATCTCTTATTTACCCATGATCTCATACTGGTGAGAAAAAAATGAGATTCAGAACAATGAATACCATGAATAAATGGCATAGCCCAATACAACAACACAGATTTCCACATCACCAGTGGGCTTTTTCACATACTACCTTGCCATGGAAAACATCTGGGAACACTCCAGGTGCTGAGAACGAATTGTCAAACTTCAGGACTAGGAGGTTATATAACCTGACTCCAAACTTTGCCTCAAATAGCTGAGAGCACATTTTCTGAATTGGCTTTTCTAAGTTCACACTGAAAGTGAGGGAAGTGGAGACTAGTCTGGTCTAATGCTGTTTCTACTACCTGCCTTTCCAGGGAATGGGTTCTTATGTTGAGACTTTCCGGGACCTGTATCAAGCCAAGGTATTTAGAATGATGACTACAAAGCCTTGATGATCCTTAGATCTGAAGCAAGATATTTTCAGGTTTGTTCAACTTAGGAAGGCATGGTATTTGTAACAGAAATATTTGTCACTATTATTAATAAAACAAATCAAACAAATGATACACCTTGGTTTAAACAAATTGGCATTCTGATTATTTTATTTTATATTACATAATAAAACATCTAGAGGTAGGAAGTTGTTGACATTGATTCACCATCTCAACAATATCAGGGCTGTTATCTGTGTGATCACCCTGGTCTTTCTCTCATGGTCACTGATGGGCATTGTAGTTTCTGGTGTCACAGAAACATTCAAGGGTAAAAGGTGGTGCCCTCCTGCCTATCCTTTTAATTCAGAAATAAAAAGCTTTCCAAGACACTCTCGTAACAGGTGTCTACCTCCATCTTGTTGACTTTAACTGTGCACATGACCACCCTCGCAGTAAGGGAGGCTGTATTTGCTTCTACTGGAGACTGAAAGTTGACATGAGGTTTGAGAGTGGATGCGAGGCAAATGAAACTGCAGTAGCTTCCACAGAAAGGAACACTGACCATTTAGGAATAGTTACAATCAGGCTTGAGATATGAAAGTTTTGGACCTTCACTCCACATTAAAACCAGAATGCTCTATCCTGCAAGAATTCTGAGTGAAAAAACGATTGATTGTACAGCTTCCTGATCCTTAAGACTGTGTCCTCTTATGCTATCATGTAACTACTTGCCAGATCATCTTCAGCTCTGTCCTACTGAGCTGCTTCCACCCTTCAGTGAAACCCTTCTAATGGCTTGGCGATGGTTATTGGATTCAGAGAAGAGAGAGTTATGATGTACCTCAGGAACACTAGGGGAAAAGGAGATATGATTCTGCTCAGATTCTATTAGAGTAGAAAACATGCTGGATATCAAAAAGAAATTTATGTAATGTATTCTAGCATTGTTCGAGGTAGAGCATCATGTTTTATGCAAGCAGAGGCAGTCGGGGCATGCAGTGTGAGAACTCTGCTACATGCACTGAAACAAATGATAAAACAGTGAACGGGCAATGGGCAGAAAATATACCCTGTTTTTTTTTTTTTTTTTTTTTTTTTTTTGTGGAAAGCATTCACAATCTCTACTCTAAACCAGGAATTCTGCATCTACCTCAGTAAGAGAGGTACAGTAAGAGAGTCTTTTTAAAAGCTTGTAAAAAAACAAAAACAAAAACAAAAACTCTTCTATTGTTTACTTGGATTGATTCTAAGTGAATAAGTACCTAGCTCCTTTAAGAATCAAGGTTGTATGATTTAAGCAAACAGAGCAGCCTTTACTAGACGAATGGGAAGCAGTACAGGAGGGAGATATAGTGGTATAACATTTATGTCCTTTAAAAGGAAGTTCAGAGTAACTCAGAAGCAACAAAATGAGAGAGAAACCTCAGAAGACAAGGATTTCCAACTGAAAGTATACGGGATTGAGTAAGGGAAACTAAAAGCAGGAAGGGAAATGTAATTCTTGGAAGGATCAAAGAAGTTGTAAATAGGTGTTAACACCTATATCTGCCAGAAGGAGCACTAATCTTGGGTTGTTGGGCAAAGCCAAGGATTTGTTTGGAGAGCCTTTCTGGAAGATGGTGAACAGCTCTTGGACTGACACAAGGTTTCAGAATTTTGATCTTTGTTTGTTTATGTGTTGTTTTCTTTCACACAAGTATGGTTTGTACAAACTCCTCAAGGTACATGTACCTGGATTTTCAGCCAGATTTTAAGAGAATGCATTAAGGCATCTGCAGTATTTGTTGAGGTAGGCATAACCAGATATTAAAATCAATTAAAACTTACATATGACTCATGCAGCATTACTTCTGTGCAAGAGTAATGATACAACTTGTCCTTATGTGAATGTGCATCACTGACTTTTTGGTCAATTAGTCCACGGACAAATGAAACCAACTAGAAATCAAAGATGCTCTGATTCCACTTGGATCTTACAAAGAGTGTTATATTTACATCACTGATTAGAAATACCTGACAAACTAGAAATAACATTTAATATGGATCATATGGAAAAACACAGATCAATTTTAAAATTAAAGTAACTGATGAAAATTAAAATATGATCTTAAATATTATAGTCATTAAATATTATCTACAAAGGGAAATAATTATGAAAAGAAATTCTAGTACTTAACATTGGGAGTAACTTACTATGCCCCTACCATTTTTCTAAGTAGTTAAATACGTAACTCATTTGATCGTTACAACAACCTTATGTGGTGGATAATATTATTTGTATATTATAGATGAGGAATGTGAAACATGGAAATTATGTATCTTGTTCAAGTTCACATAGACTGTAAATTACGGAGTTGGCTTTGAAAGCAGGCTTGATGACTCCAGACCTTATGTTACAAGCTCTGCTGTAACAAGCAAGGATTTAACGATATTGCATCAGCATATTCCAAAAGACAAATGTGATTTGATTTAAAGGAATTAAAATTTATGTGTAACTTTCACATATAGTCTTCCCTGTTCTATACCCACCTCTACCAACAGGGAAATATAGGTGAAATTGTAAGGAACTTATATGCTGTGAAATGGACTTCAATTGATATTAATAATAATAGCTCCTGTTAGTTGAGTACCTAGTGTGTAGTAATTATATCTGTAGTAATTATATTTCATTTAATTCTCACTATGTGTTACCTATTATTTGTCTACCTGGTGCACATGAGAAGACTAAGAGAAAAACCACTTCATCCAGAGTCACGTGGTTTATACTTGGTAGATGAGGAATTTTACTTCTATCTACCTGATTCCAAAGCCACTAAGTCTTAACCACAAACTATGTGCTAGACACTGTGTTGAGTACTTTACATGCATTGCTAGATTTAACACTCTGAATCATCTTATGAAACAAATATAAGTCCTCATTTAACAGATAAACATTTTGAGACATTAAGTGAAAGAAAGGAAAAACAAGTCTTAGAGAAGCCCTATAAATCTATTAAACTAGGAGAAAAACTTAGCTTTTATATTTAACTGTTAATTATGATTTCTTCTCTTTTCTAATGAAGAATATTTCTAAATTTATAAGTAACATTATAATATAAAATAAGAAACAAAACACTAATGTGCTTTCATTTGACTTTTCAATTAAGAAAATATGTTTGGAAGCTTCATCCTATGATCCTTTCCTAGCTTCTACTCAAGGAAAGAAGTGTTACTACTTTTACTAAAATATCTGAGAATTTTAATAAGCAGTAGTTAATAATGGAGGGTTATCCTGAACCTATTCAAGTCAAATGTCTTTTGATTGTTTGTTTTCTCAGCCCTGAGCAGAGTCTTCCTTTTTGGGCTCACCTTGGGCAGGCCTACTCTTGCTATGACGGTAGCTGAGTCAGGAAGTTAGACAAACACTGGCTCTGGCAGAGCTATGAGTTTTATATTCAATGAAGACGATGCAAAAAACCTCACCTGGGCCTTGAGCCTGGGTTCAATTGTCCAAGTATCTTTGGGACTCTTCAATAGGAGTAGAGCGTACTTACTCAGTAACTAACAGGGCATTTTCATTACCATTCTGCTTTGTTTCTTACATATGTTTCTCAGATCAGAATCCCACCGAGAGGGGTTCCTTTCATCATAATGATATGAAATCTCCACTAATAACTTTAAAAGTGAGTATTAAGAAAAGGTATTATTGCATTGTCTCTATGTCCAGTGAATTTATCAATAGTATTTAAGGTTGCATCATAGGGTAGGCCTTCAGGCAGCTTCAAGGAAGAAACTAGGGTGCCTATGAAGAAGCAGGAACATTTTATATGCTTGCAAACTTCAAGCTGGAGAGGTTTGAAAGAATGAAAATCTTTTCAAACCTTTTTGTTTGCTTGTTTCTTTGTAAACTCCAATTGGTTTAAGTGTCTAATTTTTACAGGAGATGAGCCATCTCATGAAGGGATGAATTAAGACTCTAAAATTGTGCCGAGCGCGGTGGCTCAAGCCTGTAATCCCAGCACTTTGGGAGGCCGAGACGGGCGGATCACGAGGTCAGGAGATCGAGACCATCCTGGCTAACACGGTGAAACCCCGTCTCTACTAAAAATACAAAAACTAGCCGGGCGAGGTGGCGGGCGCCTGTAGTCCCAGCTACTCCGGAGGCTGAGGCAGGAGAATGGCGTAAACCCGGGAGGCAGAGCTTGCAGCAGTGAGCTGAGATCCGGCGACTGCACTCCAGTCCGGGCGACAGAGCGAGACTCCGCCTCAAAAAAAAAAAAAAAAAAAGACTCTAAAATTTCTGTGAAGGAGCTGCAAGAACAAGGGAGGTGGCTGGATCCTGGATGTTAGGAACCTTGCCCTGCTGTGTTAATGATCTGAAAATGGGACAAACACCTGCTTTAGAGGAGCATCTGAGCAGGTGCAGCAATCTTTCCTGGAGTGACTGGTAACAAGGAAGTCCTTTTATGGGGCCAAGTATGACTCATCATAATCCGTCGTAAAGAGTTGGCTTATCCTGCCTCCCTCTTCCTAGCCTCCATATACCAACTCTATTTTCTCTCTCTCTCTTTTTTTTTTTTGGCACATCAAACAGTTTGAAAAGTGCTTACATTTCTCTTGACCAAACAATGCTTCTCCCTTAATCTAGCTGGAAATAGTCTTTAAAATCTCCACATTTCACACTTCACTGGAGAAGTGTTTGTAGCCCATCTTAAAATGCAAACAGACTCCCAAGTGGAAAACTTATGAAACCATCATTATTCACTCACACCTTGGTGTGAATTAGCTCATCAGAGCCATTACCTGGCAACACTAGGATAGCTTGATGATTTATGATCTGAGATGAAGGAGACCTTGGTATTGATTAATGGTAATGACCTAGAGAATGCAAGAATGTTAGAAGGGCATTGACCCCGGCAAAGGGCAAGGGCAAAGCAAAGGGAAGATTTCATAGCAGCGGTTAAGAAAGGCTCTGAAGCCAATCTATATGGATATGCATTTTGCTTTCACTGTTTATCCTACGTGATCACTGTATGTGATGAAATTATTGTTATTGCTGTTGTCTGATCATTCACATTGTTATTTTAATATTATGTGAGCAATCCCCAAAATAAAAAGATGCAATTCACACAGTTCAAGAAACATGAGCCGGGCGCGGTGGCTCAAGCCTGTAATCCCAGCACTTTGGGAGGCTGAGACGGGCGGATCACGAGGTCAGGAGATCGAGACCATCCTGGCTAACACGGTGAAACCCCGTCTCTACTAAAAAATATAAAAAACTAGCCAGGCGAGGTGTCGGGCGCCTGTAGTCCCAGCTACTTGGAGGCTGAGGCAGGAGAATGGCGTGAACCCGGGAGGCGGAGCTTGTAGTGAGCTGAGAACGGGCCACTGCACTCCAGCCTGGGCAACAGAGCGAGACTCCGTCTCAAAAAAAAAAAAAAAGAAAGAAAAACAAAAGAAACATGAATAAGCTTTTTGAATAAAGATGTTTTAAATGCCAAGTCAGTAATGTTTAGGAAAAATGAGCAGATTGATTTAGTGACTATAATCAAACTATCAAATTTCGGAATCAACTGTTTTATCTATAATTTGGAGCTGGTGATTCCTAGCCCAAAAGTGTAGTGGTGAAGATTTAATGTGATAATTCATGTGAAAATTCATATGAAACTAAGAAGAATATATGTGTCTACTGTTAAATAATTTTATAGAAAAAAACACTAAAAAGAATCTATTGACATGTATTCAAGCTGTTGAGGCTTAGTTGTTAATCATATTTGAGTAAAACTTCACAAACAGAAATACTTTACAATTCTCTCTCATCTTCACCTCCATTCATTTTTAAGATGCTGACAGGTATCATGAGACAGAACAGCTTAAGATGACTCTTTAACTGCCTTTCCCCATGAGACAGAACAGCTTAAGATGACTCTATAACTGCCTTTCCTCTTGTTCTTCCAGTTGGTCCGACTAATTGTTTTAAGATAAGCCACTAAACTTTCATATATTTTGTGCCCGTTATGTTCATGTTAGAGACTAGACTTCCCTCTGAGATTCAGGATTTTCAACTTTTGGCTCAAGGAAGTCTAAAATTGTGAAGAAAAAAATAAAAAAAAAGAGTCCTAAGTCATAGCTTCTTTTGGCTTTTATAAAGCACGTAATATGCCAGGAAAAAAAAAAAAAAAGTAAAAAAAAACTCTCTACTTGTTAACCCTGGAAAGAAAAAGGACTCTAATTTACATGAACCTGGGTCAAAAATTTGCACCTTTGAGATGTGCTTGAGAAGTAAAATCACTATCTTCTGTGGAGAAAATTGATTTCAGGAAAATAATACTATTCAGTTAATGCAATCCACTTTGTTTTGACTTTTTCAAAGTTATCTTGTAGTTCTTAAGAGATTCTAGCACAAGCATTCTATCTTAGTCTGTTCAGGCTGATATAACAAAAATAGCATGAACTGAGTGGTTGAAATTCTGTGGCTTATAAACCATAGAATTTAATTCCATACAATTCTGAAGGCTGGAAATTCCAAGTTTAAGGCCCCAGCAGGTCCCATTTCCTGATTCATAAACAACCCCTCCTTGCTCTGTCCTCACAATAGTAGAAAGGCAAAGGGTCTCTTAGGCCTCCTCTTAAAGAACACTAATCTAATTTATAAAGGCTCTTCCCACATGACCTAATCACTACCCCAAAACCCCACTTTCTAATACTATCACCTTGGAGTTAAGATTTCAGCCTGTAAATTTTGTGTGGGACACAAGCATTCAAACTATAGCAGGTTCAAAACAAGGAGTTCATTTATCAGAATATGAAAAATCATGTTTATATTTTTTATCACAGCCAGAATATGAATACTAACATTCTGGCTCCACAGTCATTTGTTCTTAATCATTATTTCATTGGCTCAGGAACAAGGACAGGAGAGAGATGGAAGGGTGGGAAGTATAATTTTAGGTATATAAAATAGCCAAAGTAGAATGAAAGCTGTAGTTTGGGGAGAGAGTGAAGAAGGCATTCTTTTAGAGGTAGAATAGATAGTTTTGGGTGGTGTGAAATGTGTGAGATATGTTTTGGACATAAGAGACTGGCTTGTGGTAGATTAATCCTTCTTCTGAATAATTTTTAAAATGTGAAACTAATAATAAAATAATAACAAAAATATCTATTTTTTAAGGCATTAGGTGGGTACCATGAAAACCAGAATTTATGGAACAAAAGCTTAGGAAGAAGGGAAACACATTGAAAAATATTCTCAGCTGCTTTGTTCATATGTCATTTTCTGATAAACACAAATTGTCAGAATTGGGGAAACTGCAGTTAGTGGCTACTCACAGAAAAAAAAAAAAAAAAATGAATACAGAGTGTGGTACTCTTACACAGTTGGGAAAACAAAAGTTTTTGTTAAGTACTACCAAAAAGCTTGACCTTGAGGGGATAAAATTCTAGAGAGTAAGGAAATACATAGAAGTAAATCTAAAAATGAAAGAGACAAAAATGGTCATAAAGCCAATGAAACGATAGAACACAAACAGGAAGATGATAGAAATAAGCACAGTATTTTAGTAATTATATTAAATGTAAGTGTAATAATACTATAAATACAAGAAAAAGACTGTTAGAATCAACTAAAAATATACATGCTGCTTATAAGAGAAAATAATAAGAAATTGGACACAAAACTTTGAAAATAATGGGATACTATATATGTATGATACAAATACTAATTAAAGAAGGCTATTTAACTATTCTAACATGTAAAGAGTAGATTAAAACTAGAATAGACAAATTTATATTATTAGTGAACAATTTTAACGTATCTCTCTTGATAAATAATAGAATCAACACATAGCATAAAAACTAGTAAGGATTCAGAAGATATGAAGAACTAAAGTAACAAATGATATCAAGTTCATAAAGAAGAATGTAGGACTAAACAATTACAGAACGTATATTCTTGTCAAGAGCACAAGAAACATATATCAAAATCATATGTGAGATAATAAAGCAAGTCTCAAAAAGTTTCAAAGAACTAAGGTCATACAGAGTGCATTTTTTTTTGCCCACAGTAGAATTAACCTACAAATTAATAATAAAAAAGGTAACTAAAAATGCCTAAAGATTTAGAAATTAAGCAGTGTACTTATTAAAAACTTAAAGTCAGGGAAAACTTCTAACAGAAATTAAATTCGACAAATCTATTTCCCACCCACCTGGTAGGATATGTGTCCATGTATTGAAATAAATATTGGCTGGGTTTTGTTGTTCATGCCTTTAATCCCTACACTTTGAGAGGCCAAGGTGGGAAGATCACTTGAGCCCAGAATCTTGAGACCAAAAACAAACAAAAAAATAGCCAGATGTGGTGGGGGCATGCCTGTTGTCCCAGCTACTCAGGGAGCTGAGGTGGCAGGCTCCTTGGGAGCCGGGAGTAAGAGGCTACAGTGAGTGTTGATTGCACCACTGCACTCTAACCTGGAAGAAAGAGTGAGACCCTGTCTCTGAATAAATAAATAAAAGAAAGATGCTGGGCATGGTGGCTCACGCTTGTAATCCCAGCACATTGGGAGGCCGAGGCGGGTGGATTGTTTGACGTTATTAGTTAAAGAACAGCCTGGTCAACATGGTGAAACCCCGTCTCTACTAAAAATACAAAAATTATCCAGGCATGGTGGCAAGTGCCTGTAGTAATCTCAGCTACACAGTAGGCTGAGGCAGGAGAATCACTTGAACCCGGGAGGCAGGGGTTGCAGTGAGCCAAGATCGCGCCATTGCACTCCAGCCTGGATGACAGAGCCAGACTTCATCTCAAAAAAAATAAATAAATAAAATAAAAGAGAGAAGAAAGAACAGAAAAATTGTAAAAATATTTGTTCTCCACAAGCCAAACTACACGTTTAATGCCCTCCTAATCAAAACAACGGGAATTTTTTTTTAAATAAATGGATGAGTAGATTTTAAAATTTATATGAAAACACGAAAGTAAAAAAATATCTGCATAAGTCTTGAAGGAAAATGAACAAAATTGAAGAACATGGGCTACCTACTGACCATATGCCAATCCTAGCCTGTCATTAAATACTATAGTCACTCTTATATAGTATTTGAACAAAAATAGAGCAATAGGAAACAAAAAAAGAATGACTCCAGAATCAGACCCACGTATAATTATTTAGGACCAATTAATTCCATGAGTGCAATGGTGAAAAGTGTTCTTTTCAATATATTTAGCTGAGTCAATTGGATCTTCTTGGTGGAGAAAAGGGAAGAAACCTTGACTCAGTCTTCAAAAATGTTAAAAGGTAATCACTTTCAGGCATAAATATAAAATATAAAGCAAAAGGAATTTCTAGAACATGAAATAAAAGCATAACTTCATAAATTTGGAATAAGGAAAGATGTTTTCATTGGACACAAAAGACACCACAAATTTAAAAGGCAAATTATACTATATTAAAATTAAAAACATGTTTTCATCAAAAGATACCATTACAAGAATGAAAACACAACCACGAAGTGGTAGAAGAGACTTCGTAGTACATCTATTTGAAAAAAACAACAATATACAAACAACAACAACAAAAAACTTTTAACCAAAGTAAAATTTAGAAAAGTTAAAGGAAGAAAACCAAGTAACATAGTGGTCAAGGGACTTGAAGATACATTTTGCCACGCAGGATATCTAAATGCATGATAAGCCTACGCAAATGTGCTGAATCTCCTTAGCCCTCAGGTAATACAAATAAAATCTGCATCCACCAAATTTTTTAAATGATAAAGACACAATGCCAAATGTTGGAGAGGATGTGGAGCAACTGGAATTCTTATACATTGCTATTAGAAATACATGTTTGGCAGATCAATAAAGCCAAATGTATGCATAATGTATGCGATACTATTCTATTCTTGAATATATTATTAATAGAAATGAATGAAAACATTTACTCACAGACATGTACATAAATGTTTTCAGCAACAATTATTTATAAAAACCCCAAACTGGAAACAACCCGAAGGCCCATAGTAGAATAGACAAATCATGATATATTTATGTGAAGGAATTCTATATAACAAAGATAATGAACAATTTTATGCAACAAAGTGGGTAGATATCACCATATAATTTTGGGTACAAAAACCCAGACACAGATGATAAAATATTATATAATTCTATTAAACAGTATTTCAAAAATAGACAAAACTAATCTGTGGTAACAGAGGTCGAGGCAGTATGCATCTTGGTGGTGGATGTTGGCTGGGAAGAACCACAAAGGCATTTCTGAGATGTTGGAAATATTCTATGTCTTGGTCTAATTGGCAGTTATTGAACTGCAATTGTGAAAATGTACTGAGCTATTTATCCATGACTTGTATATTTTTTGTATGTCTTCTTATATCAATACAAAAATTTACTTGAAACATCTATGCAATAATGTGCAAAATGTTTATAGACAGCCAACAGAAAGCATGATTGAGAGAAGCAATAATGGGATACTAGCTAGACAAATGTGTCAGCCATGTTCCCATACCTTTTACCTCCATTTCCACAGAGCTGAAAACAATAAAGATAACCAGTCATTGTTTTGATTTGGGATCCTATAACTCATGGGGTGCTTGGGTTCCTATTGAATCTTATCTCACCCCATGTCTTAACTTATCTAAATTTTTAAAAATTATTATGTACACCTAATACCATTTGCTGAGCCCAAAGGATAAACTTATTTAATACTTACTGGAACTGTGGTTCATAAGTTCAGGTTCTAGTTAATGCATGGATTAGACAGTGTACAGTATCAATTTATTTTTCCAAGTTGTTCCAACTTTGTCTCAATTCTTAATTTGCCTGCTGTTTGCCCTGATTCTTCATCTATTGATTGTTGAAACATCAGAGCCAAAAAAAAAGCAAAAGTGATTCAGATTGAAACATTCTAAATGTGAGCTCTCAGCAGATATCTCCTTTGTAATCCCGTCTTCACTCCACAATTCACATACCAGTTCAGGTTCTAGGGCACATAGACATATCTCCAAGATCTACAATTCCCAAATTTTTACTCATCTATCAGATTTCAACTTAAAGTCATTTTTTTTTTTTTTTTTTTTTTCCGTCTGTCTGGGAAATTTTTTCCCCTAGATTAGGTCTTCTAATTTACACTTAAAAAAAAAAAAAAAGCTTCTCCTACATAGTGCTTACTACAACTGTTATTAAATATTTAATTGTGCATTTGTTTATTATCTGTATTTCCTGCTAGAGCAGAAAATCAATGACGGCAAAGCCCTGTCTGGTTTATTATTAAATTTTTAGTACCCAGGCCATTGCCTGTCATTTGTTGAAAAACATATTCAATGAATATGAGAATGAAGGAATAAATAAACTCACTTGACTTGTGGCTTCTTGGATGTCTTATCTTATATGCCTAATTGGAGACATAATACGTGACGTTTCAGAATTTGGAATCAGTCTTTGGGTTTCTTCACTGCTATTCTACTGATCCACTTAGATGCACTTTATAAACTTAAACAGACAAATCTGTTTTCCAAAGATTGAGCCACTGTCCCCAAATTAGTAGCATCTTCAACTTTTAAGTCATGATTTCTAAAACTAGTCACGAGTAACATTTTGGGCCAAATACGTCTCTGTCATGAAAAGCTTGTCGTGAATTCTGCAGAATGTTTAGTAGCATCCCAGCTCTATCTGCTGAGTGTCATTTGTGCATCATCCTTACCTTATCTCTCTCCAGTTGTGCCAACCCAAAATATCCATGGGGGTAAACCCAAATGTCTCATGAGGACTGAAATTACCCCTGGTTGAGAATTACTGCTGCAAGGGGAGTTCCAGCTTTAAACAATCACATAAAAACAAGCTTTCATCTCAGTCCTGAAACCTTTGATTTATATATGCAGATGCAGCTGAGAAGGGCTGGTCAGGTCTCATTGTTTCCTCTGGGTTGGATTTCTGTGGCTGGCTAAAGTGACCCATCTCTGGCTTTGTAACAGTTTTTTAATTGGGAAGAAACTGCTGTTTGAGGGCCTGATGTGTGCTCCAGAGAGTTTGGGATTGTTGGGTATTATGAGCAGTGTTCTGTTTTCCTGAAATGCCTGTATTTAAAAAAAAAAAAAAAAAATCTAAATACTAGGATAATCCTTTATCCAACCCCCACATTGACACTCTGTTTGATGCCTCCCTTAAAAGGCTCAACAGTCTCCCCAGGCTAGTAAGCTGTAGGAAGTAGGAAAATAACCAAGAGACTTAAGTCTTTTATTTTACTTTATCTTTATTATTATTTTTTGACCCAAACTGCCTCTGTGTGAATATACATACCTATACAACAAAGGAAAGTAACATTAGAGACAAAAGGAAATTTCCATTTTCAGAAATTATCACAGTGTAAAAAAGCTTGAATTGCCATGGAAACAGCCTAGTCACATCACATTGAATGGTTATTTTTCCAAAGGAGTCCTTGAGACATCTTTTGTTTCTTTGAAATTGGGTGGAGATGGGTCAAGTAAGCCAGAGAAGTGGGGGATGAGAGATTTTTTTTTATCACTGCCATTCAGCGAGTTGGCATCTGCTAAGGAGGATATATTCAGTTGTTTTTTCCCAAAGATCTTTTTACCCCAGAATGATTTGAATGAGTGTCTTCCAGGGTTGAGTGGCAAACATGGAAAAATGCAGAATTTCTTTGAAAGTGAAGATATTTTGCTTAAGAGACATCACTGTAGTCATCTGAGAGAATCAGGGAGAAGCTGAAGATCTGAGGACAGATGCATCCTGAGCTGTGCTTCTGATTCAGGCCTGCACACCCACCCACAAGAAGTCTGGAGCCCATTCTCATGGCTACAACTTAAGTTTAGGTCAACATCAACTCTTTGGATCACTGCAAAGAGACTCCCAATTTATGTTACCAGCATCCAGATTCACCACTCCTTAATTATTTCTTTAATGAAGTCAAAGTCGTCTTTTAAAAATGTAACTCTGATCACACCACTGCTTAAGTTAAAATTAGTAATAGATTGCCTTTTGTTCACAGTGTAGGATCCATGAGTTCTGATCCAGCTCACAATCCGGCTCCGGCTAACACGTTCAGGTTGGGCTTCATCTTTGTTCCCCTCATTTTCTAAATTCCAGCATGACCAAATTTTCTTCATTTTTCTCTCACCTTTACCCTATGCTCATTTCTCTGTTCTCCCAGACTAAAAAGACCTTATGAGTTTCTGGCCCCTCTCCCCTATATTCCTTGATTCTTTTTTAATGTCCCTTCTGGGCTGTTACCTACTCTAGTGCTACCTCTTTCCAAACCCTTGCATCAAATGAAAAATTAAATGTGGGCCTTTTTTATGCTTTCTCCAGGAACTTCTCCCATATTATATTAAATTCATATGTCTACTTTTTCATCATTTGTACTGAGCGCTCATTGCAGGTAGAAGCTATGTTGTATCCATCTCTTTGTCTTCAGTTTCTACTGTCAAAGTACCAAATTGATACTCAGTAATTTATTGTTGAATGAATAAACGAATGACTTAATGAGACACCCAAGTATCAAGGGGTCCCTGGAGAACCTCTGACCAGACTGTGTACTGGGAGAAAAGGGTGGAGCCACAGGAGTTTGTGCCATTTGCAGAGGGGAGGATCCTGGCCTCTTGGGTTCCTGTGTGGTGGGGCAGGAGCTGATTAACAGGCTTCCCTCTCACTCTGCTGAAAGTTTTTCTCTTTTTCCTCTTTTGCCCAGTAAATTGCATTTCCCCTCACCCTTCAAATCACCTGTGAGCCTAAT
Organism: Piliocolobus tephrosceles; assembly: GCF_002776525.5. Taxonomy (NCBI): domain Eukaryota; kingdom Metazoa; phylum Chordata; class Mammalia; order Primates; family Cercopithecidae; genus Piliocolobus; species Piliocolobus tephrosceles. Next base: position 20,888,644 of record NC_045447.1, on the reverse strand, counting down.
CTTTCCTGGTCATGTGACAAGAACACAGATTTTCCTGTAACATTAATACACAAGTATATGAATATGTAAATGAATTCATGAATTACATAACATCCAACACCCTATTCCATTCACAAAGTCCTATATTCTTTCACTTTACTACTACTGTGCTACTTATGTACTCCATTTTTGAATTTAAACATTTCTTGACCCCTAGCCTATCTTCCTTCATGATTTTCCTCCATTTTTCCTCCCTCTTTCCCTGACTTCTTTTTTCTCTCCCTTTTGTCTCTTCTCCTTCACTCTCTTCCTTTCTTCCTCTTTTACTTTCTTTCTTCCCTTCCTCATTATTCATTCAACACATGTTAATTGAAAGTCTATCAAGTGCTAGACACTATACAAGGCTCTGAAGAAATGGACATACAACATTAGTTCTAGTGGAGAGGCAGACATAAATACACAAGTATCAACAGTGATGCACGTGCTAAAAGGGTAGAAAGAAATGCTCTGTTAGAGAATGAAGAGGTGGAGGGTGTTTTATTTTATATAATAAAGGAAGGCTTTTCTGAGTATATAGAGGACACTTAAATTGGCTCTGAAACATGAAGTTTCCATGCGTATGGTGGGTAGGTGCAAAAGTATTTCAGACAGAGGAAACAGTGCATGCACAGACCTCACTCAGAATAAAGAGTCACTGTATCACAGGGAGGAATTGGGGGAATGAATGGCTGGAAATAAATTGGAGAGATTGGCAGAGACCTGAAAATTCAGTTTGTTGTACTTTTCTCCTAAGATGTGTGGAGTTTTTATAACATATAAAGAAAAGCTATTTTTGGTAAATACTTTTAGTTTCCTACCTAAGTGACATTCCTCTGCTCCCCCCTTTCTTTGTTTTAATTGTTATTGTTATTAGAATCCTGCTTTTGTCAGAATTCCAACCCTCAGGAAGATTTTCTTCAGCTCTAGAGCAAACTTGGTTAATCAAAATTAGTAATGTATTAAAACATGTTTAGCTACTAATTTTTCAGAGGGTATGAAAGCCTAATTTGTAGCACTTTCCAGTTTTTGTGGTGTAAATACTTCCATGGTGGCCATTTTCAGGCAAGTGATATCAATTGGTTAGCAAAATTCCTGAAAACTTAGCAATGTGTTCTCATGAGACAGCATAACTGGGCTCTAACGTGCCACTGGAAACCAATTAGAATCATCCCACTGCCCCGAAAGTGATTCATGTAGAAAAGGCATGTGAATGCTTCTAGCCAGTAAACTGTGATGAGATGTGAGGAAGAGCTGAAACAGGTTATCTTAGTCATAGAAAGATGCTCATAGGAAAGACGGATCTTTCTCCCTCCATGGGCAAGCTCATATTATTACATGATACATGCAGCCATGTTAGCCCTAACTTTCACTCCAACTCCATTAGTCTCAAGCAAGCCTGGATTTTGGTGACCAATTTAGGCATGAACTAATTTGGCTTATAATTCCAGGAGGTTCTCCCCAGTGCCTAGTGAGTGAATATCAGAACACGTTCTAGAGATATGAAGGAGACATTAGCTTATGCAACCTCTTATTTCATATGGGAAAAAAAGGTGATTGATATGAGGAAACAACATGATTTTTCAAGCATCACATGGCTCTTCAATGGCATAGGTGGCTGTAGAACCCATTTCTTTATTTTTATTATTACTGTTTTAATTTATAATTTGTTATCTATGATTAATGTTTATTACTACCATTTTATCCATTGTTCTACACTGAAAAGACATATAGGTTAGTATAAGATGTCAGAGAAAACACAGGAGGGAGGATGCTTGGGAAGGCTGGAAGGGTACCTACTGGGCACTACGCTCACTACACTGGTTACAGGATCATTTGTACACCAAGCCAAAGTGACATGAAATTAACCCAAGTGACAAACCTACATATGTATCCCTGAACCTAGAACAAATATACGAAAAAAAAAAAAAAAAAAAAAAGAGAGAAGACATCAGAGACAACAAGTAGAGAACCATTTTGATTTGATTCTGTACTGAGGATTCTCTAGTGTTTTCACTGGTCAGAGCCTAAACACAAAACAAAATATAATAGAACCATTTAAATATTGTAGGGCACCCATTATATTAATCAAAATGGCATAGAATGTTCAATTTTACTGAACCATCACAGCATTAATTTTTATATTCAACAATTATATTTTTATTATTGGGTAATATACACAGAGAAAAATGCACATTGCAATTGTACAGCTCAAAAAATTTTTAGCAAATATATGCTTATCTATAAAATTACCAGCCAGAGTATGAAATAGAAGATTTCCATCGTTCCAAAAGCCCTCTGATGCCCCCTGCTCTGTTACTTAACCACATCAAAAAAATAATTGCTTTATTGACTTGTAACTTTATAGATTATTTCATCTTTTTGAAAAGTTAACATATTTAATCATATATAATGTATTGTGTTATGTCTGGGTATTCCTACTCAATATTATATTTGTGACCTTATGCTGTTGCATGTAACAATAGTTGTTTTGTTTTGGTTTTCCTTATGGTTGACTAGTAGTTCTTTCCGTGCAAATACCACAAGTTGTCTGTCTATTCCACTTTTGATGGACAGTTGAGTTGTTTTCAGCTTGTAGCTATAAAGAAAATTACTGCATAAATATCTTTGTACTTCTCTTTCTTTGAGCATACACAGGCATACCTCATTTTGTTATGCTTTGCTTTTTTGTGTTTCATAGACATTGCATTCTTTACAAATTGAAGGTTTGTAGCAACCCTGTGTAGAGCAAGTCTATCGGTGTCATTTTTACAACATGATGTGCTCACCTCGGTCTCTGTGTCACATTCTGGTGATTTTTACAACATTTTGCATTTGTTTATGTTTACTATATCTGTTATGATAAACTGTGATCAATGATCTTTAATGTTACTATTGTAATTGCTTCAGGATGCTATGAATTGTATTCATGTGATGGTTAGTATTAAGTATCAACTTGATTCCATTGAATGATGCAAATAATTGTTTCTGGGTGTGTCTCTGAGGGTGTTGCCAAAGGAAATTAGCATTTGAGACAGTGGACTGGGAGAGGCAGACCCACCCTCAATCTGGGTGGTTAACATCTAATTAGCTGCTAGCATGGCTATAATAAAGCAGTCAGAAGAAGTTGGAAGGAGCTGACTTACTGAGTCTTCTGGCCTTCATCTTTCTGCTGTGCTGGATGCTTCCTGTCCTTGAACTTCAGACTCCATACTCTTCAGCTTTTGAACTCTTGGACTTACCCTAGTGATTTGCCAGGGCCTCTCAGACGTTTGGCCACAGACTGAAGGCTGCACTGTCAGCTTCCCCACTTTTGAAGTTTTGGGATTGAACTGGCTTCCTTGTTCCTCAGCTTGCAGATGATCTATTGTGGGACTTCACCGTGAGATCGCATAAGTCAATTCTCCTAATAAATTCCCCTTCATATATGCATTTATCCTATTAATTCTGTCCCTTTACAGAACCTTGACTAATACAGATGGTAAACTTATCTGATAAATGTTTTGTGTGCTCTGACTGCTCCATGGACCAGCCATTCCCACATCTCTCTCCCTCTCCTCAGGTTTCCTTATTTCATGAGACACATCAGTAGTAATATTACGCCAATTAATAACCCTACAATAGCCTCTAAATGTTTAAGGGTAAGAGTCTCATGTCTCTCACTTTAAATCAGAAAGCTAGAAATTATTAACCTTAGTGAGGAAGGCATGTTGAAAGTCAAGATGGGTTCAAAGCTCTAGCCTCTTATACCAAAGAGTTAGCCAAGTTATCAGTTGAAAGGAAAAGTTCTTGAAAGAAATTTAAAGTGCTACTCCAGAAGACACACAAATGCTAACAAAGAAAAACAGCATTATTGCTGATGTGAAGAAAGTTTTAGTGATCTGGATAGATCAACCAGCCACAACATTCCCTTAAACCAAAGCCTAATCCAGGGCAAGGCCTGAACTCTCTTCAATTTTATGAAGGCTGAGAAAGGTGAAGAGGCTACAGAAGAAATACATGTTGGAAGCAAATATAAGTTGATTCATAAAGTTTAAGGAAGGGATCTGTCTCTATATCATAAAAGTGTAAGTTGAAGCAGAAAGTGCTAATGTAGAAAGTTATCCAAAAGATCTAGCTAAGATCATTGATGAAGGTGGCTACCCTAAGCAACCTATTTGCAATGAAGTTGAAACAGTCTTGTATAAAAGGTAACATACTATAATATATCAAGATGCCATCTAGGACTTCTATAGCTGGAGAGGAGAAGTCAATGTCTGACTTTACAGCTTTAAAGGACAGGCTGACACTCTTGTTGGGGATAACACAGCTGCTGACTTTAAATTGAAGCCAATGCTCATTTACCACTCCAAATATCTTAGGTCCCTTAATAATTATGCTAAATCTACTTTGCCTGGGCTCTATAAATGGAGCAATAAAGCCTGGATGACAGCAGGTTTTACAGCATGATTATTTTAAGCCCACACTTGGTACCTACTGCTCAGAAACAAAGATTCCTTTCAAAATATTACTGCTCACTGAAAGTGCACCCTGCCACCCAAGATCCCCGAAGGACATGTACAAGAAGATTAATGTTGTTTTCTTTCCTGCTAACACAACATCCATTTCACAGCCCATGAATCAATGGTAATTTTGATGTTCAAGTCTTACTATTTAACACATACTTTTGTTTTCTAAGATGTCAGACTAGAGCCATTGTTAGTATGCCTTTCCCACAGGTAAAGACAATATAGTTTGTAGAAATTCACATGGAAATTTTTTCCAAGAAGCAATGCAGAAACTTAATGGGAAAACTGAAAGAAATCATAGATCCTTTGAAAGAAGTGGCAGGCTGCAGTCTACACCATGAGACAGGCAGTAAACTGTAAGTTCCCAGAATGTGAGGGGGATAAACTGCCTCCAGGATATACACTCCCACTAGGGAGTCTTGCAATGCAGACCATCGTGGAAGACCTTAACCCTACCTAGCACTGGAACTGATTTAGGTAGCTGTGGAAAATATAAAAGTAGGAGCAGCCAAGAAAAGAGACTTGCTTGCACTCCCAGTCTCCAGTGTTGATGGAGGGAAGCCATTTTTTTTTTTTATCTTAGCTCCCAGGGGACCTTGCATTAGTGGTCACAGGTTGAGATATGCTCCCAGTTGAAATTCACAATATAATCTCTAGTGAGAGCAAACTCTCTTGGCCAGCACTGGAGAGTGAATGAGAAGTGTGTTGCAGCCACCAGTGCAGGAGCTGGATGCCTGACTTTGCAGGCACACAGGAAGAGACATGGACTGAAAGCCTCAGTTGCCATCTCCACTGGGAAGGTTTATCACCTTTGAGAGTTTTGAGTTCTGAGCACAGACTGCCTGGATCTTAGCTAGCTGCTACCAGTGGAACACTGCGGGTATGCGACTTGCCTTGCCAAGTGTGTGGGAGCCGAGTTGGGGCTTAGTGCTGCCTGCTACTCTCCACTCCTTGTGTGAACTCTTCTGTGCAACAGAGGCAGATGTGATTATCTCTGGAATATTATATGGGGACCAGATAACTGGCCTGCCACCCCTACTGGGCCTGCTGTTTGACCCGCATGTGGAGAGCCAAGAGTGCAGACCTGCCTGACCCATCCCCATCCTGGCTTTGCCCCTCTACCCACTGTGGTAGCTTAACACAATGAACAGAAAGATTTTGGAGCTCTATGGCCCCACCGATTGCCTGAGAATCCAGAATACCTCCCCTGGGTAAGGGACAAGCACAAATCCACCACTGCCACCACAGCTGGTGCTCTTTTGTAAGTACCACCTCCTGGTTGGAGGCCAAACAACACAGTCCATTACAGCACCTCCAGGTAGAATAACACAGTTCCCAGGAAGGAGAAAACTTGTATGTGACCTCAGCTATTGCTATTACCCATAGCGCCCTGGCTAACCAGGAGGTCCTGAGTCTGTCCATATGCCAGTTCATCACTACTACAACATATGTTTGAGAAAGGCAACACACTAAGGCCATATATAACCAATCTTACAGAGTCTGCATCACTCCCCTGCCACCCATATCAGAGCTGGTGTTGGTACCCATTACTGGGAGACTTGAGGATGAGTCACATCATTTGATCCCTTCTAGACATTCCCCACGACCAGCCTGGAGTGTGGCAGCCCCACTAAATGGCTAGACCCAGAGGAGCAGCAGCATTCACTGTAGTCTGGCTCTCAGGGGCTCCTACTCCTAGAGGAAAAGAAAGTGCATCAAATCAAGGGAACACCCTATGGAACAAAACAATCTGGATGGCAAGCGCTGAGTTCCAGAACTTTCTGCTAGTGGGAAGTTCATTTCAGCAGAGGCACAGGGGCAGTGCTGGGCTGAGCAGGGAAAGTCCACAGCTCTACCCCAATAGCCAGGAAGCCCTGGTGGTTGTGAAGGGTCTTGGAGAAGGGGATGACTTTTCTCTCTCATCCACCACTGCAGACACAGCTGGGCTTTTCCCATGGGATCTCAGCACGAGTGCACCTATAGACAACCTTTCTGGAACACTCAGGGTGACTGTATCCCCACAGGAGGGGTGCCTTCCAGGTTCAGGCTTGCATAATTCTTCTCTATTTGGAATACCAACATTTCTCCAGATGAAAAGACATGCTTGACTAATCTGAATAGCTGGAACACTGGGTCAGGAGTGTGACTAGGAGGTGAATCACTTTCCTGCTGACCTGGCAGGGGAGCTGAGGTGGCTCCTACCCTATCCCTCGATACAACTTTCGTATGTTTCACTGAGAACTCCTTCAGCCACCTCTCTCAAGGCTGAAACCTCTGCCCACCATTGGGTATTGCATTTACCCACCTACTTTAAAGACAACCAGTTTCTACCCAAGGACACTTCCCTAACTATTCTAACGACTGAACTATTCAATCCAGTTAATAAAATACTGGTGAAAGAAAGAAAAAGAAAGAAAGGAAGAAAGGGAAGGAAGGAAGGAAGGAAGGAAGGAAGGAAGGAAGGAAGGAAGGA